>NW_026273321.1:145000-745000 GCF_020536995.1 Dreissena polymorpha | reverse complement strand
CCCTAATGTCATAACAAAAGTTCAGTATCAATTTGAAGTGAATCCGTGTAGAAATGAAAAAATTATAGTAAATGGAAATTTTTGGTGGGTGTGGCCTATGTGGGCGGGGCGCCCCAGGGTTGGGAATGGGGCCATGCATGGTTGAGATTGACCGTATTGTCATAAGAGAGGTCCAGTATCAATTTGAAGTGAATCGGTGTAGAAATAAAGAAGTAAATGTAAAATAACCTAAAAAAATGAGTGATAATTTCTGACGCGGCCCCACCCCAACCGCTATAACTTTTGACCCAGGGGTCAGATCAAAATTCCAAATAGTGCAGGGTCGCACATATGCTCATAGCTACCATGTGTGTAAGTTTCAAGGTTCTAGTGCTTTTAGTGTAGGAGGAGATAGTGGCCAGGACGGACGGACAGACAGACAGACAGACGGACGGACGGCGGAGATAACCACAATATCCCCACCTTTTTTTCAAAAAGCGTGGTGATAATTAAACAAAAAATACCATACAAGCGCAAAGTGTTGTCCCTGATTTCCTGTAGCAGTTATTTACCACACACTAATTTAGGACGACACTTTAAGCCCGGTTTTCACACAGCGAGGCCAATTTTGTGTGTGTTTTAATATAGAATACAGAAGCTACAACATCATATTCAGGAGGTAAAAGCTTGTGACAATCCAATAGTAGTTTATTTAAGGAAAGTGAGCAATGTCCCCAAATGTACTGGTCAATAGATACAACGCGACACAATACATCGCAATTATCACCGCTTATTAATTGTCAATGCAGAGCATTATTCAATAGTGAAACTATATCACAATATCATACTAATTTTGCATGTCTTTGGTTTGTTCGCAGACATTAAATATTGACTAACGCTTATGGATGAATAGGGTCGTTTTGGAATTCATACACATACACTTTTTATTGATATAATGTTCCTTTATTTGTGCACAGTTACACGGTGTGGATTGGGCTAAATGATCTGGATACTGAGAAAGGTAGGTCTTCGTGATAGAGCATACAAACGTATCTAGAAAAACAGCGATATTGCACAAGCGCTTTTTGTTATGTTGATATAAAATTATCAAAGACAGGGCACACTGACGTGAAATCCATATTGCCAGTCTCTCTTAAAGCTTTTAAATACTCTTTAAGTAAAGAAAGAATTTGAAACTATGATAATATAACGCGACAATTTACAACCGAAACGATAAAAAAGCCCACTGTTCAAAACTGTCTTAGTAGTCAGTTTGGCTTCCATTGGCGATATGCGGGTTGTCTGTGATAGGTTACACGTGGACCGACGGCACGGGTTTGAACTACACGAACTGGGCCCAAGGAGAGCCCAATGACTCCGATGGGACCGATGATTGCGTGGAGGTCAATGCAGTCGGACACAACTGGAACGACAACTCGTGCTATATCGCAAACGCGTACATGTGTAAGATCATTAAAGGTAAGCGGTTGTCAACTTTTATTCTGAAATGCTATTGTTGGAAATTTAGAGAGCTATGATATCATTTTGATTTTGGTGAAGTGCTGTGCGATCAAATTTATTACATTTCTTACAAGCATGAAATCAATATTTGCGACAAGAAATTGCTTTGCATTCGGCATGTTAATGCTGTCAAAAAATGAGTTTGCAATATTTACACCACAGCGTTTTCATGATGATGCAAGTGACTTTTGGCGTTCTTTGCAATTCAAAGTTTGGTTTTCTTGAATATAAATTATTGGTTAATTTCATTTAAGAAACATTTAAAGGCCCGTACATTTCTATTCATTAAAAATGAACAATCCTAACACGCAGAAATGTTTATTTGTTCACACCCTGTACTACTTGTGTATTTCAGGAGTTCCACTTCGGGTCCAGCCGACCAGTGTTCAACCGACCCAGGCTTGTATGTCTATAGTCATTTTCTGTATTCATTAACTGTGATGTTTTAGCATAAACGTTTAGACGAATATTGATTTTCCTGTAATAAGAAACTCGCGATAGATTGCATTTTATTTTCAATTCGTATTTGCGATTTCTTACTGGACGGTTAATCTGTATTCGACAACATTCAAAAAGCAAACATGCATCACATACTTGCTAAGGATGTCGGACATCACGTGACGTCAAGGATCTGTATATTTGGGATCAGTGTCGTTAAACCTGTGGTGTGACTGTTGAATATGGTATCAAACATTAAGCGTACTTTTACCTTAAAGATGTAATTACAAAATCGTTGTGTGTGGGTTAAACAAGCTACACGTGTTATTTACTAGATTGAAAGAAAGTAGTAGAGTACAACTATTACGTTTTACAAGCTCCATCCTCCAATCAAATATGACCTATAAACATATTGCGGAACAATGAAAACTGTGTGTGCAGTGGTAAAAATAGTACTAGTATGTTTTCTTAACATAGAAGTTTCCTGTCCGCGTTGTGGATTTATGAAAGGCTATATTTTAACCTTGGTTGAATTGTTTTGAAAAGCAAAGCGAGGAGGCCCAAATAGACCCCGACGTTTATTCTGCAATGTAGTTTTTGTGTCGAGTTTATAAAAAGAAAAACATGTATTAGAAGTCTATCATTTGGAAATGGTTAACTTGGTCGTTGTAAAAATAATGTACACTGTAAATGTAAGATAAAGACAGACTGAGACAGATTGAGAAAGTTGCAATAAATGGTATATCAACTAATGTGCAGAACAAAGATTTCAATGGAATAGTTATTGATTCTTTAATTGCTCAGACTACACATGATACCATTTGTTCTATGTTTGGTTTGAGAAATCTGATATTCTAATATTCATGTTCTTCTGCTGATTGTATCAATTGATGTGTTACTGATGTGGCAAGTGACTGCGTTATTTAACATTGAATAATGATCCGATGATCACTCATGTGATACTCTCGCAAATCAGCAAAGTTCAAACACAAAACTAAAATGAAACTGTAAAATGCAAATAAAAACATTGAAATGAAATATCGAAATAAACTGTTTTAAATATTCATGTGTAGCAAACAAGGAAGCAAGAAAAGCCCATGTAAGTCAGCATTTCACTCTTTTTAGCCGCATGTAATAACGATCCAAATTGGCGCTTGTTCAACGGAAGTTGTTATTACGTCAGCCAACCGCGTGCTTCTTGGTATGATGCGCGCGACTTCTGTGCGCAAAATGGCGGCGACCTGATGAGCGCACACAGTCTTCAAGAAAACAACTTCCTCATTACGCTGGTAAACTGTTTGTTTTTGCACCTCTCATGGCATTGTCTAAACACACTGGTATCGTTTGGTTTGACACCAAAGTACTTGCTTCGAAAGCGTCTGTCTTCGCTTGGTACTTAACCTTGTCATGTGTATTACATTAAGATGATACTATAATACTATGTTTTGGTTTATCCTTTTCTTTAGTAGAGTTAAACAAGTGAAATCATCTATAATGCGATCCCTTTGTGTAACTATATTTGGATTAATATACGTCTTATTGTATACGCTAAAAAATAATATTGCGAAAACATATCTGTTTAAAAGTCATTTGCCCGAATACTACATCTTCCATTTTCACAAAACTGTGTGTGTGTCTGTACTGTTTGTTTCAATTACAAGATGACATCAACAGTTGGGTCCGACTGCTGGATCGGTCTGTTTGACAAAGGAAGTAACCAATTCGGGTAAGAATGAGTAACACATCGTCAAATAACGGTAGCACGCGCTTACAGATTGGCTAGCTTTGCAATCTGTAAGTATAAATCACTGAGTGCACTGGATTAGCATTTTTTTTAAATCTTAATTGAAATGTATGCGCCTGGTGTTTTTTTAAGGTAATGGATTTTCTGACAAAATGTATTACCGCTAATGCATACACAATTTAAAAAAGCATACATGTAGTGTTTGTACCACTAAACCATAATTTTATGCTATCCATACACCGAAAACGGGATAATAAAAACAATAATCTTCATACGTTTAAAGTTTTAAAGTTTATGAGTCACATATATTTTTTCGTTATTGCTATGATTTGCAGCTGGGCGGACGGCACACCTGTCGACTACACCCACTGGAGCGGTAACGAACCCAATGATGCTTTCGGGTCCGAAAACTGTGGCCAAATACAAGCGTTCAATGGTGTGACTTTTAAAATTCTCGCACTCGTGTTTTTCTAAGTAGTGTTCATGCGCCTATTATGAAAGCATGCCGAGCATTCCCTTCGACAAAATAAGAATCTAAAAAATAAATCTCATAAATAACAATGTGTTAGATGAGAACATTTTCTTGTTTATAATGATTTTAGGCTACTGGAATGACAACGACTGTAATGAGCAGTTTCACTACATTTGCAAACGCCCGCTAGGTGGCGTGACGCCAGGACTGGTTCCCACGACCCCATTAATACAAGGAGGCTGTCCGCCCGGATTTATTGCTGCAAGCAACGGTACTATTGTATTCTGCGTCAACAAAGTATGAGTTGAATTCATTTAATCGTTTTATTTATTATATTTTCAATGTGCCCTTTATTTGTATTTTACTCTGATCTTGCACTCCGTTTTCCTTACGTATAACATTAGCATTATTTGACACCACTATATTGACAAATCGTTTGCCATCAATACGGTGTGATCACACGGTTTACCAAATCTAGTTTTGGTATTTTCTTACCAGCTTAGAACATCAAGCATTAATTTGTACTTGTCAAGTTTTGTCAATATTTGCTGCTTGGCGTCTTTTAACCTTACCATTGTTTAAATCTTGTGAACCTATTTTATATTATTGTAGACAACAAGTGCTACAGTGTCATAGGAGGAACTGACCCGGTGGCTCGCAAGAATTATACAGACGCATTGGCCTACTGCCGACAGAATGCCTCAGATCTTGCCAGCATCACCAGCCAGACCGAACTGGGTAAATAACTTCATGATAATCTAGATTTTTACACTGTGTGACATACGTTAAAAATATGCAATGACACGATTAAAAGAACGTAATTAGTACTGTTAAATAGTAAACTTACTGTGGGTTTTCTTAAAATGATCATTTTGTATGTGTCTGCTTTGGTAAGGAAACTTCATAATTGTAACAAGTTTATGGGTTTCTTACTTTCTGATACACTAACGGACTATATTATATTAAATTTCACAACCGAGTCCAAAGTTGTGCGAGATGATGCTGTCTACAATGTGGAGTTCTGAGATTCGGATATTTCCATGTCAGTTTTGTCAGATATACATTGACACGTGACGTTAAATTATTTTATGAACGTATACATATTCTAACTACAACGATAGGCTTATTCCAGTTTAAATAAAAACCTACATAATACAAAGTCTGTATTTCGCACTATTAAATTCGTTTCCGGAATACTCGGTGTGTCTTGCGTGATGCAAATAACCGCATCGTTCCGTGAGACGTTGGGACACATTTGCTCTTTCAATGCCCGGCCTTGGAATAAAGCAACATATACTCGATTTAATCGATACAACCCACCGGCACCCCAAAGTTATGTTATAAGCCCTGTTTATCTTCAGCCGTATTAATTAGTATATTCCTGAGCGCCGTCCAAGACGGTACGGGATTGTGGATAGGCCTTAACGACAACAACAACAACTACCGCTACACGTGGCAGGATAGTGCGAGGCTAAATTACACTCATTGGGATAAAGGGGAGCCGAACGGCTTTGGAGTTAGTAAAAAGCTGATTTTATTTTTTTGAGTCGAGAAGGCAGTAAAATACTCTCTTTAGAGCTTGTAAACCGATTCTATGTCAATTATCATTGTTGTATTAAATGTTTAGTTAAACTAATATTTATAATTGCATATGCACGTTTTTTAATCTGATCCCGTATTAACCAACCAATTCCTAGATTTAATCATGAAGAATAATAAAAATAAATATTAAAATGTTAGACTTAAAAACGGGACGTCATTAATATCCAATTTTAAAAAGCAACACGCAGCAATGGTTTCAACATACGCAATAACGTTTTTGTTAAAACATGTAAGTTTTTAAAGCGTTAATTAGAACTTTGTAAAAAGAACTATAATTGCTAGTCACTATTACGTTTTGTGGTTACTTTTTTCATATATTATTTTGATTGGTCATTTAGTTGTACTGTACATGCTTATATTTTTGCAGGAGCGTTGTGTAGAGATTTACACGGACGCTCGCAAGGCTGGTCGATGGAACAACATCGTGTGTTCTAATGTTAGAGCATTTATTTGTGAAGCATCAAGAGGTAGAATGTAAAATCAATATTTAGCAATTAGTCGTTTGAAATAATTTTCGTTAATAGTACTCTACGAGAAAAAACACAGTGAATGATTATATCACTGCATCATAGGTACAGATTGCAAACAAACGGAATCTTTAGAAACTAGTCGCATATTTGTTTGTTAAAAACACGTTGCTGTAGAGAGAGAAACGCTGAACTCATAATATTTTTTTAACGGTACGTTGCATACAAATTGCATGAAAAACGTTAAATATCAAGCACTAAAATGTGCTTATGTTTTATTTGATTTCATTTAGACAAACATAAATCCTTTCATATCTTTCTCTGATATAAATGACATGCATTATAAATTCATTAGAAATATTGAAAGGTTCGGCTAAACCGCTAGCGTGCAAGCAACCTTACTGTTCATTTCAATTTTTTCATTTCTTTCATTTTCGCTATAATGGCGCTCGATTGTTAATTGTCGGCTCTAGTACTGCTTAACAGCACCCCTTAAGTATAATACAAAGTACACGGGGTATGGAAAATAAACTTTGCAAGAACCACGAAGTATGGTCGGGTGCTTTTATGTATTTTTTCCTTACTCGGAGCATATTGATGTGTACTTAAGAGTAACCGGGGTACTTTTCAATAATACCTGTGCCGACAACGACCAATTGAGCAATAATGGCAGGAGGCCGTATGAGGACACGATACCAAATGTACGGTGCCTTCATCATATCCGAACCAACATAACAATGTGATTAAAGTATAGTAGAACACGGCATCAGTTTTAGTATAAATAAACAAAGAACACACAGATTGTAATAATGATCAAATGATTCTAATTTTTAACTGGATCTAGCAATCCACGTCGCCCAAGCGTCCTCTGTTTACCGTTTACATTCCGAAATATAACCCTAATTATATCTTATGTAATTATTAATTAAAACGCAAATGCAAAACCTAATTCGTAACAAAAGCAACAATAACATTAAACATAACCGCAGACGTTTACAAATATTCGACATCCACTAAGATACGTCTCGAACAGCGGTAAATCATCTTATGTAAAACCAATACTGCAATAAGTTTTGTATGAAGCAATCAACATGGCCGTTTTCAAATGAGCACGAGATGAACGTGCATGCATAGTCGGTTGGTCGTAATTGCACTTGAAAATCGGTGGGGGATTGTTTAAAACGTTTACTTACACGCATCATTCAATAATCGAAGCAAACTAAATATTTTCATCACCCATCCATTTTCTCAATATTTTCAGCACCAATCTACACGACACCCGCAATATCTGCGTGTGCGGATTTACAAGGAAACGGAAACCTACTAAACCCCAACACGTTTGACTGTTACAATGTGCAGATGACGCCGATGTCATGGACGGACGCTAGCAGCGCTTGCGCCTCGCGGCAGATGACGTTAGCGTCTGTGCTAAGCGTCTACGACCAGGCGTTCATCGACACCCTCGTGGTTGGCTTCAACTCTCCTGTGTGGATAGGGCTGTCAGATCCTGGGGTAACTATGCTCAGAGAGTATTACAGTGTTGTAAATCACATATATTTGATGGCTAAGTTGCTGTTTGTTTCTTTCACAGTGTGAAATGTTTATTTCTCAGTTTAAGGAAAAAGTAAACTGCCTTTTACTTTGGATGCGTCCGTCATTTTCAAATCTAAAAAGTATATCTTTAAAACTCGATTTAAAATAATGGTAAAGATAGTGATACTAGTAATGAATGAAAGTATTTTCGTGTTCTATATTACTTGAATTAATTGTCAAAGTAACAATGTCAATTGATAATTTGACGTTCTTGTGTATATTGTATATGCCCTGATGAACTGTGCGAAAACGATCGGCATACTTTAATACAGTTTTTCTTATACCCATGCGACGTTTGTCTACTTTTTCAATATATATATATATATATATATATATATATATATATATATATATATATATGTAGTATGAGTGTCCTGTCATGTTTATGGAGGTTCGTGTATTCAGTTCATGCAATATTTTAAAACAATTGGTCAATATGAGGTCAACACGTTTCACACAACCATGTATACAGACACATGTTGATAAACAAACAACGTGACTTTGCAGTTGACGGGTACATACACGTGGACCGACCAATTCCCGTTGACGTTCACAAACTGGGACAAAGGCGAGCCCACGTACACGGCGGGAGAGGGTTGCATAGCAACGCGCAATGGGTTGTGGAACGACACTGTGTGCGCTAATACCTACCCTTCCGTCTGCAAGAAGCCTTTCTGTAAGATCTTATGTTAGAGGATTGCCATTGTATTGCACTTGCAATAACTGTTATGCATGGACGAAATAATACACCCAGAGATAAACTTTGCTTTCTTGGTTATATAAAATAAACTTGAGCATTCTTATAACATGATTTTACCGCGTGTTATTAGTATTTTTCTGTTCAATTACGTGTCTCGTTTGTTCGTTAATTTTTAAATAAAGCAACAAATGATGCAATAAATACGCATCTCGACCAAAAAGCTCATAAATGGATAAATGAATTGATTCGCAAAGTAAATTATTATTTTATCAACACAAACATTATTATTTACTTACTTATTATTTGCAAGCATTGTGATGTCAGGCATTTTATTATCGTACGTATCGTATTTATCTCACTTATCGTAGTCCCGCCTGCGACTCCCACTCCAAACCTTGGTGGCTACTGTGCCAATGTGTCGTGGTCACAATTCGGAAACAACTGCTATTTCCTCGAACTGAAGGTAGACAATTGTGTTGTCATTAACTATAAGCTTATTCATGGTCACTTAAATTATCTTTGCATAATTTAAGACAATTAAATTAATTAATAATTAAGATGGCTCTTATAGCCATAATTATTCAATATATTGTATTTAAACATATTTATCAATCATAATTATATGCAATTTCTTGCATTTATATGGTTCCTGCTCAGAGGTAATGACTGGATTCGATCCAAACTGCATGTGCGTTTTTTGGTTATCGCTCAAAGACACTAAGTACTGGTTCCAGGAAACGGACTCGAGAGCGTGTCAATAAACTTAAGGCATTAAATGCAATCGAGCTAACATAAATAAGTCTAAACTAACTCTACGGAGACCAAACACGGCCCGAAATAATTATCATCTGTGTGATTGGCAGCCGTTTTATTCGTGGTCCGACGCGGAGACCCAGTGCAAACAGCGCGGTATGGAGCTGGCCAGCGTCATGAGTAACGAAGAGGAGGCCTTTGTGCTGCGCGAGATAGACAACAACGACAGGGCCTCCATCAATATATGGATAGGCTTCAGGAGAACTGGTATGGCACGCACAGGGTCGATCTAAGACAAAGCATTTATGTTGTATCGGAGCTGCTTCTTAAACAGGGGATGTAAATAAATATCTAGATTGGTGTTTAACATGAAATAATAAATTGTTTAATTAGAACGGAAATGTTATATTCATACGCACTGCTTTTTTCTTAATTGTGTACGTATTACATAGTTATCGTATATATTGAAATAAAACGTAAACATGCTTGCCTTCTCCACAGGCGGTTACTTCGTGTGGAGCGACGGAAATCCCACCTCCTACATCCACTGGGACGGATCGCCGTCGGGTCTACCGGGATACGACTGTGTCATCATGCAGCCCACAAACGGCAAATGGAGCAACAGACGCTGCATTGAACATTTGGGTTTCATCTGCAAGGGACCAAAATGTAAGATAACAGTGGCATTCTTAGATCTGGGTTTCATCTGCAAGGGACCGAAATGTAAGCTATCATTGGCATTCTTAGATCTGGGTTTCATCTGCAAGGGACCAAAATGTAAGCTAACAGTGGCATTCTTAGATCTGGGTTTCATCTGCAAGGGACCAAAATGTTAGCTAACAGTGGCATTCTTAGATCTGGGTGTCATCTGCAAGGGACCAAAATGTTAGCTAACAGTGGCATTCTAAGATCTCGGTTTCATCTGCAAGGGACTAAAATCTAAGCAATTAATGCCAATCTTATTTTAACGGGTATATATATTCGGCTGATTATTACACAAAATTGTTCATATAATTCTGTTTGTCGTTTTAAACGAACATAAATGTTGAATGGTGTGTGAGGAAAGTTGTTTACAATGGAGTCCTAAGTGTTATGTCATATGTATGCATTCAAGTTACAACTAACTTTCCATAATATTGAAAATACCAACATCATTAAGAATTGATTTCAGGCGTGAAGATAAGATTATTGCTATGTTTTTCATCATATCTTTTCAACTGTTTGTTTTGGACATATTAGTACCGGCAACGACTCCGACAACAACGATTTCCACACCATCTACGACAACTCCTTCAACACTACCACCACCAGCTTCATCATCATCATCATCATCATCATCATCATCAGCTGCTCCATCATTACCATCAACATCATCAACAACATCATCTAAGTCACCAGCAGACATCATCACCACATCCCAAGGACAGCTAGGAAGTACAACTTCCAGCACTGGCCCTAAGGCGACCATACCGAACGCCAATGAGTTGCAAAAACAACAGCAGAAACAGCTGCCCGGTGGGTTTTAAACATGCTCGTTACTTTGTGATGAAAATTCTATTCACAAAAATGTTCATGCCAACGTTGTAATTGGTTTCCATTTAGACTACGATTACAAAACGAGGTCAATGCGCTAAACACACACTTTGTTTTGAAGTAATTAAAAACACCAATCCAATTCTATGCTCAGTTGAATGCGCAGTAGGTCCGCTGAAATCTTGTTTTAAAAGTTGCATTTATTCCGGACGTAAGACTGAAATGCATGCAAACGAGAAACATATTTATGCGATCTATCATAGTTTCCCACGTCTACTTCGTGACCGTTCGGAAATGTATGAACGAGGACGGGTTAGGCTAACAAATGTTAGGACTTGATCTTTTATAGGACATAATGTTATAATATGCATACTTTGATCATTGTTTCTTGTTAACCTCGTTGCTCATTGCCTAGTGTTATCTTGATGAATCAGTTACTGTCTAATAGAACTAATAATCTCTTATTTTTTAAAGCTCTGCCACCGACGATGAGCGGAGGCGCCGTTGCTGGTGTAATCACCGGAATCTTGTTGCTGCTGGCGTTGGTGTGCATTGCCCTGATAGTGCTGAAAACTCGATACGGCGACCGGTACTTTTCCTTCATGAAATTCACAAATCAGCCCGGCATTGACAATGCAGCGTATGACAAAAATACGGACACCGTCCGAATGAACGGCGTTAACGGGATCGAGAATTCACACTATGAAACGACGTCATAACTACATTGACGACTTGAATTCGAGCTACAGTTGACGTTTCCAGTGGTTTCGTAATAGCATTAAAAACACCGTCTGATATGTTAGGCCGGAATAATGTTTGAATATTTTGCAAGTCTACACGTTCTATTAAAAATAGACTTCGTTGTGATTTTTTTATATTTTAATACCACACAAAGTTATGTGATAACCTGTTGGATAAAACATTAGATTATATTTTAAATGCGATAAGATTGTAAGTATCAATTTGACCTGCAACAAATATTCACATTGGTACCATGTTTTTAAGACGGCTAAGACGGCGATTTGTAGAATGCTTTACATGAACATAAAGACTATTACAATCTGATCCAGTGTATACAACTGTTCGTTTCAAAATAGGCTCTTACGTAAGGGCAACTTGAGGATGTTTGATGCATTTATCTTCATTTTTGTTTTGTTATGTTTGTTTATGAAATGAGTATTACACTGAAGGACTAGCCTTAATATAAACATATTATCAAGGCATTCTGTTTTCAAAAAGCATTTTAAAGGGATCTTTTCACGCTTTGGTAAATTGACAAAATTGAAAAAAGTTGTTTCAGATTCGTAATTTTTCGTTTTAGTTATGATATTTGTGAGGAAACAGTAATACTGAACATTAACCATGCTCTAATATAGCCATTATATGCATCTTTTGACGATTTTAAAACCTAAAAATTATAAAGCGTTGCAACGCGAAACGATTGAATAATTTGGAGAGTTCTGTTTTTGTCGTTAAATTTTGTGAAACTACGAAGATTGCTTATATAAGGTATAAAATACGTCAAGAATTTGTACTCGGCGGAATAGCTCAGTAGGCTAGAGCGTTTTTACTTCAGGACTCTGGCAGGACTCCAGAGGTCACTGGTTCGAAACCTGCTCCGGGCAATGTTCTTTTCCTTTTTTTAATTTTTTTCTTGATTTTTTACTTGAGCTTTTACGATCCAATGTTTACATTTATCAATATAAAGCATTTAATGAATAAGTTGAAAAAATGCCAAAATCTGTGAAAAGGCCCCTTTAATGGTTGTGTATAACCGTGGTTTTGAACAGTCGTGGTTAAATGCAATCTGTTTAGATTTTTTATAGTAATTATATTTGCTTCGTAATATAGTACTTATCATTTCATACCTATCGTTTATCGCGTGTGACAACATGTATAATTCTGACTGACGTTCGTCACGTTTTTCTGTATTTATGTGTTCGCATAATCACGTTGTCATATGGCATTACAAATCATTCATATCAATGGACGGGACGTATTAATTGTTTCACTATTAGTTTAATTAATTGTTTCACATTCATGAGACTCTGTTTTGAATGTGAATATATCTGCATAACACCAAAGGGATTGTGTATGATGCTTATTTACAAGCAATCTAATATATATATTATTGTTGTTTTGAGGTTTGAAAAATTAGCATGTCATAAGACCACAACAAAAAAGTCACATATTCATGCATCCGACAATGTTTTTGAATAATCGATTTTTCTGCAATGCCAATGATCACTTCGTGTTGAGCACCATCATTAATGTCTTAATTGCTCTGATTTTCGTTGTGATTTTCGTTGTTGCCTGGGTAGAACGTAGAGTTTGGATGTACTTTCGACATACCCCATCGATAACTTTTGTAAATAACCATATAGTAACAATCGTATTTACAGACGCGTGTGTAATCTAAGCATTAGTTTTAGAGCAGAATTCAATGCCTTCGAAATACTGACTGTACGTCCCGTGCAACAGGAAAACATTGCCTTAATGTCCATATTTAATGGCATTTTGTATTTTTTGTAAAGTGTTCACTGATGTGTAATTTATATTAAATTTGTATGTTATAATACTCGATTAAAGTATGTTGATGTCTGTGTATTTAAGCTTTTTTGGTCAATTTTGTACCAAGATTTCTCGAACAGGGTGTATTTATGAACAAAAAACAACTCAACAAATTATCAAATAAGCATCTGATATAGTGCTCAATTATGACATTATTAAGGTGATGAAAAAAACTTACTTATTTTAGTTACTTATAATGAGTATTCAAATATTTGTCGTTTTTTTACCAAGTTTAAAAAGTTAAAAAATAAATAATTTAATTTAATTGTGATGAACACCCTAGTTAATAAACAAGGTCCGTTATTAGTGGAAGACATGTTTATTATGCAAAGGATACTCCTTACTGTCCCAGAGGAGGGATTATACATCATAGTATAAGTTGAGCCGCTTCATGCGTAAATGGGCCCTATGCCATATGAGACCAGCGTAGAATTTGCGAATTCTGGTGTGAAGCTACCCTGTCCGCAAATGAGACCACGAAACTTTGCGTGACTTTAAACCGGTTAGGGTAGCTCCGGACTAGACTGCGAAAATGCGTTGGCTGGTCTGGGGCTGGCTGCATATGGCCTACTTTCGCATGAACGAGGTCTTTTTTTTAAATGCTGGGGCTAAACTATATAGTGAGATAATCTTTCACAAAGGCAATAAGAACCGGAAAATTGTGGTCGTAACCTAATGTAAAAGTTAGCTTACGCCAAACGTCTAGAGGGCATGTTAGTTCCAGTCCACAAACATGTAAAATAAATCAATTCTGCAGAAACTGACTCTCATAAACATCCTTACGACCAAAGTCGCAAAACAAACGCATTGAAATCGGTTGGATAATGGAAATTAGGCGATTATTTGTTTCATAGTTTATGTTTATGCTATAGCTTTTGACGCCACTGGAGGATAGTACAAAGGGTCTATTAAGGATTTTATTTCATTTACCCCAATCGCTTTCGAATATAAATATCATTGAATGGATTTCTAATAAATGAAATAGTTCCGGCTCAAAATGAACTATTTAAGAATTGATTGAATTATGGTAGTTGAACATGTACGTTAAGTTGACTTCAAGTTGACTAAACGCAAGGTACTGTATTCGCTGAGTGATTTCTATGTTTGTAAAGTTAGATATGTAACAAATTCCGCCGATGGACGGGTATGAAAAGGTACCTTCTAATCGGATGAAACGCTCAACCGATGCAGCAGTTTAAACCCATTTAGATAATAGTCCACATTTACAGTTTAACATCGAGTTATGTTTGTTAATTCGTTACGTGCAATTGACCATACGTCAAATATGGCGCGTAATTTCCCTGTCTAAAATTCGGTAACCATGGTTCAATATTCAAAAGACCAACCATGAGATTTTCTGGACTACGAACCAATACGTCCTTTTTAATGCACATGCAGCTAAAAAGCTGATATGGTCACGTGCTGAATTAATGAGTCACGTGTACGTGGTAAAGTTCATAGCCAATGTTAAGTTAAAAAATATCAAACAATAGTTTACCCGGGCTATTGAATAGTACATTCGTTTAAAGTAAACAAGCACCTACCAGCTGAACCAGTCACGGGTTGTGTAAACGCCATACGTGTACTTTACAATTCACTACAAAGTGTTTGTCAATTCACAAAAGCACACCGACGGTGCCCCCTTGACCACATTTCCCACACGCTTTCCTTGAATATGGACGTACACGTACTTTCACAGTTCCCAAGCAATTACCACATTGACATGGTCTCGTGGCGTCTTTAAGTTTTTGTCACCGGTGATCACATTTAGCATTGCTTTAACAATTTTATTTAAGTATAGTGCCCATCGTTGGTGTCCAAAAGCTCAAACACAATTTATCAAGGAAAATGGACGAAAACGTGCCTTGATACTACATAAGCAGCTATTAAGTTATGCTTCGTCTTAATTTGTCAAATGCAATTGAACAATAATGCTATTTGTGAGTAGCCTATTTATGACATTTTATATTGACTATCCTAAAGGGACAAACAAGAGTTGCCCCAGACTTTGGACTAACACATGCTTTTAGAGTACACGAAAAGCTACCAGTATGATATGATAACGTGTTTAACTTCTTCACGGACACTTGACTATCATTATTCCTTAGTATTTTATTGATAGGTTATTACAAGTGACTTAACAAAAATATTTTACTACAAATAAATAAACACATTTTCTGCGTTTCCTATTTTATTTCACATTTTGTAAAGGTCCGTCTCTATTTAGTCAGACTGCCAAAATTGAGATAAAAAGATCACTATCAAGAGGTCACACTAAGATCAACTGAAGATGTACGCTTTGCATAGATTAATATATATCTATACTTGCATAATTAATTATCAGCGTGACTTACTTGACCACAAATAGTTAAAATATTTAGATGCGGAAGATAAATTAAACGTGAACATAAATGTTCGAAATACATGTACTTTCAGATATATGCATTATTCGAAAATACGCGAAGTATCCAATAAACGTTAACTGTCATGGATTACCAATATACTAGTATACGGTACATGTTGTTGAGCCGCGCTCTAAGAAAAAGACGCGCTCAATTAATGTGCTTGATGTATCGTCACCGATGAGCCTGTGCAGTCCGCACATGCTTATCGGTGACGATACTTTCCGCATTTTGGAATTATTTCGTGTATCGTCTCTGATAGCATGTGCGGACAGGGCATGCTTATCTGGCACGGTACTTTACGCGCATGCATTAAGCCCTGGTCGACCAACCAAACGCGTAACATATAAATCATGTCCGTCGATAAACCACACGTGTAACATATAAATCAAACTGCGCATACCCTTGGAATTCGCAGTCGGGCGTTTGGTGCAAATTTGAATTATTTGCTTCGATTAGGGTGAGGATATTTACATAATTGGTGTGTACATTTGAAAAGTTAAAGCTGACATTATTATGTATTAAATGATTGGCAGTAAAATAATTTTTCGCCATGTTCTGCATCAGCTCCGCAAAACTTTGGAGGCATGCAACCAGCAACGCGTAGAGGCCCCTATGTATGTTTGAGCTTAATGATTATCGGGTTGCATACGCCCTGGAGCTCAGTCTGTTTGTGTGCATTCTCCTCCGTTTCAGCAAATTGGATGCTGTCAAGCCAAGAAATGATTTCATTACACTTGTCCAAGATGGTCTTCTTGTCATCTTCGCTTTTTTTTCCATTCATGTTCTCATTCTCTACGGCGGTCTTCATCTTTAACGGGTAGCTCTCCAGCTGGTTCTTTGCTGTAATGCGCTCTTTCTGTTGTTTGTCCTCTTGCTTGTATTTCTTGGCATCATTCACCATGCGGGCAATGTCCCTCTTGATAAGTCGACCTGAATGAATTCAATAATAAATGATAGTTTATAACCATTATTTTGAATACAGTATTGTTATGTGAAAGTTGAGGAGTAGATAAAATGTGTCTCTATCATTCAAAGGAATGACTGGGATACCTTTTTGATCATTTATCCCTCTGTTTAGATTACGAATGTGGTTACATTACTTGAATAATCGACACGTTTCTATTTTAGTAAATGTACATTCAGTAAAAATCTTACGCATTTCCAGTCGATTCTTACTCTTATTTATTACAAGTAAAACAATTGTGTACAGATATTGTTGCACATTTAAAATAATATAGTAAGACATGCCAATTAGTATTTACCCTTGTCAATAGTGATGGTAATCTTGGTTTTATTGACAGTGCTCTTGGCAGTGACGTTGAGAATACCATCACCTCAATTTGTGGAAATACCCTGGGTGCCGGTGGGATTCCGGCCAGTTCGAACGTTCCAAGCAGGTTGTTGTCTTTAGTCATTGCTCTCTCACCTTCGTACACCTGGATTCGAACACCAGGCTGGTTGTCTAAGTAAGTTGTACATATTTCCATGCTCATGATCGGAATATGGGTGTTTCTTTTTATTAGCGAGGTCATCACACCTCCAGCGGTCTCGATACCCAGAGATCACGTGGCAACCTCCATGAGAAAGATGTTAGGAACCCCTTCAGACCTGTCACCATGGAGGATGGCAGCCTGAACCGCTGCAAACGAACATACATGTAATATGTATGCAATGATATTGACCTATTTGCTGGGTTATGCACTAACAATTAACGTTGATCATATTTAAGCAGACTGATTGGGTAGGTTATAATAGGCACACAATTAATTGATTATTATCTGCAGTAGGTTTCAGTCAAGTAAACGTGTATATACCTGCACCAAAGGCAACAGCCTCATCGGTGTTAATGCTCTTGTAAAGTATCTTTCCATTGAAGAAGTCCTGCAGCAGTTTCTGGATCTTTGGAATTCTAGTGGAGCCACCGACCAAGACGATGTCCTGGACATCAGCCGTGTACATGTTGGCATCACGTAAAGCAACCGGTTCCAGTGTGCCTCTGAAGAAATCGGCATTCAGCTCTTCAAATCTGGCTCTGGTTATGCTTGTGTAGAAATCAACTCATTCAAATACGAAACCATTTCGTTTTATGCCATTTCCTTAACCGTCAATAAAGGACCTTAACAATTTTCCAAGTTTTAAAATAACATTTTATAATATTTAGGAGTATTCAAGACATCAAAGAAAGGTCTAAGCCATCTTCAGGCAGTAAAGCTTTCTTAAACCACTGCGAATGTGGGTTATTCATCATCAATACTTCTGATAAAAGCAAATCACAAAATAAAATCAAAGGTTAACAGCGTGAATTTATCAGATGTTGTAAACACATTTTATGGGGACCCTTAATCCTCTGAAATAATTAACAGCAAAGAGATTAAGCCTTTTCTAGTTAACATACAATCGTATAGGGAACCAAGCTCAATGCTGGCCTGTGTACTGGATGATAAAGTTGTCTTTGCCTTCTCACAAGCTGATATCCTTCTTGCGTTTTCGCATAAACTCCTGGATAAAGTGGTCCACCATTCGGTTGTCGAAATCCTCTCCCCCCAAATGAGAATCACCAGCTGTGGACTTCACGTCTACAACGCCGTCTGCAATGGCCGCGATGGTCACATTGAAGGTTCCACCATCCAAGTCGACGATGAGCACATTTCTTTCACTTCCGTCCTGAAACAAGTAATTGCATATCTAGTTTGAGGATTAATGTGTCTTCGAGATCCAAGAAGGACTAAGCCATCTTTATACCAAAAAAGCAGTCTGAACGACTGCGAATGTCGATACTTATAATAATCATTAACCGCCAGCATCTGAACTACAAACCAGCGTACATTTTGCCCAATCCGTACGTAATGGCAGCTGCTGTAGGTTCATTGATGATCTGGAGCACATTCAAACCAGAAAGGGTACAAGCATCTTTAGTAGCCTGTCTCTGAGAGTCGTTGAATTAGGCAGGTACAGTCTGAAATATTCAACAATTTTATATCGTTATATAAGCAAATTCTAAAATGTCAAATCTACCGAAAAAGACTCACATTTACATTGCATTTATAGAAACTTTACAGAGTTTTATAAATAAAAACAAGAGATGTGTTTGTCAGAAACACAATGCTCCATATTGCGCCGCTTTAAAATAGAATTTCAATATATCACTTGACAGTTTAGAAATTATCTCCCTTTTAAAGCTTATTACTTCCCTTGGAATGTATTTTTTTTTTACTTTTGACCTTGACGGATGACATTGACCTTGACTTTTCACCACTCAAAATGTGCAGCTTCATGAGATACACATCCATGCGAAATATCAAGTTGCTATCTTCAATAATGCAAAAGTTATGGCCAATGTTAAAGTTTTTGGACGGACGGACGGACAGACAGACATACAGACAGACTGACTGACTGACTGACTGACTGACTGACTGACTGACTGACTGACTGACTGACTGACTGACTGACTGACTGACTGACTGACTGACTGACTGACTGACTGACTGACTGACTGACTGACTGACTGACTGAATGACTGACTGACTGACTAACTGACTGACGGACGGACAGTCTAACTGCTGTATGCCACCCTACACATATGGCAGAAGAAAGTAAGAAAGTTATGAACAATGTTAAATTTTTCGGACGGACGGACAGACGCCATATATTTGACCTTTGACGTTGAAGGATGACCTTGACCTTTCACCACTCAAAATGTGCAGCGCCAAGAGATACGCATGCATGCGAAATATGGAGTTGCTATCTTCAATATTGCAAAATTTTACCTTTGATCTTGACCTTGAAGGATGACCTTGACTTTTCACCACTCAAAAATGTGCAGCTCCATGAAACACGCATGCATTTTGAATATCGAGTTGCTATCTTCAATATTGCAAAATTTTACCTTTGACATTGACATTGAAGGATGACCTTGACCTTTCACTACTCAAAATATGCAGCTCCATGAGATACACATGCATGTCAAATATTAAGTTGCTATCTTCAATATTTGAAAAGTTATGGCCAATGTTAAAGTTTTCGGACGGATGGAATATTTGACATTTGACCTTGAAGATTGACCTTGATATTCACCTTTCACCACTCAAAATGTTCAGCTCCAGGAGATACACGTGCATGACAAATATCAAGTTGCTATCTTCAATATTTAAAAACTTATGGCCAATGTTAAAGTTTTTGGACGGACGGAATATTTTACATTTGACCTTGAAGGATTACCTTTCACCACTAAAAATGTTCAGCTCCAGGAGATGCACGTGCATGCCAAATATCAAGTTGCTATCATCGATAGTGAAAAAGTTATGGCCCATTTTAAAGTTTTCGGACGGACGGACAGACGCCATATATTAGACATTTGACCTTGAAGGATGACCTTGACATTTCACCACTCAAAATCTGCAGCTCCATGAGATGCACATGCATTCCAAATATCAAGTTGCTATGTTAAATATGAAAAAGTTAAAGTGTTCGGACGGACGGACTGACTGACATACTGACTGACTGACGGAGAGTTCAACTGCTATATGCCACCCTACCAGGGGCATAACACGAAAGAAAATATAAAAATCGATATTCACAGGTATTTCAGACATCCAAGGAAAGAGTAAGCCATCTTTAGGCAGAAGAACATTCCGAACCGACTGCGAATGTGGATAAAGTCCTAATCAATCCCTCCGCTAAAAGCCTAACAAACATACTCAATAAATATAACCTCAGGCTTAAAAATAAGTGAGACCTGAAATTATTGTCTTACATTTATAGTAGCAATTATTATATATTGTTTCTTTATATAAATATATCTTGCCAAGAAACGCCTCCGCAGTTTCCTTCATTTTGCGCAAAACCATTGAAGAAATTTCTTCTGGGAAAAAACACTCCTGTTCACCCTTGATTCAACTCTCAGCTTAAGTATACCACCATCGCTAACTAGTTCAAATTGTCAGTGCTTCATATCACACTGGACAGTGGGATCGTCAAATTTTCTTCCTATCAATATCTTTACTCCTGCAACATTAAAATCATGGTTTACTTTCCACATTTAATTTGTATAACAGGACGTTAATATTGTGATAAGACAGTTTTACATACGGAGTATATTTTAAAGCTCTTCTAGGCCATTAATCAACACATTTCTAAAATAAAATATTCACTCAAATTCAGATTATTATTGTTACTTAAAGGGAAAGTTTAAACTTTAAAAAGAACAATATTATCACGTACCAAATACAGTGTTGTTTGGGTTTATTGTTACCTGGTTTTTAGCTGCATCCCCAACAAGCCTTCCAGTGTCTGTGAATGCAACATAGCTGGGGGTCGTTCTTTTACCCTGAGAATTGGCAATAATTTCTACCTTGCAATGTTGGAACACGGCCACACAGGAAAAAGATGTGCCGTGTTCAATACCATTGGCTGGAGTTTTTGCCATGTTTCTTAAATTATATCAAATTGTTTGTTAAAAAAAGTTATTAGGTTAATTAAACATTAAAACAACATAGTTTTTACATAGTTCTTTATATAGACAAAGTAGTTAAATAGAATATAGCACAGAATATGTGTTGAACTTTCTGTTGTTCAGCAGTTTTACAACTGTATGGTTTGTCTATTGCATGTTATACACATGTACATGGAGATTTCAGCACTATTTAGAATTTAAAACCCCTCCCGGACAAAAAATCTCCCGTTATTTTCATAGGGCGCGGACAAAACCCTCCCCAAGAAAAAACGGGGGCGGACAAAAACCCTCCTGTTAAAGCAATTAAACACCGACAAATGTAAATGTTTCACACAGTGTTGCATTCATTTAAACGAAAAAAATTCCAATTGTGTGTATTGTGTTTTCAGGGGTGTGAAAATAAAAGAAGAAAATGTGTATCGTTTAACTGTATACATACCGCTTTTCTAATGTGCCTATATATCCGATAATCCAATATAATAACAACATCAATTAAAACATAAAAAAGGACATTAATTGACAAGTGAATTTAAATTTAGATTGAATGCAATACGATACAGAGCAACGTTTAATCGCGTCAGACGCGCATTCATGAAAAAAAACGTGATTCCCGGAGACTTTCTGAAAACCTTGCGAAAATGAAAGTGAAATTCTGTTAACAATTAACAATGCGTTTGCATGAAACTAAATTATCTGCATTACTTATTTAATTTATCTTTGACTGTAATGTTTTCAATTGCATTTTTGCAAAAAAATATTTAAATCCATATTGTCCACAAATAAAAATTAAGTAAAACATGCCTCGTTAAACCTGTCAAATCTGTCAATGATTCAAAAGATCGATAGCACATACATTGTACCAGCATTACCGGTAGTCGCTAACGGTACTAGTAACAATGTACCAGTTAATGGCATACAATAATATGTTATCAAAATATCAAACAGAGAATCTGCAACTGCGAAAAAAAGCCCTCCCGTGAAAGCAATTAAACACCGACAAATGTAATTGCTTCACTCAGCGTTGCATTGATAAATGAGAGAGACATCCGACCAAACATCCGAGTGTTGGTATGTGACGACGAGCAAGCCATACACAACGCAGTGCGGAAGTCGCTTAGCTCCCACACACGTGTGCAGGGATGTTTTTACCACCTGACTAAGGCAACGTGGCGTCGCGTCCAGTGCGAGGGTCTGCAGACTCGATACAGGGACGAAGAAGAGGTGCGGCACTTCTGCGGAATGCTGGATGGTATGGCGTTTCTCCCGGTGCATCTAGTGGCTGACGGCATGAGCCTTCTTCGGGAAGTAGCGACAGATGGCATCGACAGCATATAAGACTACTTCGACGCCAACTGTGTCAACGGGGCATTCAGGAACGTCATGAAGGATGGTCGCCTCCGCTTTAGGCGCATGCCGCCGCGCTTCACGCCTGATGTATGGAACGTTCATGAGGCTACAAATCATGGTAAAGCACGGACGAATAACGCATGCAAAAACTGGAATAACGATTTTAAGCACCTCGTCGGCCACGCAAATCCCTCATTGTGGATGTCATCACCGCCCCCGTTTTTTCATGGGAGGGTTTTGTCAGGCCCCGTTTTTTCATGTGAGGGTTTTTGTCCGGCCCCTATAAAACTGACGGGAGGGTTGTTGTCCGGCATTCTGTTTACAATAAAATCCGTTATTCAAACTTTCTGCCAACTTTGGAGACACACATCCGAAACTTGGAATCCATCGGCCAACAGCAGGACACGTATGGCGGTCTGCTTGTTCCGGTAATATCAGAGAAGCTACCGGGAGCCATTAAGCATAACCTGGCCCGAGAACGAGGAGATACTAACTGGCGACCTCCGCCGCGCTATCTACAGTGAGCTCAACATCATGGAAGCCGGAAGTGCATCGTATCCGGAAGTTGCCGAGTTAATGAAAACTGCGTCATTCAACACCGGGACAAACCACGCTTAGAAGGCTAAATTCGACAAAAGCGAATCATTGAATTTGAGGAAACAAACATTTTTGTGTCCATTCTGTCACGAGAAACACAAACCTAAAGAATGTTCGAAGTATTGCAGTCCTTCCGAGCGAATAAGTTCATAATTTCCGGTAAACACGTCATTCACCACATCTATTTTCCAATCAAATCTCGATGTCTCGTCATGTATCTGGACGACATCACCGACCCGAATCGTCTGGGAGTGCAGTTTTCCACTCTTCTATGAAACAGCCACACTCTGGTGTTCTTCTTAAGACAGCAACGATTGCTACTGTATGTATCAAGGAGACGGTGGCCGTCGATGCAGCTATTCTCTTCGACGAGGGCTCTCAAGAGTATTTTATTACGCAGCAGCAGACAGACCAACTACACCTTCAGGTTGATGGTACGGAAATGTTGAACATTGCGTCATTCGGTGGAAACACAACGAGAGTCCGACACGTTGATCGCAGTACAATCTACGTGAAAACAGACGACAACGAAATAATCCCACTGAGCGTCCTGGCTGTTTCAACACTAGCGAAACCCATCGACACAAGTCTCATGTCAGCTGCAGCCACATTTCCCATTCCCGACGAATGAAATTTGCCCAACAAGTCTCAGTCGATTCAATGATAGACATTGCCGTTCTGATTAGCGCAGACCACTACTGGGACTTGGTTGAAGACACTATTATTCGCGGGAACGGTCTTACAGCTGTGAAGTCCAAGCTAGGCTAACTACTGTCGGGTCATGTTCATATGGGGATATCCTGTACTGTTACGGTGATCGGTAATGGGATATCGTCCGGTAACGAGAGCGACCAAAACAGCAGCGGTGATGAAGATAACCGAAACAAAGCCACCCCAATCAATAAGCCAACCGACTCTGACTGCAGGCGGTGGAGGAGCGCGGCACTTTCTCAACCTCCGGATCATCTGACTTCATTTCCGGTCCAAATCGCAGATGACTCCACTATTGACAATTGATTCACCAAACCCTGGTTACCGCCGGCTGACGCCGACGAGAGGGAGAACACTTATAATCGTCGACGACTACGGTTGCGTACGCGGAAAAAGAGTTTTCCCGATCCGCGACGGCTTGATTCATCACCGGAAGTGGATGGGTCAAATCGGAAGTTTCGCATCACCTCATTCCCGACGGAGCCGTGTTCGACTATACGCGATTGGAAGTGGAAGCAAGCCATGGCGACCGACCGAATACGAAGAGACTCGAAGAGTGCGTGAGGATAAAAGTTAAAACCAAAGGTGCGCCGAATAATCACTTGCAGAAGCAGTCGACATCGAAAAACGGTTATGAATACGCGGCGGACTCAACCGATAGCTTACAGAGCAGTACTGGCGTCGACGGGGATATAATAGACTAAACCGATAGTGAATTCATTCTTGAGGTCCCGGATGTCGTGAAAGACGATCCGCAGCCATTGCTCTCAACCAAAATGCCGCAGACGATTGACGCTAGAGAATACAACATTGCTCCGGAGGTGATCATTCGGAAATGATGGACCGATTCGCGCTGCAAGTTTGCGCACATGCAATGGTGTGTTCACAAATAGACCTATAACAAAACTATATCCACTTGAAGTGAGCGAATTGACAAGCAATACTCAGTGAAAATAGTGTGATACGATAGACATTGGATATTATGCTGTGATATCTATTTTATTATTTTGTTATCTTGTCGTATGTTAATATTGCTAAATATGTGTTTTATATTTTTCGCGGCCGGGAAAATGTTGTGATTTTGGCGTGACGCAGTGAGAGGTCGCCGACGGCGCGAACGTTCACGTTTTAAGACGTCATCATTATTGTCATTGATATTGTCAGTTGAATATTTAAACGGTAGTAAAAGGTCAAACCTGTATTAACTTATGTTTCTTTCTCACAACCGACGTACATTTGCATAAACAATACGATCGCCGACAGTCCTCTTGGTCAGAAACATCTGATCCTCATGGTCCATATTGTCTGGTCCTCTTGGTCCGTATCGCCTGGTCCTCATCGTTCATATCGTCTGGTCCTCTTGGTCCATATCGTCTGGCCCCCATGGTCCGTATCGCCTGGTCCTCTTGGTCCGTATCGTCTGGTCCTCATGGTCCGTATCATCTGGTCCTCATGCTCCGTATCTTCGGTTCCTCATGGTCCGTATCGTCTGGTCCTCATGGTCCATATCGTCTGGTCCCCATGGTTTGAATCGTGTGGTCCTCATGTTCTGTATAGTCTGGTACCCATGGTCCGTACCGTCTGGTCATCATCTCATGATCCGTATCGTCTGGTCCTCATGGTCCGTATCGTCTGGTCCTCATGGTCCATATCGTCTGGTCCCCATGGTTTGTATCGTGTGGTCCTCATGTTCTGTATAGTCTGGTACCCATGGTCCGTACCGTCTGGTCATCATCTCATGATCCGTATCGTCTGGTCCTCATGGTCCGTATCGTCTTGTCCACATGGTCCGTATCGTCTGATCCTCTTGGTCCATAAAGTCTGAACCTTATGGTCCATATCGTCTGGTCCTCATGGTGTGTATCTTCTAGTCCTCATGGTCTGTATAGTGTGGTCCTCTAGGTCCGTATCGTCTGGTCCTCTTGGTCCGTATCGTCTGGTCCTCTTGGTCCGTATCGTCTGGTCCTTATGGTCCGTATCATAAGGTCCCCGTGGTCTGAATCGTCTTGTCCTCATGGTCCGTATCGTCTGGTCCTCGTGGTCCGTATCGTGTGGTTCTCTTGGTCCGTATCGTATGGTCCTAATGGTCCATATCGTCTGGTCCTCTTTGTCCGTATCGTCTTCTCCCCATGGTCTGAATCGTCTTGTCCTCATGGACGGTATCGTCTGGTCCTCTTGGTTTGTATGGTCTGGTCCTCTCGGTCCATATCGTCTGGTCCTCATGGTTCGTATCGTCTGGTCCTCATGGTCCGTATCGTCTGGTCCACATGGTCCGTATCGTCTGGTCCTCATGGTCCGTATCGTCTGGTCCCCATGGTCTGTATCGTCTTGTCCTCATGGTCCGCATCATCTGGTATTCTTTGTCCGTATCGTCTGGTCCTCTTGGTCCGTATTGCCTGGTCCTCATAGTCCATATCGTCTGGTCCTTATGGTCGATATCGTCTAGTCCTCTTGGTCCGTATCGCCTGGTCCTCATAGTCCATATCGTCTGGTCCTCTTGGTCCATATCGTCTGGTAATCTTGGTCCGTATCGTCTGGTCCTCTTGGTTTGTATCGTCTGGTCCTCAAGGTCCGTATCGTCTGGTCCTCAGGGTCTGTATTGTCTGGTCCTAATGGACCATATCGTCTGGTCCTCATGGTCCGTATCGTCAGGTCCTCATGGTCCGTACCTTCTGGTTTCAATGGTCTATATCTTCTGGTCCTCATGGACTGTATCGTCTGGTTCTCGTGGTCCGTATCTTCTGGACCTCATGGTCCGTATTGTCTGGTCCTCATGGTGCGTATCGTCTAACCCTTATGGTCTCTATCATCTGGTTCTCGTGGTCCGTATCGTCTGGTCCTCACGGCCCATATCGTCTGATCCTCTCGGTCCGTATCGCCTGGTCCTCATGGTCCATATTGTCTGGCCCCCACGGTCCGTATCGTCTGGTCCTCATGGTCCGTATCGTCTGGTTCTCATGGTCCGTATCGTCTGGTCCTCGTGGTCCGTATCGTCTGGTCCTCATGGTCCGCATCGTCTGATCCTTTTGGTCCATATCGTCTGGTCCTCATGGTCAGTGTCGTCTGGTCCTCATGGACTTTATCGCCTAGTCCTCATGGTCAATATCGCCTCGGCCTCATGGTCCTTATCGTCTGGTCCTCTTGGTCCGTATCTTCTGGTCCTCATTGTCCGTATCGTCTGGTCCTCTTGGTCCATATCGTCTGGTCCTCTTGGTCCGTATCGTCTGGTCCTTATGGTCCGTATCGTCTTGTCCTCATGGTTTGTATCGTCTGGTCCTCATGTTCCTTATCGTCTGGTCTACATTGTCCGTATCGTCTTCTTCCCATGGTCTGTATCGTTTTATCCTCATGGTCCGTATCGTCTGGTTCTCATGGTCCATATCGCCTGGTCCTCTTGGTCCGTATCGCCTGGTCCTCATGGTCCATATCGTCTGGTCCTTATGGCCCATATCATCTGGTACTCTTGGTACGTATCGTCTGGTCCTCTTGGTCCGTATCGTCTGGTCCTCATGGTCCGTATAGTCTGGTCCTCATGGTCCGTATCGTCTGGTCCTCATGGTCTGAATAGTCTGGTCCTAATGGACCATATCGTCTGGTCCTCATGGTCCGTATCGTCAGGTCCTCAAGGACCGTATCGTCTGGTTTACATAGTCCATATCTTGTGGTCCTCATGGACTGTATCGTCTGGTTCTCGTGGTCCGTATAGTCTGGCCCTCATGGTTCGTATTGTCTAATCCACATGGTGTGTATCGTCTAACCCTCATGGTCTGTATCGTCTGGTGCTCATGGTTCGTATCGTCTGGTCCTCATGGTCCATATCGTCTGGTCCTCTTGGTCCGTATTTCCTGGTCCTCATGGCCCATATCTTCTGGCTCCCATGGTCCGTATCATCTGGTCCGCATGGTCTGTATCGTCTGGTCCTCATTGTCCGTATCGTCTGGTCCTCGTAGTCCGTATCGTCTGGTCCTCATGGTCTGTATCGCCTGATCCTCTTGGTCCATATCGTCTGGTTCTCATGGTCCATATCGTCTGGTCCTAATGGACTGTATCGCCTGGTCCTCATGGTCCATATCGCCTCGGCCTCATGGTGCGTATCGTCTGGTCCTCTTTGTCCGTATCTTCTGGTCCTCATTGTCCGTATCGTCTGGTCCTCTTGGTCCGTATCATCTGGTCCTCTTGGTCCGTATCGTCTGGTCATTATGGTCCGTATCGTCTTGTCCTCATGGTTTGTATCGTCTGGTCCTCATTGACCTTATCGTCTGGTTCTCATGGTCAGTATCGTCTTCTCCACATGGTCTGTATCGTCTTGTCCTCATGGTCCGTATCGTCAGGTTCTCATGGTCCATATCGCCTGGTCCTCTTGGTCCGTATCGCCTGGTCCTGATGGTCCATATCGTCTGGTCCTCTTGGTCCGTATCGTCTGGTCCTCTTGGTCCGTATCGCCTGGTCCTCATGGTCCATATCGTCTGGTCCTCTTGGTCCGTATCGCCTGGTCCTCATGGTCCGTATCGTCTGGTCCTCATGGTCCGTATCGTCTGGTCCTCATGGTCCGTATCGTCTGGTCCTCGTGGTCCGTATCGTCTGGTCCTCATGGTCATCGTCGTCTGATCCTTTTGGTCCATATCGTCTGGTCCTCATGGTCCGTATCGCCTCGTCCTATTGGTCCGTATCGCCTGGTCCTCATGGTCCATATCGTCTGGTCCTCTAGGTCCGTATCGTCTGGTCCTCTTTGTCCGTATCGTCTGGTCCTCATGGTCCATATCATCTGGTCCTCATGGTCCGTATCGTCTGGTCCTCATGGTCCGTATCGTCTGGTCCTCATGGTCCGTATCGTCTGGTCCTCATGGTCCCTATCGTCTGGTCCCTATGGTCTGAATCGTCTTGTCCTCATGGTCCGTATCGTCTGGTCCTCTTGGTCCGTATTGTCTGGTCCTCTTGGTCCGTATCTTCTGGTCCTCATGGTCTATGTTGTGTGGTCCTCATGGTCCATATCGTCTGGTCCTCATGGTCCCTATCGTCTGGTCCTCATGGTCCATATCGTCTGGTTCTCATGGTCCGTATCGTCTGATCCTCATGTTCCATATCGTCTGGTCCACTTGGTCCGTATCGTCCGGTCCTCTTGGTCCGTATCGCCTGAACCTCATGGTCCATATCGTCTGAACCCTATGGTCCGTATCGTCTGGTCCTTATGGTCCATATCGTATGGTCCTCATGGTCCGTATCGTCTGGTCCTCTTGGTCCGTATCGCCTGATCCTCATGGTCCATATCGTCTGGCCCCCATGGTCCGTAAAGTCTGGTCCTCTTGGTCCGTATCGTCAGGTCCCCATGGTCCATATAGTCTGGTCCTGTTTGTCAATATCGTCTGGTCCTCTTGGTCCGTATCGCCTGATCCCCATGGTCCGTATATTCTGGTCCTCATAGTCCTGGTCCGTATCGTTTGGTCCTCATGTACTGTATCGCTTGGTCCTTATGGTCCATATCGCCTAGGCCTCATGGTCCGTATCGTCTGGTCCTCTTGGTCCGTATCTTCTGGTCCTCATGGTCCGTATTGTCTGGTCGCCATGGTCTGTATCCTCTTTTACTCATGGTCCGTATCGTCTGGTCCTCTTGGTCCGTATTGTCTGGTCCTCTTGGACCGTATCGTCTGGTCTCATGGTCCATATCATCTGGTCCACATGGTCCTCTTTGTCCGTATCGTCTGGTCCTCTTGGTCCGTATCTTCTGATCGTCATGGTCTATGTTGTGTGGTTCTCATGATAAATATCGTCTGGTCCTCATGGTCCCTATCGTCTGGTCCTCATGGTCCATATCGTCTGGTTCTCATGGCCCGAATCGTCTGGTCCTCATGGTCAGTATCGTCTAGTCCTCATGTCCTTATTGTCTGGTCCTCATGGTCCATATGGTCTGGTCTTCATGGTCCATATCGTCTGGTCCTCATGGTCCATATCGTCTGGCCCCCATGGTCCGTATCGTCTGGTCCTCTTGGTTCGTATCGTCTGGTCCTCTTGGTCCGTATCGTCTGGTCCTCTTGGTCCGTATCGCCTGGTCCTTTTGATCCGTATTGTCTTGTCCTCATGGTCCGTATCGTCTGGTCCTCTTGGTCCGCATCCTCTGGTCCTCTTGGTCCGTATCGCCTGGTCCTCATGGTCCGTATCGTCTGGTCCCAATGGTCTGTATCGTCTTGTCCTCATGGTCCGTATCGTCTGGTCCTCTTGGTCCGTATCGTCTGGTCCTCTTGATCCGTATCGTTTGTTCCTCATGGTCCATATCGTCTGGTCCTCATGGTCCGTATCGTCTAGTCCTTATGGTCCATATCATCTGGTCCTCATGGTCCGTATCGTCTGGTAATCATGGTCCGTATCGTCTGGTTCTTATGGTCCATATTGTCTGGTCCTCTTGGTCCGTATCATCTGGTCCTCTTGGCCCGTCGCCTGAACCTCATGGTCCATATCGTCTGGCCCCATGGTCCGTATCGTCTGGTCCTCATGGTCCATATCGTCTGGTCTTCATGGTCCATATCGTCTGGTCCTCTTGGTCCGCATCCTCTGGTCCTCTTGGTCCGTATCGCCTGGTCCTCATGGTCCGTATCGTCTGGTCCCAATGGTCTGTATCGTCTTGTCCTCATGGTCAGTATCGTCTGGTCCTCTTGGTCCGTATCGTCTGGTCCTCTTGATCCGTATCGTTTGTTCCTCATGGTCCATATCGTCTGGTCCTCATGGTCCGTATCGTCTAGTCCTTATGGTCCATATCATCTGGTCCTCATGGTTCGTATCGTCTGGTAATCATGGTCCGTATCGTCTGGTTCTCATGGTCCATATTGTCTGGTCCTCTTGGTCCGTATCGTCTGGTCCTCTTGGCCCGTCGCCTGAACCTCATGGTCCATATCGTCTGGCCCCATGGTCCGTATCGTCTGGTCCTCACGGTCCATATCGTCTGGTCTTCATGGTCCATATCGTCTGGTCCTCTGTGTTCATATGGTCTGGTCCTCATGGTCAATATCGTCCGGTCCTCATTGTCCATATCGTCTGGCCCCCATGGTCCGTATCGTCTGGACCTCTTGTTCCGTATCGTCTGGTCCTCTTGATCCGAATCGTCTGGTCCTCTTAATCCGTATCGCCTGGTCCTTTTGGTCCGTATTGTCTTGTCCTCATGGTCCATATCGTCTGGTCCTCATGGTCCGTATCGTCTGGTCCTTAGGGTCTATATCGTCTGGTCCTCATGGTCCATATCGTCTGGTCCTCTTGGTCCGTATCGTCTGTTCCTCATGGTCCGTATCGTCTGGTCCCCATGGTTTGTATCGTCTTGACCTCATGGTCCTTATCGTCTGGTCCTTTTGGTCCGTATCGTCTGGTCCTCTTGGTCCGTATCGTCTGGTCCTTAATGGTCCATATCGTCTGGTCCTCATGGTCCATATCGTCTGGTCCTCATGGTCCGAATCGTCTAATCCTCATGGTCCATATCATCTGGTCCTCGTGGTCCGTATCGTCTGGTCCTCTTGGTCCATATCGCCAGGTCATCTTGATCCGTATCGTCTGGTCCTCTTGGTCCGTCGCCTGAACCTCATGGTCCATATCGTCTGGCCGCTATGGTCTGTATCGTCTGGTCCTTATGGTCCATATGGTCTGGTCTTCATGGTCCATATCGTCTGGTCCTCATGGTCCATATCGTCTGGCCCCCATGGTCCGTATTGTCTGGTCCTCTTGGTTCGTATCGTCTGGTCCTCTTGGTCCGTATCGTCTGGTCCTCTTGGTCCGTATCGCCTGGTCCTTTTGATCCGTATTGTCTTGTCCTCGTGGTCCATATCGTCTGGTCATCATGATCCGTATCGTCTGGTCCTCATGGTCCATATCGTCTGGTCCTCATGGTCCGTATCGTCTAGTCCCCATGGTCCGTATCGTCTGGTCCTCTTGGTCCGTATTGTCTTGTCCTTTTGGTCCGTATCGCCTGGTCCTCATGGTCCGTATGGTCTGGTCCTCTTGGTCCGTATCGTCTGGTCCTCTTGGTCCGTATCGTCTGGTCCTTATGGTCCATATCGTCTGGTCCTCATGGTCCATATCGTCTTGTCCTCATGGTCCGTATCGTCTAGTTCTCATGGTCCATATCATATGGTCCTCATGGTCAGTATCTTCTGTTCCTCATGGTCAATATCGTCTGGTCCTCATGGTCCGTATCGTCTGGTCCTCATGGTCCGTATCGTCTGGACCTCATGGTCCATATCGTCTGGTCCTCTTGGTCCGTATCGTCTGGTCCTCTTGATCCGAATCGCCTGATCCTTTTGGTCCGTATCGCGTGAACCTCATGGTCCATATCTTCTGGCCCCCATGGTCCGTATCGTCTGGTCCTCATGGTCCATATGGTCTGGTCCTCTTGGTCCGTATCGTTTGATCGTCATGGTCCGTATCGCCTGGTCCTCTTGGTCCGTATCGTCTTGTCTTTATGGTCCGGATCGTCTGGTCCTCATGGTCCGTATCGCATGGTCCTTTTGGTCCGTATTGTCTTGTCCTCATGGTCCGTATCGTCTGGTCCTCTTGGTCCGTTTCATCTGGTCCTCATGATACATATCGTCTGGTCCACTTGGTCCGTATCGTCTGGTCCTCATGGTCCATTACGTCTGGTTTCCATGGTCCATATATTCTGGTCCTCATGGTCCGTATTGTCTGGTCCTCTTGGTCCGTAGCGCCTGATCCTCTTGGTTCGTATCGTCTGGTTCTCATGGTCCATATCGTCTGGTCCTCATGGTCCGTATAGACATTGTTCTCATGGTATGTATCGTCTAGTTCTCATGGCCTGTATAGTCTGGTCCTCATGGTCCATATTGTGTGGTCCTCATGGTCTGTTTCTTCAGGTCTTCATGGTCCGTATCGTCTGGTTTCCATGGTCCATATCTTCTGGACCTCATGGACTGTATCGTCTGGTCCTCGTGGTCCGTATCGTCTGGTCCTCATGGTCCATATCGTCTGGCCCTCGTGGTCCGAATTGTCTGGTCCTCATGGTCCATATCGTCCGGTCCATATGGTCCGTATTGTCTGGTCCTCATGGTGCGTTTCGTCGTACCCTCGTGGTCCGTATCGCCTTATCCTCGAGGTCCGTATTGTAGGGTCCTTAATAGTCCGTATCGTTTGGTCCTCGTAGTCTGTATCATTATTAATTTGGCGGAACAACAATACTTTGACGTGTTTCTTTGCAGTGACTTTGGAATATACCGTTTTATTTGAAATTGTCAAAAATAAATCATACACATTTGAATAGATTTTATAAATGAAATGTGAACTGTAAGTTAGAATAAGAATGAACAAAAAAATAACTGGTGATATTCATGTATTTAATTTATAACATTTTGTTTTCCAACGCTTGACAAATGGCATTGAATCACTCACCTAACCACACAGCTTATTAAGTACTAGAAGAACTGTGTACCCCTTGAAACCAGGGAAGGAATTTCCTGTTAAATGAAGATACGCTTATCTTTCAATGAAGGGGTCAATTGTACGCTAATATACTGGGTACCGGTAATCTTTCTACACATCTGTAAAATCGATGTAAGGCCCATTTGTAATTAAAGAATGCTGAAAGGACAGTAACAACTAACATCATCAATTTTTCCTTAAGATTTTCCTGCTTTTATTGGTCAACAGAGTGACACATGCTTATCGGGGACGATACTTTTCGCCTTTGGAATAATTTCGTGTAAAGATAGTCCATGCGAAACAACAAACCTGTCTAGGCGGAAAGTATCGTCTCTGATAGCATGTGCGGACAGGGCATGCCTATCTGGCACGGTACTTTACGCGCATGCATTAAGCCCTGGTCGATCGACCACACTTGTAACATATAAACCATGTCCTTCAATAATCCACACTTGTAACATATAAACCAAACTGCACATACACTTGGAATTTGCAGTCGGGCGTTAGGTGCAAATTTGTATTATTTCCTTCGATAAGGGTGAGGATATTTACATAATTTTTGTGTACATTTGAAAAATGATACCTGACATTATTATGTATTAAGTGATCGGCAATAAATTAAAGTTTCGCCAGGGTCTGCATCAGCTCCGCCGAACTTTGGAGGCATGCAATCAGCAACGAGTAGAGGTCTCTTCTGTCTGGTATAGCTAATTGATGATCGGATTGCACACGCCCTGCAGCTCCGTCTGTTTGTGTGCATACTCCTCCGTATCAGCCAGCTGGATGCTGTCAAGCCAAGAAATGATTTCATTACACTTGTCAAAGATGGTCTTCTTGTCATCTTCGCTTATTTTTCTATTCATGTTCTCGTCCTCTACGGTGGTCTTCATGTTGAATAAGTAGCTCTCCAGCTGGTTCTTGGCTGTGATGCGCTCCTTCTGTTGTTCGTCCTCTTGTTTGTATTTCTCGGCATCATTCACTATGCGATCAATTTCTTCTTTGCTTAGTCGACCTGAAGTGAATGAGAAAAGGTCAATAGTTTATCAATATCACTCCTAGGAAGGTCTGGGCCATATTTGGACTGTGAAATCCTCTGTAACGACTGCGATTGTGGATACATAATTCACATCGACACAATTCTGTTAAAGTACATGTACATGAAGTACAATTCCTGGGTAATTCCTGATATTTCTTACTCTGTTACAAGTTCAATTATGTTTAACTTTTATACATTCAAAATAATATCAAGCAAGAAAATGCTACATGGTACCTACCCTTATCATTGGTGATGTTGATATTTTTCTCTTTGCCAGTGCTTTTGTCTGCAGCAGTGACGTTGAGGATACCGCTGGCATCAATTTCAAAGGTCACCTCAATTTTAGTAACACCCCTGTGTGCAGGTTCCATTCCGGTCAATTCGTACTTGCCAAGCAGGTTGTAGTTCTTGGTCATGGCTCTCTCACCTTCGTAGACCTGGATGAAAACACAAGACGGGTTGTCCGAATATAGCTCGATTGTTTGCGTCTGCTTGGTTGGAATGGTAGTGTTTCTGTTGATCAGAGAGGTTATCAAACCTCCAGCAGTCTCGATATCAAGAGACAATGGGGCAACATCAAGCAGTCGAAGGTACTGTACCTCTTCAGACTTGTCACCATGGAGGATTGCAGCCTGCACAGCTTCAATCATATATTACAGAAGTATGCAACCCACAAAGCTGATTTATTTGATGGGTTAACATCTATCAATTAAAGCCTATCAATATAGAAACAGAATTGTTAGGTTGATTATAACAATACCATTTTTGGAAACAGCAATTAATTGAATATTATCTAAAGAACGTTCCATAGATGTTAAGGTGTATATACCTGCTCCATAAGCAACGGTCTCATCGGGGTTGATTATCTTGTGTAACTCTTTTCCGATGAAGAAGTCCTGCAGCAGTTTCTGGATCTTTGGTATTCTGGTGGAGCCACCGACCAAGACGATGTCCTGGACATCAGCCTTGTCCATTTTGGCATCACGTAAAGCCTTTGCAACCGGTTCAAGTGTACTTCGGAAGAGATCGGCATTCAGCTCATCAAATCTGGCTCTGGTTATGCTTGTGTAGAAATCAACTCCTGCAAACACGAAACCCTGTCATTTAATGCAATTTCCAAACCCATACATGAAGAATCTTAAAAGAAGGTTTAAAATAAATGTTTTAACATTCAGAAGTAATCATACATCAACGGAGTGTCTAAGTCATCTTCAGGCAGTAAAGCCTTCTTAAACGACTGCGATGGAGATAATTCATCCTCAATTCTTCTGATAAAACACAGACTACAATCAAAGGTTAACAGCCTGGAACCAGCAAATATTGTATACACATTGTATGAAGACACTTAACCCTCTGTAACGTATACAGCAAATAGATAAAGTCTTTCTTAGTTCACTTACCATCGTAAATGGAATCAATCTCAAAGCTGGTATATGTGCTGAATGATAAAGTTCTCTTTGCCCTCTCACAAGCTGTACGGAGACGACGAACTGCACGCTTATTGTCGCTTATATCTCTTTTGTGTTTTCTCTTGAACTCCTGGATGAAGTGGTTCACCATTCGGTTGTCGAAATCTTCACCACCCAAATGGGAATCACCAGATGTGGACTTCACTTTTAAAATGCCGTCTTTAATTGTCAGGATGGACACATCGAAGGTACCGCCTCCCAAGTCAAAGATGAGCACATTTCTTTGACCTCCATCCTGAAAGTATTTTCTTAATTAAGCAGATACAAAACACCTTTTGACAAATCTAATACAATTCAATGAGGAATATGATTTTTTATTAATGTTATTCATAAATATTTAGTGCAAAAAAACATATTATTCATAAAGATTATTTCAGTGATTGATTTTTTTAAATATAGCACGTCTTATTAACAATTGTAGTTCAGTATACAATACATATCTAGTTGCCCATATATAATTTAAATAAATGTATATAGTGAATTTTTCACGTCCTGTTAACAAGAGTGAAAGTACACGATAAAACATTGTGCATCCTAAGTTCTCCAAACTTCCAGTGAGGACAAGGAAAGGAAACCTATCACTACAAGTTCGATTTAGGACCAAAATCATTCTTCTTTAGAAATGCCCAAAACCATGTGATTCAAACGGTAATATGACATTTTCTTCGCGAAGCACACACACAAATGAATGTTTTTTTCTACATGCTACATCAACAAAACAAAAATAAGTATTGATGTGTCTAGGATATCAACAGATAGACTATGTCATCTTTAGACCTCTGAAACGACTGCGACTGGTCATACAAAAAATTAAAAAATGACCTCCAAAAAGCATTTTAACTGCATATCAGCTTACCTGTGTGTCCAATCCATATGCAATGGCTGCTGCTGTGGGCTCATTTATGATGCGCAGTATATTCAAACCAGAAATGGTACCAGCATCTTTAGTAGATTGTCTCTGAGAGTTATTGAAGCAAGCAGGTACAGTAATGACAGCATTTGTGACAGTCTGAAAAATGCAACAAGGCATTCACAAATACAAGCAAATTATCAAATATGCCACCTGAAAAATGACCTCATTTACATTCTATAAGTTAACCATTTTCAGAGTATTTCATGAACATTAAGAAAACAACATTTGGAACTATTTAAGATATCAAAGAAAGGAAGGTCTAAGCCATATTCAGGTCTTCTGCGGCGACTTCGAATGTGGATGACAATTTCCTAATAAATAAATTTAATATAAGGAAAACCAAAATGTTCAATATTAGTGATTGATTTATTTTTAAAAAGCTCAGACTCAAAAAATAACATCAATTCAGATCTGTTCATTTTTTTCTAATATTAATTGCAGCAATCATTTGATTTTGGTTAATTATTTCTGCATACCTTGCCAAGGAAACTCTCTGCAGTTTCCTTCATTTTGCTCAAGACCATTGAAGATATTTCTTCTGGAAAAAATGACCTCTTTTGACCCTTGTAATCAACTCTCAGCATAGGTTTGCCACCGTCGCTTACAACTTTAAATGGCCAGTGCTTTATATCAGACTGGACAGTGGGATCGTCAAATTGTCTTCCTATCAATCTTTTTGCGTCTGTAACAGAAACATTTAGTATAATTTCCCAATGTTAAATTAGTCATCTTTTATTAAACAGTAAGTGGTGAATATTGGCAATCAAGTTTGGCAAACATAGTATACACAACAGCTCTTTCAAGGCCTGAACCTAATTCATTATAATGTAAAATATTCACTCAAAATCACATTCAAATTACAAAAATGCAGGTCATTGGTATAAATAAGAACAATTGTTACACATACCAAATATAGTGTTGTTTGGGTTAACTGCAACCTGGTTTTTAGCTGCATTTCCAACGAGCCTTCCAGTGTCTGTGAAGGCAACATAGCTGGGGGTTGTTCTATTGCCCTGATCATTGGCAATAATTTCTACCTTGCCATGTTGGAACACGCCTACGCAGGAATATGTTGTGCCCAGATCAATTCCAATGGCTGGAGCCGCTGTCATTCTGAAATTTATTTAATTTTATTCAATAAAACTATTAAGAGGCCAATAAAGAAAAACATAAAGAGTTCTTTAACATAAACAAACTGCGGTTGTCTCAGTGGTTTTATAGCATAATCAACATAACAACTATAGTACTGTCAGTTTCTCACAAGTTACAAAACTATAATTGTGTGGTTTGTCTATGGTCTGTAGTACAGGGACATTATAACATTCTGTTAGAATGTAAACTTGTCTTTCCATAATACGAGGAACTTCAGCTAACATGTCCTTTAGTACTTACTAAACCTGTTTGTATGTGCAAAGCCAGAAAATATAAGAAGCGATATTCAAAGTTATGGTAGCCAGAACTTATCTTTCTATTGTTTACGAAGTATGATTTTCAAATATTTCCATCATTCGACATCATAAAGCAGTCTATTTATAAATATTCCACATACATTTAAAAAATAAACGGTGATTTTGATTCAAAAATAAAAAAATAGGCAACATATGAAGACTGTTTTGGTTGGTGGATTTATCAAATAATTAATCTCCAGAAACTCTGTCATTAGAGAAAAGACTTTTGTTATCCACTACTTTAATGAAAGGACATTAAATATAAAAACGATATGAATGAAAATAGAATAACCGCATTGAACCGGTCAATGAAAAGCATACATGATTTAAACCGGGTTCAGGCCATGTGGAATCTCACACTTAACCCAGAATTAATTACAAACTTAACGAACACCTAATACTATTTTACTCAAATGCACCTTTGGTAGAGTTTAATGATAATCGGTTTGCACACGCATTCCAACTCCTTCTGTTTGTGTTCATATTCCTCCTTATCAGCCAGCTGGTTGCTGTCCAGCCAAGCCACGATCGCGTTACAGTTGTCCAAGATGGTGTTCTTGTCATCCTCGCTTAACTTTCCCTTCATGTTCTCGTCCTCTACGGTGGTCTTCATGTTAAATGAATAGCTCTCCAGCTGGTTCTTTGCTGTGATGCGCTCCTTCTCTTGTTTGTCCTCTTGCTTGTATTTCTTGGCATCATTCACCATGCGGGCAATGTCCTTCTTGCTAAGTCGACCTGAATGAATTCAATAAAGAAAGGATAGTTTATAAGTATTATTTTAAATACAGTATTGTTTAGTGAAAGTTGTGGAGTAGATCAATTGTGTCTCAATCATTTAAAGGAAGGATTGTGATACCTTTTTGATCATGTGTTCTTCTGTTTAGACTTCGAATGTGGTTACATTACTTGAATAATCAACACGTGTCTTTTTTAGTTAGTGAACATTCAGTTAAAATCTTAGCTGTTTCAGTCGATTTTTACTCTTATTTATTACAAGTAAAACTATTGTGTAAACATATTGTTGAACATTCAAAAAACAAGAGCTGTGTTTGTGAAGCACAATGCCCCCTACTGCGCTTTGAAGCCGCACGGCAGCTATTTAAGAAGAAAAAAAACTTTGACCTTGAAGGATGACCTTGACCGTTTACCATTCAAAATGTGCAGCTCTATGAGATACACATGCATGCCAAATATCAAGTTGCTATCTTCAATATTGCAAAAGTTATGACCAACCTTAAGTTTTGGGACAGACACACACATACAATGACAGGCAGACAGACAGGCCAAAAACAATATACCACCGATCATTCGATCCGGGGGCATAATATTGCCACTTAGTAACTACCCTTGTCATTAGTGATGGTAATCTTGGTCTTATTGTCAGAGCTCTTGTCCGCTGCGGTGACATTGAGAATACCGTTGACATCAATGTCAAAGGTCACCTCAATTTGTGGAACACCCTTGGGTGCCGGTGGGATTCCGACAAGTACGAACTTTCCAAGCAGGTTGTTGTCTTTGGCCATGGCTCTTTCACCTTCGTACACCTGGATTAGAACATCAGGCTGGTTGTCTGAATAAGTGGTAAATATATGCGTGCTCATGATCGGAGTACGAGTATTTCTTTTTATTAGCGCGGTCATCACACCTCCAGCGGTCTCGATACCCAACGACCATGTGGCAACATCCACCAGAAGGATGTTAGGAACCCCTTCAGACTTGTCACCATGGAGGATGGCAGCCTGCACCGCTTCAAACAAACATACAAGTAAAATGTATGCAACGGTGTTGATTTATTTGCTGGGTATCCACCTAACAATTAACGCTTATCATATTTTAGCAGACTGATTGGTTTGGTAATAATAGGCACATAATTAATTGATATTATCTGAAGCAGGTTTCAGTCACGTAAAAGGGTATATACCTGCACCATAGGCAACAGCCTCATCGGGGTTGATGCTCTTGTTAAGTTCCTTTCCATTGAAGAAGTCCTGCAGGAGTTTCTGGACCTTTGGAATTCTGGTGGAGCCACCGACCAAGACGATGTCCTGGATACCAGCCTTGTCCATTCTAGCATCACGTAAAGCTTTTTCAACCGGTTCCAGTGTGCCTCTGAAGAGATCGGCATTCAGCACTTCAAATCTGGCTCTGGTTATGCTTGTGTAGAAATCAACTCCTGCAAACACAAAACCATTTCGTTTTATGCCATTTCATAAACCGTCAATAAAGGACCTTAACAGTATTCCAAGTTTTAAAATAACATATTGTGATATTTAGAAGTATTCAAGACACAAAGGGAAGGTCTAAGCCATTTTCAGGCAGTAACGCCTTCTGAAACGACTGCGAATGTGGGTTATTCATCAGCAAATACTTCTGATAAAAGCAAAACACAACATAAATTCAAAGGTTAACATCGTGAATTTAGCAGATTTTGTAAACACCTTTTATGCGCACCCTAAACCCTCTGAAATAAATAACAGCAAAGAGATAAAGCCTTTCATAGTTAACCAACCATCATATAGGGAATCAAGCTCAATGCTGGCCTGTGTACTGGATGATATAGTTCTCTTTGCCTTCTCACAAGCTGAACGGAGGCGACATACGGCACGCTTGTTGTCTCTGATATCCTTCTTGTGTTTTCGCTTGAACTCCTGGATGAAGTGGTCCACCATTCGGTTGTCGAAATCCTCACCCCCCAAATGAGAATCACCAGCTGTGGACTTCACGTTTAAAACGCCGTCTTCAATGGTCGCTATGGTCACATTGAAGGTTCCACCACCCAAGTCGACGATGAGCACATTTCTTTCACTTCCGTCCTAAAACAAGTAATTGCATATATTGTATGAGTATTAATGTTTCTACGACATCCAAGAAGGAATAAGCCATCTTTACACACACAAAAAGCGTTATGAAATGACTGCGAATGTCGATACTAATAATAATCTTTAACCACTAGCATCTTAACTACACACAAGCGTACATTTTTGCCCCATCCATACGTAATGGCAGCTGCTGTAGGTTCATTGATGATACGGAGCACATTCAAACCGGAAATGGTACAAGCATCTTTAGTAGCCTGTCTCTGAGAGTCGTTGAAGCAGGAAGGTACAGTAATCACTGCATTTGTTACAGTCTGAAATATTCAACAATATTCTATCGCTATATAAGCAAAGTATAAAATGTGAAACGTGCCGACAAAGACTCACATTTAAATTGCATTTATAAAAACTTTACAGAGTTTTATAAAAAGCAAATATTATACACCATGTTCACAAGTATTTCAGACATCCAAGGAAAGAGTAAGCCATCCTAAGGCAGAGGAACATTCCGAACCGACTGCGAATGTGGATAAATTCCTTATCATTTCCTCTGCTAAAAGCCTAACAAACATGCTCAATAAGTATAACTGATGTATTAAAGAATCTCAGGCTTAAAAAATAAGTGAGACTTGAAATTATTGTCTTACATAAATTTTATTGCAGCAATTATTATATATTGTTTGATTATATTAACATACCTTGCCAAGAAACGCCTCTGCAGTTTCCTTCATTTTGCTCAAAACCATTGAAGAAATTTCTTCTGGGAAAAAATACTTCTTTACTCCCTTATAATCAACTCTCAGCTTAGGTTTGCCACCATCGCTAACTACTTCAAATGGCCAGTGCTTCATATCAGACTGGACATAAGGATCGTCGAATTTTCTTCATATCAATCTCTTTACGTCTGCAACATTAAAATCATGTTTTATTTTCAACATATCATTTGTAAAACAGGGCGTAAATATTGTAACAAGCCAGCTTTACATACAGAGTATATTTTAAAGCTCTTCTAAGACATTTACCAACTAAATTCTGATATAAAGTATACACTCAAATTCACATTATTATTACTTAAAAGGAAAGTTTAATCTATAAAAAGAACAATGTTCTCACGTACGAAATAAGGTGTTTGTTGGATTCATCGCAACCTGGTTCTTAGCTGTATCTCCAACAAGCCTTTCAGTGTCTGTGAAGGCAACATAGCTGGCGGTAGTTTTGTTACCATGCTCGTTTTCAATGATTTTTACTTTGCCATGTTGGAACACGGCCACACAGGAAAAAGATGTGCCCAGATCTATACCAATGACTGGAGTCTTTGCCATGTTTCTGAAATTTTATGAAATTGTTTGTAAAGATAGTTATTAGGTTATTAAAAACATTAAAACAACATGCATAGTTCTTTATATAGACAAAGTAGTTAAATAGCATATAATACAGAATATTTGTTGTACTGGCTTTGTTCAGCAGTTTTACAATTGTGTGCTTTGTCTATTGCGTGATAACACATGTTTATGGAAATTTCAGGACTATGCATAAATTAAAAGTGTTTTACCATATCTGAAAAAGGTTCAGCGAACATGATTTACAATACTGACGAAACTTATTCTTCATGTCGCGCTAAGTAAGAAAATATAAAAAGCGGTCCCATAATGTTTCTCTTCCATATCAACTCAATCGAAGACCATAGAACCCTGCAAGAAGACTTTGACAATATAAACACGTGGCCACGGAAAGAAGTTATATCAACTCAGTACCAAATCCAAATCTACATTTCTCTACACTGTTGACAATGCAATGGTAAAAAAACGTAAAGGAAAACCCATACTTAAGAATTATTTTATTTAATGAGCTGATATGGAAGACCCATATTACAAACATCACAAAACGACCAACTATACAAAATGCTTCTTGGGACGTAACCTACTGCCACCAAAGCTACCGGAAAACCGCCCATCTTATTAAAGCTCGAGTACGAAAGTGTCTTTTGTGACCCATACCAGAAATGCGACAAGCTAAAATGTGTCCAACGATCTGCGACCCGCTTATTAACGTAGGATTACAATTCAGGACAAGATTGATGCATATCAGCCATGCTAGAGGATGTCAACCTCCCGACGTTACAAGAAAGACGCCACCACCAGAGTCTGACGTTCCTGTACAAGGTGGAGGAAAAGCAAGTGCGAGCTATCAATATTGAACATTATTTAAAACGTCTTAGACAGAAACACACTATGAGGTCTACCAATGGTCACACCAATGCGAGGAATTTATCCACCAACATATTTTCATAACATTAGTGAAAAATAACTCAAAGGGCTACCGTCGTCCCGATTTGATAAGATTTGTCCCGACACGCTTGAAAACGATTTAAGTTGTATGATTTACAATAACATCTGTAATTCAAACTATGTCAAGCTAAAACTTACCACCGCTTATCCCTTTTTCGCCCCCTAACAGCTCGCTTCTACAAATCGCATCATTCGCATGTTCCAGTTTTGTTTTGACCACTTATAAGCGATTTATCGGCAAATTATTGATTGTATCAGACATTTACACCGTTTTATGATAAGGGTTGCGCATTGACATCAATAGATATCCTGTGTATCAATCCACCTGAGGTTTAAACATGCATGCATAATCTTTTAAACGAGCTTTTTTATATCAAACAAATTGAATTCAACACAAATAAAAGTTGATTTTTCAAACATTTTTTCTTTCTGGTTTTCAGATAATAGTTTGTATCTAAATATAAATCGTGAGGCGACATGTCAACTAAGAAGTGTGATTAAATGTGAATAACATTGTCTCGATTTGATGTCAATAGAGACATACACTACCTTTCACTTTACGACGACACGCGCATGATGCACCTGTATTTATTTTCGGCAAAAGGAGAACGTTTTTTATGCCCCCGGATCGAATGATCGGGGGTATATTGTATTTTGCCTGTCTATCTGTAAGTCATTCATTCATTCATTCATTCATTGTGTGTCCCTAAACTTTAACCTTGGTCATAACTTTTGCAATTTTGAAGATAGCAACTTGATATTTGGCATGCATGTGTATCTCATGGAGCCGCACATTTTAAGTGGTGAAAGGTCAAGGTCATCCTTCAAGGTCAAAGGTCAAACATATGGCTTCAAAGCGGCCCAATAGAGGGCATTGTGTTTCTGACAAACACATCTCTTGTTTAATAAAATTATTAAACATATTTTTTGTTAATTTTGGTCCCTGTATTTATTTTCGGCAAATGGAAAACGCTTTTGTTCATGACATTTTTAGACACTTTTATCGTCAAAAAATCCGATTTTTTATAAGTATTTTAATCGTAAGAATTGCGTTTAGTGTGCATCAGGGACAAAATTACTTACAGCTTCGCGTTTATCAAACGTTGATCATAAACACCATATGGACCGCCGAAACTAGTCGGTATACGGTCGATCTGTACTTACAACAACGCTGTTGAAGGTTGACATAACCTAAATCGCAGATGGAGAGTAAGTTGGTTCCTTTTTCCTAGTTCCTTATTCCTTATTCGAATAAGGAATAAGGAACAGTTCCTTATTCCTTATTCACGATTCCTTATTCGAATAAGGAATAAACAACGGTTCCTTATTCCTTATTCACGCTTAACATATTTGACTAAGCTTTTTAAGAAAAATAATGCAAACAATTCTCAATTAAATCAAAGCTAAATAACAAGAATACATTTAATTTGTGTATAACGATACATATTCATGTTTCTTCTCAGCGTTTTAATAGGATTTTTTTAATAACCCGAGCCGGCATTATGTACTTCGAATTCTAACTTCAAATCAACCAAACCTTAAGCCTGTATACTTATTTAACATTTATGTGATATAAAAATGCAATCTAGTACATTTCCTAATTTTTGTTTTCATTTAAACTCAATTTCCTTTTTCGCGGCCGAATAAGGAAACGGGAACCAGTTCCTTATTCCGTATTCAAGCCGGATAAGGAACCTGCATTTTTTTACTTAAACATCAATGAAAATGATAAAAATTGTTCAACATATAAATGAACATCATTATATACATGTGTATACATAGGTTGGATATTTAAAATACGCATTGCAATACATTTCTACTAAGTTTTAAGTAATGATAAACCAGTTCCTTATTCAGTTTGAATAAGGTATAAGGAGCTGGTTCCTTATTCCTTATTGAAATCGAATAAGGAACTGGAATGTACTTACTATAAATAATAAATCAAAATCGAATAAGGAACGGCATTTTCTTACTTAAACATCAATGAAAATGATCAAAAGTGTTCAACATATAAATGAATATCATTATATACATGTGTATACATAGGTTGGATATTTAAAATACGCATTGCAATACATTTCTACTAAGTTTTAAGTAATGATAAACCAGTTCCTTATTCAGTTTGAATAAGGAATAAGGAACTGGTTCCTTATTCCTTATTGAAATCGAATAAGGAACTGGAATGTACTTACTATAAATAATAAATCAAAATCGAATAAGGAACGGCATTTTCTTACTTAAACATCAATGAAAATGATCAAAATTGTTCAACATAAAAATGAATATCATTATATACATGTGTATACATAGGTTGGATATTTAAAATACGCATTGCAATACATTTCTACTAAGTTTTAAGTAATGATAAACCAGTTCCTTATTCAGTTTGAATAAGGAATAAGGAACTGGTTCCTTATTCCTTATTGAAATCGAATAAGGAATTGGAATGTACTTACTATAAATAATAAATCAAAATCGAAAAAGGAACGGCATTTTCTTACTTAAACATCAATGAAAATGATCAAAATTGTTCAACATAAAAATGAATAACATTATATACATGTGTATACATAGGTTGGATATTTAAAATACGCATTGCAATACATTTCTACTAAGTTTTAAGTAATGATAAACCAGTTCCTTATTCAGTTTGAATAAGGAATAAGGAACTGGTTCCTTATTCCTTATTGAAATCGAATAAGGAACTGGAATGTTTTTACTATAAATAATAAATCAAAATCGAATAAGGAACGGCATTTTCTTTCTTAAACATCAATGAAAATGATCAAAATTGTTCAACATATAAATGAATATCATTATATACATGTGTATACATAGGTTGGATATTTAAAATACGCATTGCAATACATTTCTACTAAGTTTTAAGTAATGATAAACCAGTTCCTTATTCAGTTTGAATAAGGAATAAGGAACTGGTTCCTTATTCCTTATTGAAATCGAATAAGGAATTGGAATGTACTTACTATAAATAATAAATCAAAATCGAATAAGGAACGGCATTTTCTTATTTAAACATCAATGAAAATGATCAAAATTGTTCAACATAAAAATTAATATCATTATATACATGTGTATACATAGGTTGGATATTTAAAATACGCATTGCAATACATTTCTACTAAGTTTTAAGTAATGATAAACCAGTTCCTTATTCAGTTTGAATAAGGAATAAGGAACTGGTTCCTTATTCCTTATTGAAATCAAATAAGGAACTGGAATGTTTTTACTATAAATAATAAATCAAAATCGAATAAGGAACGGCATTTTCTTACTTAAACATCAATGAAAATGATCAAAATTGTTCAACATAAAAATGAATATCATTATATACATGTGTATACATAGGTTGGATATTTAAAATACGCATTGCAATACATTTCTACTAAGTTTTAAGTAATGATAAACCAGTTCCTTATTCAGTTTGAATAAGGAATAAGGAACTGGTTCCTTATTCCTTATTGAAATCGAATAAGGAACTGGAATGTAATTACTATAAATAATAAATGAAAAACGAATAAGGAACGGCATTTTCTTACTTAAACATCAATGAAAATGATCAAAATTGTTCAACATATAAATGAATATCATTATATACATGTGTATACATAGGTTGGATATTTAAAATACGCATTGCAATACATTTCTACTAAGTTTTAAGTAATGATAAACCAGTTCCTTATTCAGTTTGAATAAGGAATAAGGAACTGGTTCCTTATTCCTTATTGAAATCGAATAAGGAACTGGAATGTACTTACTATAAATAATAATTCAAAATCGAATAAGGAATGGCATTTTCTTACTTAAACATCTATGAAAATGATCAAAATTGTTCAACATAAAAATGAATATCATTATATACATGTGTATACATAGGTTGGATATTTAAAATACGCATTGCAATACATTTCTACTAAGTTTTAAGTAATGATAAACCAGTTCATTATTCAGTATTGTTTAGTTTACTTTTTCGCGGCATTATAAAAATTAATCACATGCATATTCAAACCGATCGGAGTATGCTTACTTTAACAGTTAACATATACCAAATCTGTTTTGGAATCATTTTATTTGCTTTCACCTTTTTAGTATGATTCTCTTTTTTTCACGTTAGTTCTTCCGTTAACTTCAGAGATTAAATAAACAACTCTTAATCAGTTATTTCTTAACATGAACAAGGGACAAAGTCCATGTCAATGACCGTAACCATTTCGACTCTTTATTTATAGCTGGCTTAGGTATCGACCATCCGAATGTGTGTTTCTGGAATACAGAAGTGGTATCAAATACGCAAGTAGTAAATGAAGTTTAGTTCTCAGGTGTGAAAGCAAAGCAGAGACGAGCCAAATTCTAGGTTGTTCGAGGTGGTTAATAAGTTATTACCTAGTATCTGCCAATTACAGTTAGAATATTAAAACGAAACATATTTTAATAACGTCTATTGATTTGCTTATATAACCAACTAACAAAATGTCAATTTACTTTCACAACGATGTACTGTGTGATTGACACTGTGACGTACCCATTTTAAATTATATTTTCCAATAAACAACAGTAAAATATAAAGGAAAATGATTGGTCACAAACAAAAATGTTTAATTGTTTCGGATGAAGTGTGGATAGCAAAATAATGATTTTTTTTCTTTAACTAATCAAAATTGTGTCGCATTTTATTACGTACTAAATATTCCCCAGATCAAGTGTTTAATTAAGTTTGTACGAACCTAGGCACACGATTATTAACCGAAGGATCTACAAAACGGAAATGGCCTCGATGGTGAACAGTTTTTCGCCGTTCTTAGCGTAACAGTTGCACTCTGTATTCGAACCGAGTAAGCAGATGGGTTATCATTAAATTAAACTTAGTAGAAATGTACTGCAATTAATGATTTTGATACCAAACCTACATTTTAAATGCTTTTCATTGATTTATTGGCTTCTTTGGTTCATTTATTTGTATTTTTTATTTAAAAAATGCCACTTCCTTTATTATTCGATTTGAATAAGGAAAAAGGAGCCATTTCCTTATTCATTATTCAAACTGAATAATGAACTAGGCTATCATTAAATAAAACTCAGTAGCAATTAATTGCAATAAATATATATTTTTTTATTTCCAACGTTCATCTTTATACCTTGATTTTCTTTGACAATTAGTATTCTTTGGTTTATTTTGATTTATGTTTGAGTAAGACGATGCCATTTCCTTATTATCGTCTTCATAATACTTGTTTTCAGTATCGTCAAATAGAATATAAAATAGAAATGTGACAGAATACATCCATATTACATAAGCAAGCTTAAATTACACACACAGCATCTAAAAAAATAAATATCCGAAAGTGACCGTTCGGAATATAGGCTTCCGAATAAGGAACTAACTTATTACTCAATTCCTTATTCAGATGCTTTAACTTCGGATAATTACATTCGGATCATTCCTGCAGAGCGCAGCTTTATGTTCGTTATTATTGGCTATGTTTATTGTAAGATTTTTTCTTCTATCTCTGATACAGTTCTTGAAGTTTTATGTGACCCCTTCCTTTTGCCAAGACTATACGGTATCTCATTACAAGGCATGTTTTAGACATCCCATTCTGTTCTCATACGTAAACGAATACGAAGGGATATTATTAAGGATGCAAAGAGATTTCAACACGTCACCATACAAGCAAGACTGCACCGGAAGCAGCGGTCCAGGTGTCTCTAGTAGACTGGAAAGTTCAATCGAGATGCCTCAACATTTTATTTTATTTAACATTCAAACACCTGCGCGCAAACTTGCTGTTATAGTGTTTTTTCTTCATAGATTTGTTTAAATGCGAATACGCGTTTTCTCGCTCGTGCAAACCAACGGTAAATACGGCGACCTTCAACCTCGGCACACGATTATTGACCGTGGTATCTAAAGAACGGCGATAGTCTCAATGGTTGAGAGTCCTTCGCCGTTTTTAGCTTTACAGTTGCGCTCTGTATTCGAACAGAATGCCAAAATTGCGAACAGCGTTGTCGTCAGTGCGACATCACTGACGTCACCATAAAAAATGTCTGCACCGGAAGGAGCGGCCCAAATGCCTCTTGTAGTCTGGAAAGTTTCGTAGGAATGCCTCCGTTTTTTTTATTCAATTTAAAGACAAATGCGTTCTCAAGCTCTTATTGAGTGTTTTTCTAATTAAATAGATTTTCTATCACTGAAAACGCGTTATCTCGATCTTGAAGCCAACGGTATATCCGGTGACCTTAAACATTGGCGCGGAAAATAAAGGTTGCGAGAACCAAAAAAAAATGGCGCTCGTCTATTTGATAACCAGTCCTATTTTTCCGATGTTAGTCCAACTGGTTACTTTTCCTTACTCGGAAGCAAAAAAAGGAACTGGCTTATCATTTAACAAAAACCGAAGAAGAAATGTTCTGTAATACATATTTTGATACGCGACCTATATTTACAATGATTTTCATTGATTAATTGGTCTCTTTGGTTCATTTTAATTGGTTTGTTTAGCAAGGAAATGCCAGTTCCTTATTCGATTTGAATAAGGAACAAGGAACCAGTTCCTTATTCCCTATTCAAACCGAATAAGGAACTGGGATATCATTATATAAAACTAAGTACAGATGTTCTGCAATTCAAGTTTTTGATACCCAACCTAAATGTAAAATGCTTTTCATTGATTTATTGGTTTCTTTGGTTCATTTAAATTAAGTTGTTAAATAAGAAAATGCCAGTTCCTTATTCGATTTGAAAAAGAAACAAGGAACCAGGGGACCGTTTCTTAAAACCACGTACGTTCAAAAATCATGCGTAAGTGCAAAACGTTCAGTTAGTAGCGTTTCTATAAACTTCGTAAAGTTACGTTTACCGTATTTTTGCACGTAAAGTTACGGGTGCTCAAAGGCTCACGTAACTCAGTAATTTAGCGTAAATATGGCGGCGTATGCACCGATATTTCGGAGAACCGAACGGAGACTACGAAATCTACGAGCGCAACATCATTTTAGTTAATTTAAACCTTTATCTATATTAAGATCTTGGTAGGGCATGGGAAGATACTGTAACGGAAATCCTGCGTTGATTGTGCAGGATCTATTGTGTACGATTGTGGATTGGAGTTTTGCTAAAAGAGAAAATTTTACATGTTCGAATCGATTGTTGTTATGATTTGTTCGATTTTCCTTTTGACAATTCATTCAACTTTCGTTTTAAACAAGGCTTTATCCAACACAAGACGCCAAGTTGAACTCAACGAATGTGGCGTTTGCTGAGTGATAGAATTGATTCCGGGATAAGTCTATTGCCATCGGTTTGCCATCGAAGTATTCGCATTACCAGCGTGAATAAGCGATCGCTTCGCTCACGTGACCAAGATATTAGAAAACCACTAGCAGACGACGCGCTGTATATTTTCCTTAAGTTGTGAAATATCGCTGCGTATTTACACAGTTTTAAAAGCACACATATTATATAAACCAAAATCGTATTAGCCTCAATAAACACGACTATAGAGTACGAATTAAGATTAAGCGTACATGTCAGGCTTCGAAATATGTTGACTATAGAGAAATCGAGCGTGAATCACGTTACTGTTACATATAATTAAATAATTTTTCGTATTAACAAGAGTCAAATTTTAATTTATAAAATATAAATAAAAACAATAGCAAATTAACCCGCGTTTTGTTGCATTGCCATAATAGTTCCGATATGCATTTAAGATTTTAATAAAGTGAACAGTATATTCTAATCCATGAATGAAAGTTAGATATACAGAATACCTTTCTAATATTTATATAATAGCGTAAATCGTACCTCTAGTTTCACTGCTAATATGATTTTCAATTTCTCCCGAGCTACCTTAACTTGCGATTTGGATCAATAATAAAACACACACGTAACTGGCTAAAGGTAAAACTGCGATTCATGCGATTTGCCAATCCAAAGTTTGCCAATACATAATGTATTGAATTGTAACATAATGGTCTTATTGTGTGCAAATATGCGTAGGCATTCACAATAAGTTGAAAGGATTGAAAAGAAATAGTGTTGAATTTCAAGGATCTAAATGCAGCTCTTTTATACGATGAATACAAAAAGCTGGCGGAAATAAACTGCAAGATATTACAACGTTGTAGATTCAAATATAAGGGAACATACCTTAACAAAGTATTGTTCATTGAACTATGAGATTGTATTCCCTTCGTAACAGCACAGTATAATTTGTATCTGAGGACTTCGCGATTTATTATTTTAATTTCAACATCAAGTTTAACTACTTAATACCAGCAGTATAATATAAATGCAACTATTTACAAAAACGTAGATTACTGTATACAATTTTAATTGATATGTCAACAGCGCTTCTTATAAATGTGTATACGGTTGTCACTTGATTGTTGAATTTGGCACATTTACAGTTTTAGGAGAAGTTCTGCATCAAGATCCATTTCATTGGAAATAGTATCATGCATAAATCATTTTGTCAAAACTGCGTAAAATAAAATATACTGCAGAGACTATGAGATACAACCTGTCGACATGTTAGCTAAGTTGAGTTAGATTGGTCTTTGTCAGCTCTGGTGCTACTTGAAAGTTCCCTGGGTACTATTATGTATGCTACAATATACCCTGGGTACAGAAAATATACTTAAACATACCCAGGAATACTAAGGCTAAATCTGCTGTTGTTGGCTCTATTTTCAAATTAAAAATGTTTCTGTTTACATTCTGTGAAATGGCCTCCGCGATGATATTATCGAAACTCGTACTCAAAAAAGCATATTGAGTTAGGTTTTGTTCAAAGAGGATTTTGTTTCGTATTTGGAAGTGCGTTTGATGACATCAGATTTTAGGCAGGAGTACAACTCTGTACCCAGGGTACATTGAAGTGTACTTAAGAGTACCCCGGGTACTTTTAAGTAGTACGGGGCCAACAATGACCAATCAAGCTTCAGTTGTTTAAGCGCTGCAATTATTAACTGGAAGTAAAGGTCAAGGCTCACACACTTGGCTAACTTTGCGCAATGGTTATTGTAACAACTTAAACTTAAGTTATCTGAATATTAATAATGGCTAATTTTAAAGTAGGTTTGAAAAGTTTTCACTGTATAAGTAAATTTACTGAAAACATGTATTGAAATGTACCAAATATGTCATTTTATACAAAAACTGTCAAAACACTATGACTTTTAAACCAATTAGGTTTGTTTTTGGTAAGTTACAGTTGTAATATGCTCAAAGTTGTTTTTTTAGCGAGGCTGTTTTCGGAGAGAGAAAACCCGAGCTATTGTCATAACCAGCTAGTTGTCCAACGTCTGCCCGTCCGCTGTAGGCAATGTGCTAAAACCTTAACATTTGGTTCTAAACTCAAAGTGCTTCCACCTTCAACTTTGAAACTTCATATGTTGATGCACTTTGATGAGTTCTAAACGCCACACCTATTTTGGGTCACTAGGTTATAGGTCAATGCCACTGTGACCTCTACAAAAATATAAAATTCTGACAAGCTTTCACAGCACAGCGTGGCACCAGATATGCGGTGTTCTTGTTTATTATCAGATGTCATCGGTAATCAATCATATTAATATCATATTGATGGCAAAACTTTGTTGTTGCTGTATGCTTTACAATCATTTTTTCTGAGTTTTTAGGTTTTTTACAAAGAAATTTTAGAACACAAACCATGGGGACAATACAAAATCATTTCATTTTGTTTTATATATGGTATATCAACATTCAAAACCTTTAATATTGTTATTATAAATGCAGTTGCCACGAAGAAGAAGTGTCACATTTTAACTAAGGTCATTGTTAATCTTTACTGTCTGAATTATTTAATTACTAATTTTAAGATTATTTTTTTAGTTTCCTATAAACCATATGGACACATTAAATGCAGTTTCATTGATATGTTCAAATAAAATTGTTATGTCCTAAGAAGTTATTTAGAACCTTTTTCTTTATAGGTGGTCACACAGATTGACAATCAGTTTTTTTTTCCAATATCTTTGAACACATTTCTTTAAACTCTTTACTGTGTTTTTGTACATACTGTAATGTCCATTTATACCATTTAAATTTCTATAATAATGCTGTAAACATTGCAAAACCCACTTCATTTTATCTTATATTGTGAAAAGCAATGCTGCAAATTTTCTTTTTTTTTACATTCAGTTATTATATACCTTTTTTGTTGGGAAATATTAGAATAAGGTATACTGTCTTTGTTATAATAAGTAAATGTATTTTTTTAATGTTTTAAAACCATTAACTTGTACAAATAAATAAGAAACATAAAATAGACAATGTTTGTGTTGTGAAGAGCATTTACTACCATTGCAATCAAATAATTTAAATAATACCATTTTGTTTCTTCACTTTTAACACCATAGTTATGCATAATATTCACATTAAGTTATTTGTCAAAAACATAACTTATAAGACAATATAAATTCAAAAGAAGTTGTTTGTTTTGCACTAAATAAAGCTTTTTGCGGACATGTATGGTGTCAGTGTATGTGTTCAAAAATCAATTGAAAAAAAAACCATCAAAGATTTGAACTGAATAAAACAACATATTTAACATATTCTCATAATTATGTATCTTTCCCAAACACATGAAAAAACACTTGAATAGCACATTTTTTACTGATTTAAAAAAAAATGTAATAGAAATTTAATATCAAGTATAGGGACACATATTTTTTAATAGCATAATTATTAGGAACTTGCAAGAATAAATTTTGTCATCCTGACATGATTCAACCAGTAAAATTTAACTTCATAAAAATAGGAATATTTAAAAATGGTTTGCTTTCTCCCTGTGTTTTGTTCATATGTACATTAAGCCAGATGTGTAAAACTTGTCCATGAATTTAAATTGATGCATTAGTTTCCATTAGTGAATGGCATTATGTTTAAGTATATTATGAGTGACTGAACTTTTTCACAAATATTTCAGTCATTGTGTTGGTAAAGCATGTAAAGTGATTCAGGTTTACGCAAGTGCCCGCTTGTCATACCAATTACCCCATACCAATGACCCAGGATGGATCCCAATTTCTCAAATTTTGTATTTAGAACTAATCACAACTGGTACATACCCTGACATATATTTTACCAATCCATGCATGTTTTTTAAATATTGAACAAAAAATATAATATAATTATATATGTGAAGAAGCATACTTTATGATAATTGCAAATGCCTATTGTCTCAAATTAATAGAAGCATTCATGGACAATGTTAATTTATCACAGAAAAAAGATTCTCATTTTAAATGAATTTATGAGTAAAAATCTGTTGTTTTTTTTAAATATTTTGCACACAAGTATAAATATAAACATGGTAAAAACATGATGTTGATTGTTATAAAAATATCTAGAAGTGCGACAAGTAAATACAAGCTACAGAGTTTGTTAATTCTTCTAAAACCATACTGTACTACTGTACATTATCATTGATCATTAAATGAAAATTAAAAAAATACTACCTTCTTTACAGAGGCCATTGCTGATGTTCTTCTTATTATAGGACATTCCATTTGTAATTCAGTGACGCACTAAACATAATCAAAGATACCCTTCCAGTAAATTGAATTCCTGTCAGGAAACTCCTTGATTATGTTTCTGTAAATTCAGATGTGTAAGCTACAATACACATGCCTGTCTTCTCAGTATTATCCATCCATTTTTTCCAGTGTGCTCCAGCGATTTCAGTTTGAAATATATCTGACTAACCTTCGTAAAAGATTTGCTTCAGAAAGAATCATCACTTCTGTTTTAACAAAGAGCATATCCAGCACAACAAAGAATGGCCACACTTAATTTTAAAAGAATCAACAGATTGAACTTTTTTTTACAGTTGACCCCTTTTTTCGTCGCAATTTCGCAAACAAGGGAAAGAATTTTGCTCTTTATAATGTACTTCTTAATGATAAATGTATAAATATTTAGTCTACCGAAAGTTTGTTCGAGAAAGCAAATTAAATCTACTTTATGAATTTCTTCAAATATTCTCTATAAGGTCCGCGCAATCACCAGACTTCTGTTTAGAGATTATTCAAACATAGCAACTAAGTTTTACGCTACGTTCGGTTTATAGAAACGCACTTACGCATTCAGAAAAGCGTACGTAACTTTATACGTACGTACATTTTCGTCCGTAAAGTTACGCATTGTACCAGAAACGGCCCCCTGTTCCTTATTCCTTATTCAAACCGAATAAGGAACTGGGTTTTCATTAAATGAAACTCAGTAACGATGTATTGCAATAAATATGTTTAATTTCGAACCTACATATACCATGATTTTCATTGACATTTAGTATTCTTTGGTTAATTTTAATTTATCTTTGAGTAAGACAATTCTATTTCCTAATTATCGTGTTCATAATACATGTTTTCAGCGTGTATCGTCAAAAATAATAAACAATAGAAATGTGACAGATTACATCCATATAACATAATCAAGTTTAAATAACACACACAGCATCTATAAAATAAAATACCCGAAAGTGATTATCCGAAATCGCTCTTCTGAATAAGGAACTAACTTATTACTCAATTCCTTATTCAGACGCTATACTTTCGGATACTTACATTCGGATCATTCTCGCATAGCGCAGCTTTATTTTCGTTATTATTGGCTATGTTTAATGTAAGATTTTTTATTTATATCTCTGATACAGTTCTTAAAGTTTTGTCTGACCCTTACCTTTGGCCAAGACTACACGAAATCTCTTTTCTAAGCATGTTTTAGATATCTCATTCCGTTCTCATACGTTAACGGTTACGAAGGGATATGATTAAGGATGTTAAGAGATTTCAACACGTCACCATAAAAGCAAGACTGCACCAGAAGCATCGGTCTCTTGTAGACTGGAAAGTTCCATCGAGATGCCTCAACATTTTATTTATTATTCAATAGCCTGCGCGCAAACTAGCTGTACAAGTTTTTTTCTTCAGAGATTTGTTTGAGTGCGAATACACGTTTTCTCGCTCATGCAGACCAACGGTACATACGAGGACCTTCAAACTCGGCACACGATTATTGACCAGGGTTCCTAAAAAACGGCGATGGTCTCGATGGTTAATAGTCCTTCGCCGTTTTAAGCGTCATAATTGCGCTCTGTATTTGAACCGAATGCCAATAGGTTGTACAGCGTTGTCGTCAGTGCGACGTCACTGACGTCACCATAAAAGCGGGACTGCACCGGAAGCAGCGGCCCAGGTGACTCTAGATGTCTGTTTAGTTTCGTCGAGATGCCTCTGTATTTTGTTTTTCAATAAAAAAAAGCGTACTCAAGCTGTTATTGAGTGTTTCTTTTTAAATAGACTAACTATCACTGAAAACGCGTTATCTCAATCTTGGATGCCAGCGGTATATCCGGTGACATTAAACATTAGCGCACGATTAAAGGTCGCGAGAACCAAAAGAATGGCGCTGGTCTTTTTGAAAACCAGTCCTATTTTTGCGATGTAAGTCCAACTGGTTACTTTTTCCTTATTCGGTAGCAAAAAAAGATCTGGGTTATCATTTAACAAAAACCGAAGAAGAAATGTAATGCCTTACATATTTTGATACCCAACCTATATAAACAATGATTTTCATTGATAAATTTGTCTCTTTGGTTCGTTTTAATTGATTCAATAAGCAAGGAAATGCTAGTTCCTTATTCGATTTGAATAAGGAATAAGGGACCAGTTTCTTATTCCCTATTCAAACCGAATAAGGAACCGGGATATCATTATAAAAACGAAGAACAGATGTACTGCAATTACAGTTTTTGATACCCAACCTACATTTAAATACTTTTCATTGATTTATTAGTTTCTTTGGGTCATTTGAATTAAGATGTTTAATAAGAAAATGCCAGTTCCTTATTCGATTTGAATAAGGAACAAGGAACCAGTTCCTTATTCCTTATTCAAACCGAATAAGGAACTGGGTTTTTATTAAATAAAACTCAGTGGCAATATATTGCAATAAATATTTTTATTTTCGAACCAACATATACCATGTTTTTTTTATCACATTTAGTATTCTTTGGTTAATTTCAATTTATGTTTGAGTAAGACAATTCCATTTCTTTATTACAGTCTTCATAATAATTGTTTTCAGCGTGTATCGTCAAATATAATATACAATAGAAATGTGACAGAATCCATCCATATAACATAATCAAGCTTAAATAACACACACAACATCTAAAAAATAAAAAATCCTAAAGTGATCGTCTGAAATACAGGCTTCCGAATAAGGAACTAACTTATTACTCAATTCCTTATTCGGAGGCTATACTTTCGGATACTTACATTCGGATCATTCTCGCATACCGCATCCTTTATATTCGTTATTATTGTCTATGTTTAATGTAAGATTTGTATTTATGTCTCTGATACAGTTCTTTAAGTTCTATCTGACCCTTACCTTGGGCCAAGACTATACGATATCTCATTACTATGCATGTTTTAGATAGCTCATTCCGTTCTCATACGTTAACGGTTACGAAGGGATATGATTAAGGATTTAAAGAGATTTCAACACGTCACCATTAAAGCAAGACTGCACCGGAAGCACTAGTCGACTGTTAAGTTTAATTGAGAGGCCTGAATATTTTATTTTATTTAATATTCAAACACCTGCGCGAATACTAGCTGTACTAGTGTTTTCTTCGTAGATTTGTTTTAGTGCGAATACGCGTTTTCTCGCTCATGCAGACCAACGATACATCCGGCGACTTTCAACCTCGTCACACGATTAATGGCCGTGGGATCTACAAAACGGCCGTGGGATCTACAAAACGGCGATGGCCTCGATGGTAAACAGTCCCTCGCAGATCTTAGCGTCACAGTTGCGCTCTGTATTCGTACCGAATGCCAATGTTTCGTACATCGTTGTCGTCTTTTCGACGTCTCTGACGTCAACATACAGGCGATAATGCACCGGAAGCAGCGGCCAGGTGCCTCTAGTAGTATGGAAAGTTTCATCGAGATGCCTACGTATTTTGTTTTTCCATAAAAAAAACAAATGCGTATACATGGTATACGAGTGTTTATATATTAAAATGCATTTTATATCTCCGAAAACGCGTCTTCCCGATCTTGGATGCATCCGTACATCCGGCGACCTTCAATAATGGCACACAATAAAAGATCGTGGGACGCGACAAAATGGCGCTGGTATCGGTGGTTACCAGTCCTATTTTTCCGAGTTAGTGCAGCTGGTTACTTTGTCATTTTTCACCCGCGAAAAAGGAACTGGTCATCATTACACATAAAAACTAGGTAGAAATGTACAAGAATACATATGTGCGATACTCAACCTACATTTACAATGATTTTTATTGATTTATTGTTGTTGTTTTTTGTAAGAAAATGGCAGTTCCTTATTCGATTTGAATAAGGAATAAGGAACCAGTTCCTTATTCCTTATTGAAATCGAATAAGGAACTGGGTTATAATGAAATAAATAAAAAGTAGAAATGTACTGCAGTTAATGTTTTGGATACACAACGTAAAAAACAATGATTGCCATTGATTTATTGGTCTCTTTGGTTCATTTTCATTTATTTTTTTATTAAGAAATCGCCAGTTCCTTATTTGATTTGAATAAGGAATAAGGAGCCAGTTCCTTATTCCTATATCAAACCGAATAAGGAACTGGATTCTCATTAAATAAAACTAAGCAGCAATGTATTTCAATAAATATTTTTTTACATGTACCATCATTTCATTGACATTTAGTATTCTTTGGTAACTTTTAATTTATGTTTGAGTAGAACAATGCCATTTCCTTAATATCGTCTTAATAATATTTGTTTTCAGCGTATTTCGTCAAATAGAATATACAATAGAAATGTGACAGAATACATCCATATAACATAATCAAGCTTAAATAACACACACACACATCTAAAAAATAAAATATCTGAAAGTGATTGTCCGAAATACGGGCTTCCGAATAAGGAACTAACTTATTACTAATTCCTTATTCAGAGGGCATAATTTCGGATACTTTAATTCGGATCATTCTATCATAGCGCAGCTTTATATTCGTAATTATTGGCTATGTTAAATGTGAATTTTTTTTTAAATTTATATCTCTGATACATTTTTTGAAGTTTTATCTGGACCTTACCTTTGGCCAAGACTATCCGATAGCTGAGTATCGAATAAGGAACTGGGTTATAATTAAATGAAACTAAGTAGAAATGTACTTCAATAGCTATTTTGTTATACCCAACCTACATTAACAGTGGTTTTCATGATTTATTGATCTCAGTGATTCATTTTCACTTATTTTTAATGAAGAAATCGCCAGTTCCTTATTCGATTTGAATAAGGAATAAGGAATCAGTTCCTTATTCCTTATTCAAACCGAATAAGGAACTAGGCTATAATTAAACAAAAAAAAGAAGACATGTACTATAATACATATTTGTGATGCCCAATCTACATTAATAATGATTTTCATTGATGTATTGAGCTCTTTGGTTCACTTTAATTTATCTTTTTTGGCAAGAAAATGGCAGTTCCTTATTCGATTTGAATAAGGAATAAGGAATCAGTTCCTTATTCCTCATTGAAAACGAATAAGGAACTGGGTTATAAGTAAACTAAAATAAGTAGAAATGTACCTCAGTAAATATGTGTTATACCCAACCTATATTTACAGTGATTTTCATTGATTTATTGATCTCTTTGATTCCTATTTATGTTTTTGTTTAGTAAGAAAATGCCGTTCCTTATTCGATTTTGATTTCTAATTTTTAGTAAGAACATTCCAGTTCCTTATTCGATTTCAATAAGGAATAGGGAAGCAGTTCCTTATTCCTTATTCAAACTGAAAAGGGACCTGGTTTATCATTACTTAAAACTTAGTAGAAATGTATTGATATATGTATTTTAAATATCCAACCTATGTATATACATGTATATAATGATGTTCATGTATATGTTGAACAATTTTTATCAATGTCATTGATGTTTAAGTAAGAAAATGCAGGCTCCATATAAGGAATGAATAAGGAATAAGGAACTGGTTCCCTTTTCCGTATTCGGCCGCGAAAAAGGAAATGGAGTTTAAATGAAAACATATATTAGGAAATGTACTAGATTGCATTTTTATATCACATAAACGTTAAATAAGTATACAGGCTTAAGGTTTGGTTGATTTGAAGCTAGAATTCGAAGTAGATAATGCCGGCTCGGGTTATACAAGAAATCCTATTAAAACGCTAAGAAGAAACATGAATATGTATCGTTATACACAAATTAAATGTATTCTTGTTATTTAGTTTTGATTTAATTAAGAATTGATTGCATTATTTTTCTTAAAAAGCTTAGTCAAATATGTTAAGCGTGAATAAGGAATAAGGAACTGTTACTTATTCCTTATTCGAATAAGAAATCGTGAATAAGGAATAAGGAACTGTTCCTTATTCCTTATTCGAATAAGGAATAAGGAACTAGGAAAAAGGAACCAACTTACTCTCCATTAATCGCAGGGCATAAATAGTATCAAACAAGTATACAAATAATAAAGGAATTTTCAAACGTGTGGTTATCCATATCGCGTAAGTAAACAATGCAATAACTTATAAATAGGATGTGTATTTATTACATATTCAATATTTTATTACATCTATGAAAACTATATTGAATGAACATATTATTTCAGACATGGTCCGTGTGGTCCGCAAATCTGCGTCGTTTTGAAAAAAAAACACTTGTGACATTAAACGACGCAATTACGTAAAAATATGTCGTGTTTTTGCAGCAACGTTGAATTATTATAATAATTATAAAATTTATGAATGCAATATTGAATGAACATGAAATAAATATACTTTCAGACATTTTTCGTATGGTCCGAACATGTGATCCGTACAGTCTGAAAATTTGGTCCGTATCGTCTGGTCCTCATGGTCCGTATCGTCTAGTCCTCATGGTCCGTATCTTCTGGTCCTCAGGGTCTGTATCGTCTGATTCTCATGGTCCATATCGCTTGGTCCCCATGATCCGTATCGTCTGGTCCTCATGGACTGTATCGTCTGGTTCTCATGGTCCGTATCGTCTGGCCCTCATGGTCCGTATCGTCTGGTTTTCATTGTCCGTATCGTCTGGTCCCCATGGTCCGTATCGTCTGGTCATCATGGTCCGTATCGTCTGGTCTTCATTGTCCGTATCGTCTGGTACCCATGGTCCGTATCGTCTGGTCATCATGGTCCGTATCGTCTGGTCCCCATGGTCCGTATCGTCTGGTCTTCATTGTCCGTATCGTCTAGTCTCCATGGTCCGTATCATCTGGTCATCATGGTCCTTATCGTCTGGTCCTCGTGGTCCGTATCTTCTGGTCCTCGTGGTCCGTATCGTCTGGTCCCCATGGTCCGTATCGTCTGGTTCTCATGGTCCGTATCGTCTGGTCCTTATTGTCTGTATCGTCTGGTCCTCATGGTCCGTATCGTCTGGTCCCCATGGTCCGTATCTTCTGGTCCTCATGGTCTGTATCGTCTGGTCCTCATGGTCCGTATCGTCTGGTCCCCATGGTCCGTATCGTCTGGTTCTCATGGTCCGTATCGTCTGGTCCTCATTGTCTGTATCTTCTTGTCCCTATGGTCTGTATAGTCTGGTTCTTATGGTCCGTATCGTCTGGTCCTCATGGTCTGTATCTTCTAGTCCTCATGGTCCATATAGTCTGGTCCTCATGGTCCGTATAGTCTGGTCCTCAAGGTCCGTATCTTCTGGTCCTCATGGTCCGTATCGTCTGGTTCTCATGGTCTGTATCTTCTAGTCCTCATGGTCTGTATAGTCTGGTCCTCATGGTCCGTATCGTCTGGTCCTCATTGTCTGTATCTTCTCGTTCCATGGTCTGTATAGTCTGGTCCTCGTGGTCCGTATCGTCTGGTCCTCATGGTCTGTATCTTCTAGTCCTCATGGTCCATAAAGTCAGGTCCTCATGGTCCGTATAGTCTGGTCCTCAAGGTCCGTATCGTTTGGTCCTCATGTTCTGTATCGTCTGGTTCTCATGGTCTGTATCGTCTGGTTTTCATGGTCCGTATGGTCTGGTCTTCATGATCCGTATCTTCTGGTCCTCATGGTCTGTATCGTCTGGTCCTCATGGTCCGTATCGTCTGGTCCCCGTGGTCCGTATCGTCTGGTTCTCATGGTCCGTATCGTCTGGTCCTCATTGTCTGTATCTTCTTGTCCCTATGGTCTGTATAGTCTGGTCCTTATGGTCCGTATCGTCTGGTCCTCATGGTCTGTATCTTCTAGTCCTCATGGTCCATATAGTCTGGTCCTCATGGTCCGTATAGTCTGGTCCTCAAGGTCCGTATCTTCTGGTCCTCATGGTCTGTATCGTCTGGTTCTCATGGTCTGTATCTTCTAGTCCTCATGGTCTGTATAGTCTGGTCCTCATGGTCCGTATCGTCTGGTCCTCATTGTCTGTATCTTCTCGTTCCATGGTCTGTATAGTCTGGTCCTCGTGGTCCGTATCGTCTGGTCAGACCATGAGGACCAGACGATACGGACCACGAGGACCAGACTATGGTCCTCATGGTCTGTATCGTCTGGTCCTCATGGTCCGTATCGTCTGGTCCCCGTGGTCCGTATCGTCTGGTTCTCATGGTCCGTATCGTCTGGTCCTCATTGTCTGTATCTTCTTGTCCCTATGGTCTGTATAGTCTGGTCCTTATGGTCCGTATCGTCTGGTCCTCATGGTCTGTATCTTCTAGTCCTCATGGTCCATATAGTCAGGGTCTCATGGTCCGTATAGTCTGGTCCTCAAGGTCCGTATCTTTTGGTCCTCATGTTCTGTATCGTCTGGTTCTCATGGTCTGTATCGTCTGGTTCTCATGGTCCGTATGGTCTGGTCTTCATGATCCGTATCGTATGGTCCTCATGGTCTGTATATTCTAGTTCTCATGGTCTGTATAGTCTGGTCCTCAAGGTCCGTATCTTTTGGTCCTCATGTTCTGTATCGTCTGGTTCTCATGGTCCGTATGGTCTGGTCTTCATGATCCGTATCGTCTGGTCCTCATGGTCTGTATATTCTAGTTCTCATGGTCTGTATAGTCTGGCCCTCATGGTCCGTATCGCCTGGTCCTTATGGTCAGTATCTTCTAGTCCTCATGGTCCATATAGTCTTGTCCTCATGGTCTGTATAGTCTGGTCATCATGGTCCGTATCTTCTGGTCCTCATGTTCTGTATCGTCTGGTCCTTATGGTCCGTATCGTCTGTTCTTCATTGTCTGTATCGTCTGGGCCTCATGGTCCGTATCGCCTGGTCCTCATGGTCCGTATCGCCTGGTCCTCGTGGTCCCTATAGCCTTGTCCCAATGGTCCGTATCGTCTGGTCCTCATGGTCCGTATCGTCTGATCCTAATTTTCCGTATCGTCTGATCCTAATGGTCTGTATCGTCTGGTCCTCATGGTCCGTATCGTCAGGTTCTCATGGTCCATATCGTCTGGTCCTCACGGTCCGTATCGTCTGGTCCTCGTGGTCCGTATCGTCTGGTCATCATGGTCCGTATCGTCTGGTCCTTATGGTCCATATCGTCTGGTCCTCGTGGTCCGTATCGTCTGGCCCTCGTGGTCCGTATCGTCTGATCCTCGGGGTCCGTATCGTTTGGTCCTCGTGGTCCGTATCGTCTGGTCCTCATGGTCCGTATCGTCTAGTTCTCATGGTTAGTATCGTCTATTCTTCATTGTCCCTATCGTCTGGTTCCATGGTCCATATAGTCTGGTCCTCATGGTCCGTATCGTCTGGTCCTCGTGGTCCGTATTGTCTTGTCCTCATGGACTGTATCGTCTGGTCCTCGTGGACTGTATCGTCTGGTCCTCGTGGTCCGTATAGTCTGGTCCTCATTGTCCGTATCGTCTGGTCCTCATGGTCCGTTTCGTCTGGTCCTCATGGTCCGTATTGTCTGGTCCTCATGGCCCGTATTGTCTGGTCCTCATGGTCCGTATCGTCTGGTCCTCGTGGTCCGTATCGTCTGGTCCTTGTGGTCCGTATCGTCTGGTCCTCGAGGTCCGTATCGTCTGGTCCTCATGGTCCGTATTGTTTGGTCCTCATGGTCCATATCGTCTGGTCCTCATGGACTGTATAATCTGGTCCTCATGGTCCGTATAGTCTGGTCCTCATGGTGCGTATCGTCTGGTCCTGGTGGTCCGTATCGTCTGGTCCGCATGGACTGTATCGTCTGGTCCTCATGGTCTGTATAGTCTGGTCCTCGTGACCCGTATCGTCTGGTCCTCATTGTGCGTATCGTCTAACCCTCATGGTCCGTATCGTCTGGTCCTCATGGTCTGTATTGTCGGGTCCTCGTGGTCCGTATCGTCTGGTCCGCATAGTCCGTATAATTACTAATTTTGCGGGACAGCCATACTTTGACGTGTTCCGACACTTTTTCTTTCCAGTGATTTGGAATATGCCTTTTTATTTGAAATTGTCAAAAATAAATCATGCATATTTGAATAGGTTTTATAGATGAAATGTGAACTGTAAATTAGAATTAGAATGAAATCAATAATAACTGGTTATATTCCTGTATTTAATGTATAACATTTTATTTTCAAGCACTTTACAAATAGCTTTGAATCACTCATTTAACCATAAAGCCTATTAAGTACTAGAAGAACTGTGTACCACTTAAAACCAGGGGAGGAATTTTCTGTTAAATGTAGATACGCTTATCTTTCAATGAAGGGGTCAAAGATACGCTAACTGTCCTGGGTACCGGTAATCTTTATACACATCTGTAAAATCGATGTAATGCCCATTTGTAATTAAAGAATGCAGAAAGGACGGTAACAACTAACATCATCAATTTTTCCTTAAGATTGTCCTGCTTTTATTGTTCAACAGAGTTTCTAGTTGACACATTACCAGCCATAAACTACCCATATAACAGTAAGTGAATGTGTCATGCTACGTAATACACTTGGATACGATCCAGGCACAAAGTTAACTTGGTGGCTAGAGTGCCATGCTAGTGTTCCGGCAGTCATAGCTTCGAGCTCACACAATCCGCACTTTTAATTCTAGGTTTACATTAATTTTGTCTGAGATTAACACCAGGAGTGTCTTGTGGTCGGCCTAAACATTAAACGGAGGATTGTTGTTTGACTGGGCAAAAAGATCAAATGGTAGATCACTGTTCCAATGTCGTGGGTTCGACCGCCGGACTGGGTGAACATTTCGTCCATGTTTTAGTTTATTTGCAATGATCCTTATACCGGTATTCTTTAGTATGTATTTATATGAATAATTGTCAAGTCAACGTTCTGAAAAATTGAGACTTGTAAATGACACCAACTGGTCCATTTTAATAATGTTCTAGAGACTCTGCTGTTACGTACTAGTCGCTATAGTTAGACTTTACTACAGTGACTATCATCATCAGAGACGTCAATGCCGAGACAGGTATTTTTCGTCGCTTTATATCATTCATTATTTGTGTTTAATTTTTAAACGCAGTGCAGCTTGCAACGTATATAAGTGGCCGCGTAAGGCTGGTCCTCACAATTGCCGATCTTCTACAGTCCAAGTTCGTGCGCTGTTCTCAATTTAATAATGCTTCCCTGCAAAGAAGAAACCAACTAAGTATACGAAGATCAAGGCCAATGCCCCAGCTGAGGATGAGGCTCTTCAAGCCACACAGGCCCATGTAACAGTCCATGCCCAGGCCGTGGTCTATGTTCCTCCTGCTGATGCTGCCAGTCTAGACCCTGGCTCTTAGGCTGATACTGACCATGTTGCTACTAGAGATGCGGAGGCTGCTGTTGATAATCAGTACATTTTATTTTAATCAATTCACTGTGTTTGTTACTTTCAAATATATGTTACAAATTTATATTAAGAAACCAAAATAAGGAACCAATAACTAAAAAAAATGTCACTTAATAAACTTATTTCTCATATTCAGGTGCTACCCCTGTCGCCATCCCTGCTCCTACCCCTCTTGCCACCACCATGACCTCATAGATTTCTCGCACAACCAGACTTATAGGGTTGTGGTGGACCCTCCAGTCATATTGCATCTCACGGTACTTGGAGCTAGATGCAAGGTGCTTCGAGGTGATAGCTACATTGAGTCCTGGTGCAAGGGGTGCTCTCCAGTTGGAGGTCTTCTAAGTTAGGGCTGGTGTCAGTCTCTGCACAATTCCACCGTACATCGCAGGATGCATCCTTATAAAGTTCTGAAATGGTCTTGTATTTTCGTATCGCAGCTCGAGCATGAGACAGTCGTAAAGCCCTAGATGAGGTCTCCTCGCCATGAATTCCCGTTATTCTATACCACCCTCATCATCCTCCTCCTTCTTCTTCTCTTAGAAGAATATCATGGCGTTGAAGGTTCATGATCACCCCTTGACATCTAGACTGAGAGTACAAACGCCTAAGAAAATTGGTTCTAATCACTGTAGGAACACGAATTATCACGTGTGTTTCACGCGTATTGCACGTCCTTTCCACGTGTATCCTCCGTTCTTGTGCGCGGTACAAAGTTTTGAGCAGTTCAAAGCTTTTTTTCCGCGTTCAACGCCGTTCCGAATTTTCCCCGCGTCCTGCCACGTCTGAACATCGACTTTAGTTCGTCGAAAACTCGACATCAACGCGAACAACATCGTCTGCTTCACGGATCAATATTTGAGAAGTTGTGGTCGTGATTAAGTCGTACATTGCTGTGTGACCGGGCCTTAAAGTCGAGTTATAGAGCGAATTTTATTTACACGAAATAAACTTACTTTATTGCTGAAAAGTGATCGGCATTAAAAAAATAATACAAGTGAGAAAAGGTATAAAACGGAAAAATATATGTATCGGAATGATCTTAACTATCACGTGATTACCCCCTCTGTTGATATAACCCAAAAATGCAATCTTTATCAGCATTAAAAGCGGTACATATCCTCCGCATAAGCAATGCCTATATTTCGGTTTAATTACAGTTTATTATGATTGCTTGCATATTAAAATTTACAGATTCTGATAAATAATATTTTTCGCGAAAAAGGAGCTATAACATGTCGAAGTTACGTCTAGAAGAGAAGATCCGTGAAGTCTTTGTTGATTGTGACATAAATTAACAATATACACTGTAGATAAATTACAGTTGGTTCCGTTGATTGTTGACTCTTTGTTGGACATCTCAAGTAACGAGTATTAAACATTATTTAATAGTACTTTTTTCTCATGTGGCGGTGTTCTCTATAATAGCGGTTTTCAATGCATACGTTAATTTACCCCGTTTTACATGATTATATCGATCAATGCCGTGGTTCAAGTTTTTACCCACCTTTAATATCAAATCTATATATCCACTGTGTTATTTTCTTTCTACTTATTTGTAGCTGAAAACGTTCTGCTGATAATTGGCTAAAACAGTCGCCGTCCAGTGAGTATTGTAATTCATCCAGTCACTTTCCGTCTCGCCGACCTGGGTCCGGTTTAATGAAAAACTACAAAACCCGACTGTAGTCGGTTTCGTGTGGTCGACCGACGCTCGTCGGCCACCAACTGACCACTCGTCGCGTTCAAGGAGCAAGTTGCCGGGACTGTGGTCGCACGACGGTGTGGTCAGTCGACTGCGGTCGTGGTAGTCGCTATTTTTAGGAAATATACCACTTGCACCATCAACATCCGACGGCGAAAATACACGCGAAAAATGAAAGACGAAGACATCAACGATTCGAGTCAGTGCCATTTGTGGTCCAAAAATAGATATCCTTTTAGAGCTTGTTATCGAGAACAAGAACCTGCTGCAAGGAAAGCACGGGCCATTGTTGACCGAGGCAGACGGAAAAAGTGGCAGGAGATTGTGGCAGCCATAAACGAGTGTGGGATGGCGTTGAGGACAGTAGACAAATGTAAAAATAAGCTACGGGGCATAAAGAGGAATACACTAGACTGACAACTCGTCGCGTTCAATGTACCAGCAGGAGACTCCCAGACAGTCGGAGACGCTGCCAAGACCGCCTTAACACCTGCAGGAGACTCCAAGACAGTATGCGACGGTGCAAGACAGTTTCCCAGACCGGAGGAGCATAAGCAGGAGACTCCCAGACAGTCTACGACGGTGTCAATACCGTCTGGGTACCTGCACTAGACTTCCATACAGTCTGCGACGGTGCCAGACAGTCTCTCAGACCAGAGGGGCACCTGCAGGAGACTCCCAGACAGTCTGCGACGGTGTCAATACCGTAAGAACACATGCAGGAGATTCTCGGACTGTCTGCGATGGTGCCAGACAGTCTCCCAGACCGGAGGGGCATATGCAAGAGACTCCCATATATTATTCGACGTGCTAAGACCGTCTGGGCAACTTCGGGAGACTCCCAGACAGTCTGTAACAGTGCCACACAGTCTCTCACTCCGTCGAAAACTGTTTGGGAATCTCCTTCAGGTGCCCAGACGGTCTTTGCACCGTCGCAGACTGTCTGTGAGTCTCTTGCAGCTGCCCCGATGGTCTGGGAAACTGTCTGACACCGTCTCTGGGAGTCTCCTGCAGGTGCCCGGACGGTTTTGGCACCGTCGCAGACTGTCTGGAAATCTATTACAGGTGCTCAGACGTACTTGGCATCATCGCAGACTGTCTGGGAGTCTCCTGCAGCTGCCCAGACGGCATTGGCACCGTCGCAGACTGTCTTGGAGTCCCTGCAGGTGCCCCATCGGTCTGGGAGACTGTCTTGGAGTCTAACGGCTGGTGCCCAGACAGTCTTGGCATCGTCGCAGACTGTCTGAGAGTCTCTTGCAGGTGCCCCGACGGTCTGGGAGGATTTCTTGCATCGTCTGGGAGTCTCCTGCAGGTGGCCTGACGGTCTTGGCACCGTCGCAGACTGTCTGGGAGTCTCCTGCTTGTGCCCCGACGTTCTGGTATATTGTTTGACACTGTGTGCGAGTCTCCTGCCGGCGCCAAGACGGTCTTTCCACCGTCACAGACTGTCTGGGAGTCTCCTACCGGTGCCCCGACGGTCTGGGAGACCGTCTGGCACCGTCTTGGAGTCTCCTGCAGGTACCAAGACGGTCTTGGCATCGTCGCCGACTGTCTGAGAGTCTCTTGCAGGTGCCCTGGAGGTCTGGGAGACTGTCTGGCACAGTCTGGGATTCTCCTGTTGGTGCCCAGACGGTCTTGCCACCATCGTAGACTGTCTGGGAATGTCCTGCAGGTGCGCCGCCGGTCTTGGAGACTGGCACCGTCGCACACTGTCTGGGAGTCTCCTTCAGGTGCCGCGCCGGTCCTTAAGATTCTCTGGCACCGTCGCAGACTGTCTGGAAGTCTTCTGCAGGTGCCCAGACGGTCTTGGCACCGTCGCAGACTGTATTGGAGTCTCCTGCAGGTGTCCAGCTGGTCTAGAAGACCTTCTGAATCCGTCGCAGACTGTCTGGGATTGTCCTACAGGTGCCCAGACGATCTTGGTACCGTCGCAGATTGTCTGGGAGTCTCCTGGCACGAGATTTGGGTGCCGACAAAGCGTCAAGCGACGAGAAGCCGTGGTGTGAGGGGTGGACTGCGGTCGCTCGACAGTATGTCGAACAACGCGCGGTCGACTGACGAGCGTCGCTCTCTATTAAACCCGATCATCATCGCACGACGATTATTCGCTGGTACAACCATAGTCGCCCGACCATGGTCGCTCTCATTAAACCGGACCCTGGGTGCAATCCCGACTACCGGCGCATCAGAGTTGTTTTTGTATTCACCATACTGGGTAGGTGGAGACTCCCACGGGTACCCCGGTTACCCCCACAACATGAGCCCACGCCAAATATCTTTTGCACGTATAATTCAAAATTCGCAACAGCATTTAAGAAGTCTAATAAATTAATTAGGTTTGAGTTCTTGAAACACTCCGGGTCCTCAACAATGAAGCCTCAGTGCGAAAAGAACCTCATAAACCTCAAAATACATGTACATTTCACGCACAAAACAAACAATGCCCAATCGGTTCTTTTTTTCCGACATTATTATTCAACACCTGTGCGATTTTCTTATAATACACAAGAAAAAGATATGTTATCACATTTATTACAAAATATATTAACTTAAGTAAACAAATCAATTAATACGATCATTCTTGTCTGTTTAATATACAGGTATCGTGTAAGCTATTACGTTTCGTAACATGTGTGTGCTAATTTGTTCAATGCGACGTCAACGTCAAGCATTGTGAAACGCTGTGATGTAAATTATGACAGTATCCAATACGCCTGACCGTTTGATGTAGCAATTGTGCTTTGTTTTCACGATAAAGTTCAAATGGTTACTTTGACATTCAACTTTTGTAGGAATACATTCTAATAAATAATGCCCTTTTTAAAGTTCAGATGAAGATGCAAAATGTATAATTATAAAACAAGCATGCGACTTATTCCTCGAGTGTGCGTGGATTTTAAGAACATTTGTGTATTCTTATGTATCATACTTTTGAAATATCTGTTCAGATCTTGTTTCGATTTATACTCGCTAATTTTTACAGATTTAATTTTATTTAAAACATGTGCAAGAGGTCTGATTATTCTTTAAATCGCTGTCGTTGTTATTTACTTCCCAAATTGTGCAATCCTCATCATGTTAAGTGTTTTTTATTATTAAACGTTATTTTATTTCAAAATCGCTCTAAACATGTTGAGTCCATATACTAAATTGCTGAGAATTAGTGCATATATCACGTTATATGTTTCCATATTAAATTCACGAACATTTCTTCCGAGCATTAACGGTTGAAAATAATACATGGAAATTCGGTATCAAAGTATTCAAAATGATAGAGTGTCCATCTAAAGAAACTAATGCTAGTACGTTTACAACGTCCTTAAAAACATTATTGCATCATTGTTTTATCATACCACATTTAAACATAATGGTGTCGTCTTCAATGTGAATATAAAACAACACGCCATAAATATTGGTATATATTCATGGAGCAAAATTAAAATGTCGATATCTTTTAAACATGTAAACATTTTCTTAAAACAGACTTCCATCACAATTATTATAAGTATACAATATGCAATATTATATATTACTACTATTATGTCTTACGAAGAATAATTTCATTTTATTTTATGCTTTCCGGTGGTTTATAGAGAAATATCAGTGAATTAAAACTGATAATTTCACTGTTTCAAACAATGAAAATTATCAGTGAAAATTATCGATAATTTTCACTGTTTATGTTAAATGACGTCATTTTTTTGACGAAATGACGTTATTTTTCCAGCGAAATTCTTTAGTTAAACTCTTTAACAATGTATATAAACTGTGAAAAAAGCATAAAATAAAAAGAAAATTTGTTGGGTTCGGTGGATTATCGATTTTAATTCACTCGTGATCGTATAAAATATATTTTTTCACTCGTGGCTGCGCCACTCGTGAAAACATTATTTTCTATGATCACTCGTGAATTAAAATCGATAATCCACCAAATTCCAGCAAATATCCTCTATATATTGTATTACTCGTGCAAATCTAGAAGACAGTATGTCAAGACAAATGAGTTTTCTGAGAAAAGCGCAATCAATAACACGTAGAATTTGTTACAATATTTGAATCTGGGCAATGCTTTACACATTTACAGTATAAAAACCTAGAAACACAAAACAACAAGAAGGGCCAACTTTCTTGCAGTTCATTTATTAAAATAATCGATATCGATATCAATAGATATGTTATCATATTCAAATATTTCAAAAGTGGAAAAAAAATTGAACGTCCATTATAACTATTCATCAAAAGCAGTGGGTCGAATGCATTGACACCTAACAAATCGCCCAACGAATGCTTTCACACTCTTTATAACGCGTCGAGGGCGCTTGAAATTCTGGGAAACGATTGAAACAAAGCTGGAAACGCTGCTTACGCCACCGTCAACGCAATTGGCCTCGTCGTGTGAAGCGTGAACGCATCTGTCGCAAATAGAGTATGGGTCCTCGTGGGGCTGGTAATAAAATATGAGATCATGTATCGTGATTGATCTATGTTATTGTTATACGAGTGTTTTCTTGAAAAAGGTGCGAAAATGGAGTGTACGGGTAACAAATGACGAGTTTCGAGGGCAAAGATCAGAGTTACAGTACAGGACTGTCACAAAATGAAGATGGCTTGGAATATGATAAGCATCCATAATACATGTAGAGGCTAATGCGTAAAAACAAACTTTTTTCTTTTAAAGTTACTGAATGACTGTGAGCATTTTAAGTTGGTACGGTTTGTTTTAACAAGCCAAAATAATATTCAATCGAAATTCAAAAGAAGCAATAGATTGTTTCATCCTTTACTTGTTTGTAAAGTTGGACAAGCTTATTACCTTAGTATTTTTACAAACGCGACAATACCAGTTATTCATTAGGACTTATTGGCCATTATGTTGGGAAATGTTAGTGGCTGTTGATAAATGCGAATAAATTTCAAAAACTAGATTAGATGGCTACGCAAAAAAATGTATATTTAGCATAAAGTATGAATGACTATGACCCTCTGTTCCATGTTAAAGTAAAAAGTACGATGTCCCCGCTGCATGCACGTGTCTTATGACTTTTGGCACGAGTAAACATTATTGCCGTGATTGATGTTTTACCTCGCTGACTTCGTTGTTGTCGCTGCCGTTGAATACGCCGTTATCAGTAACATGAGCGTCATTTTCGTTAGTCGACATACTGCTTTCGTCGGCGTCGTCCGCGTCAACGTCGTCGGCTGACGACCAGCCAGTGTCGTATTGGCGGGCCATGTCTTCACCGCTACCCCCGCTACGCATCATTTTATCCACATTTAAGTGTCTGCCACTTTCGTCGATATATCGATGCCAGCGCCCTGCGATAGAAAACAACAATGGCAATGCTTTTACAAATGTTGGTATTGAAACAATATTATATTGGCACTATTAAATCAAGTAAAATGTAGATTAAATGACATTTTACAGTAAAATGTTTTTATGTTTCTTATATAACAATCGTTATCCCAAAAAATATGTATAAGTACATAACGGTTTAATAGATTTGCAAGTCGAAAAAAATGTTTCCCCAAGTACCTGGTCGATACGCATTGAGAGTGGCTCGGTTGGAGACGCTGGAATGGTTGCCATTGTGACCATGGTTGTAAAGTTGTGCGCGCACGAACTCGTAGGTTAGGATTCTCCGAATGTCATCCCCGGTCTGGTGCGCGTTGCGACTGACAATCTCGTGCAGTTGACGGACTGTACGCGAGACTGACAAAATAAAATAATGATTATTGGTAAAACGACGAAAATATCCCAGCCAGTAAGTATTTAAATAATAAAAATAAACACAACTGATGTTGTGTAAGATAGCTTATACTTAATAAGTGTAATCTTTTAACACGACTCGTAGTTTATTGTGGCTGTTAAGGACCGATATCACATGGTTAGACAATTATGCAAATTAATATAAAAGGGACCTAGATTAATTAATTGCCTATACATAAGTTCGGACAAACTCTCTCCGCCATGTTTTAACACTCCACATATTTACGATGCAATTGTTGCATATTTTGCAGTGTTGTTTCGGTTCCATTTCTATTCTAAAAAGTGTATATATTTAACAATATTTAAACCGTTACAGTTATAAAGTCAAATCGTCGTATCGTCATTTTTTTCAATTTAGTATATTTATTAGAAAAATGTGTACAAGCCTTTTTATATGTGTTACCATTTTATGAAACGCTTTTTAATAGATGTTCCTATTTTTTTAATTTACTACAGTAAAGCGGTCGATAAGCCACACTGATCACATACAAAATGTATGTACAGTATGCACGCATTTGAATTCCGTTAAAACCGTATTACTAGTATCATACAAACATAAGCAAATCATCCAAAGCATAAACAATGTAAAGTTGATAGGCCTCACTGATTCTGTTCCTTTCTTCCGGGTCCGGAAAGTGAGATGCCGCTCGACGCAGCTGACGACGGTGAATTGAGTCCGGGTCATACTGCCCCTGCTCTTCTGGCACGTCGCTTAGCATGGCACTTAACCAATGTTGAAGACGATCTCGGTCAAATACTTGGTGGTGACTCATTACATTTTGCTGGCAGCGTTGCTACGGGATTTATAAATCGAAACAAAATAATTATGTACGAAAGTTGTTCAAGTATCATCCTAATCCAGGCTGGCATATGCGACTATGTACACAACACCCATTGATTTTATATATTTATTTAATGTAACAGTAAGTCAAAATTGTGCTGAAAAGCTGAGAGCCTTAGGTATGAAAATCCCACATCTCTAAATCACGACATTAAATTCGTTCTGATATAAACGTTAAGTATACGCTAGACTAAGCCGTAGCTAGCTCATGAATTTAAGACTGACACGAATCAAGTCGTCTTATGCGTGTTAAATAATTATATTAATACAATTTCAACGCTATGTTATTAAAAAAACTTACCAAAGCGAAAAGTGAATGAACGCTGATAATTCCTATATTTAGTGACGTTATGTTACCAATGGTTATAACGTTGAGGAATAGCTGTGACGTCGGGAAAAGCAAAATGTCGCGGCGTCGTTAAACGGGAGGCGGAAAACTACAACGGGCGAGGCATGGTCAGGGGTGATAACCCCCAAAAAGGGTTAGGGTAAGGGTTAGGGGTCGGGTTAGGGTTAGGGTTGGGTTTAGGCTAACCCAAACCCTAACCCGGCCCCTAACACTAACCCAAACCCTAACCCAAACCCTCTAACCCCCCCGCAATACCATACCATGCCTCGCCCGTTGTCGTTTTCCGCCTCCCTCGTTAAACGGCGTTGCGTATCGTTTTCAAACCTGTTTCCGCGTGTAAATCTTAACTCTTAGTAAGAAAGGGATGACATGGTTTAGTTTTCCATCTTCAATTCCATAAGTTTACGTGTGTCGATTTGAACAAATAAATGCTCATCTACCGTCTAGTGGAAAATGTACCATACATGGATGTAAACCGTTCCGATATTTCAATTTCTGACATTGTTCAAGACATATTTCAGTTTAACATCAAAACTGTGGTATGTCACATTCCTTATATGATGGGCATGGACCCGCACACAAGGCAGCATAAGCTTGATTGTTTAGCCTATTTGCGTCATATGCCAAATTGCAAAACAATAATTCCAAAACCAAGTAAAAAATACCAAACTGATTGTTGATGTTCACTCAAAGAGACGAAATGCCTAGAAATATAAATGTTTTGATGGCACAATATCCATTTTCCATATGTAAGTTTTATCATCAATATTTAAAATGCCCAATTTCATATGTCATATTACCAAAATGATAAGAAAAAGCCCTGCAGTCGGTTTTTATAGAAACAGATACAGATGTCCTTCTTTTAATGAAACAAAATGTTCCGTTGATTGAAGATGAAATTTTCTGTACCATATATGATGTTAACAAAACGAAAAATTTCTATTTTGGGACCAATTTCTTTTTTGTACAACTCTTCTACAGCTCAATACTTCAGACATATCAACACGCATATTCATGAATAAAATAGTTAAATCAGTTCACACATGATATTCTGACAATCTGCTTCATATTTTAAGTGCTTGATTCCATGCATATTAACTGCCAGCATTTTAGATCGATAAAATTTGAGCAACGTTAGATTGCGTATTTTCGACGTAAGGATATTTCCGAAGATCACACATTTCTGATATAAACACGCGTTTTGTGCATCCTCGGCAGAAGTCGTGTGTTATTTAATATGCATAAATAGTACATTCGGTAGATCTCGTAACTTAAAGGGACTGTCCAATGGATTATTTTCCTGAATTTAGCAGGCTATTATTTTGATATTAATTAATAACATTCGTTAATTTAAACCATATCCAACTCAACCTTTTGCTAAAAACTACAAAACTAAAGAGCAACAGCCAAATTGTATTACGACTTTTGCGTCTACCTTGGGAAATCCCTTTCTATTTGTATTTCGCGCTTCGTGTCACGTGATTCACACACAAACAAACAAAATGGCGGAGGCTTCGAAATCTACAATGAGCGTACCAGTAAGAAAATATGTTTTTTTGATTTAATCAAATATAATATATTAAGATTCCGATCTTATTTTATTTAATTCAACAAGATGAGTTTATCTGCCGTTGAATGTTAGCGGATTGTTGGTCTTTACCTTGCAATTCGACGCTAAATGTCGCTGGTTTACAAATTAGACGATAGTAGACGACTCCAATGCATGAAAATGAGAATCAATATAACGTATTTTGATTTTATGATTTTCTCGTTTTGACTTTTGAATTTTGTGTTGTTTATTTTGCAATGTACGTTTTACATTAACTTTTAAATTTTGCTAATAGAAGCCAGTGGATTCTTCCACAGTAAATTCGTGCCCAGATCCTAGAGCACAAATAAGTCAGTGTATTATTTATGTTTTTTTATTTAGGCCAAAACAGAGGGAGAGATGAGAAGAAGTAAATGCGTGAGACAGCCATCTAAGAGAATGTTGTTGTATTCTCAGGACACAGATTCAGTAAGTTTATTTTAATGCTCTTGTGTGTACACATTTTAATTATGTGCCAGTTATTCGATAAATTCTCCCACCTGGTCAACCGGAGGGGTATAGTGAATTATGTATATCTATTTGTGACCAGACGAACTAAGAAGAAATAATAATATCACCCTTGTCCGCTCTGTGTTGATAAATGCAGGTTTGACTATAACCCATTATGATTTACAAGTTAGAACTATTATTGTAAAGGCCTGAGAGTTGAACAGTCACCTTGGCTAAGAATAGTAGGACTTTTTGCTTTTTTTTTCACAATATTTAGGTCCGAAATCTGTGGATGTAGGCTGTGGTTGCAAATAACATGTAGTAAATCAAGAAATGCACTATAACTCATGTGATTAGGTCATGACATTGACATCATGATTTTGTCATTTTAGGGTTACTCTTTTTGCTATTATTTATTAGATTTTCTGCATTACTTGGTTTTTTATCAAATGCATGATGTTTTATTTGTTACACTCAGGATTCAAGTCTACAGAAGAGTTAAGGAAAACGTCCTGCCAGAAAGATCCAGAAAGTTGATACATTAGCAACAATAACTAAGTGGTGCTCTTGTCACAGATGCCCACAATACGAGAGAGTGGAAGATCGAGTTTGCTGTGGGATGGTCCCAGAATTATGCTCAAGTCACAGACCTGTGAGTAAGATTCATGTATTATGAGTTTCTGTAACTGAATATCTTAAGTTTTGCAGCGTCATATTGTGTTATAACAAGGACTAAGAAATGGGTCAATAATGTTCTACCATGCAAACCTATTAAATATCCCATCTTAAAAAATTAATCCTGCTATAAAGGCAATTTTGTCATGTGGGAAAATCATTTACTGAATCATTATTGGCTTATTAAAATGAATTTCAGCTAATGCCAACAAAGATGCTAAGTTCTAAGACATTGTGTAGTTGTTTGTCATCTTGCTAATTTATTCAATGCAATTTATGTTTTTACATGAGTAAAGAAAGGATTACTCTTTTTTTGCTTAAAAATTGTTAAGTTTGCATACCATTTCAATATTTTGTACTCCATTGATCCATTGCATTGATACCATAAACACCTTTCCACCCCTTTATATGAGTCGCGTCCTTAGAAAATTGGGCATAATGCATGTGCGTTAAGTGTCGTCCCAGCTTAGCCTGTGCAGTCTGTACAGGCTAATCAGGGATGACACTTTCCGCCTAAATTGGATTTTTGCTAAGAAGAGACATTTTAACGAAAAATGTCATAAAAGCGGAAGGTGTTGCCCCTGATGAGCCCGTGTGGACTGCACAGGCTAATCTGGGACGACACTTTACGCACATGCATTATGTCCAGTTTTCTCAGAACAAGGCTCATATAATCTAGTGTGCTGTCTCACTGACTGCTGATTGGAGTTACATTTGCAAGAAGTTTATTGTAAAATCTGTTACAATTTCTTTGTAGGAGATGACTCTTTCGGTGCTGGATAGGATGACCCTCTACAGTCAGCAGCAGTATCAACAAGATGTGTTTTCCTTTTATGCAGAGACACTAGAAGATGTCAATAAATCTTTTAGACATGCTGCATACAGACAATTTACCATCTTAATGCATGAGAATAACTGTCCCAGCATGTTGTGTTAAATTAATAAGGGAGAAGTTTCCTAGTCCTTAAGGCCAGTATACAGGCTTCGTACCAGGTGAAGGCCCAGTGTTCTAATAATTTTGCATATTTATGCCCCCCTTCGAAGAAGAGGGGGTATATAGTTTTGCACATGTCAGTCCGTCCACCAGATGGTTTCGGGATGATAACTTAAGAACGCTTAGGCCTAGGATCATGAAACTTCATAGGTACATTGATCATGACTGGCAAATAACCCCTATTGATTTTCAGGTCACTAGGTCAAAGGTCAGTGACTCGAAACAGTAAAGCGGTTTCCGGATGATAACTCAAGAATGCATACGCCTAGGATCTTGAAACTTCATAGGTACATTGATCACGACTGGCAGAGGACCCCTTTAGATTTTCCGGTCACAAGGTCAAGGTCACAGTGACTCAAAACAATCAAATGGTTTCCAGCTGATAACTCAAGAATGCTTACGCCTTTTGATCATGAAACTTCATAGCTACATTGATAATGACTGGCAGATGACCCCTTTTGATTTTCAGGTCACTAGGTCAAGGTCACAGTGACTCGAAATAGTAAAATGGTTTCCTGATGATAACTCAAGAATAATTAGGCCTAGGATCAGGAAACTTCATAGGTACATTGATCATGACTGACAGATGACCCCTATTAATTTTCAGGTCACTATGTCAAAGGTCAAGGTCACAGTGACAAAAAACGTATTCACACAATAGCTGCCACTACAACTGACAGCCCATATGGGGGGCATGCATGTTTTACAAACAGCCCTTGTTGCTATTCTTTTTCATTTATCAGACATAGAACTTTTCTTAGTTTTGATTATTTTTTGTTCTGGCTCCTTTTTTGAAACATTTATATTTATGCAAATCATTTGAGTTATGCTTAATCATTTGGATTTTTCAGTTCTATGCATTTTGTTTTGAAAAATCAATTTGTGTGAAATGTGCTAGTTTATTATTAAAACTTGCACAGCAGTTTTTACATTTGTATGCTTACTTTGGTGTCATTTGAATGAAATGCCACGAGTACTCTGGATTGTAAGATGAAAGAAATAAAAGAAGCAATGACATATTTCTTAAGAATACTATGTAAATAAACTAATTGAAAATCAAAATTCATTTCTTGTATACTTATTTTATTTTCTTGTTTGAACTTAATAGTTTGATTTTTACACTTTTTAGCTCACCTGAACACAATGTGCTCATGGTGAGCTTTTGTGATCGCCTTTTGTCCGTCGTGCGGCGTCTACATTTGCCTTGTTAACACTCTACAGCCGTAAAATAAAGATTGGTCTCAAGGATATTTTGGATGAGTTCAAAAATGGTAACGTTTGCTTGAAAAGACCGTTCATAAAAAAACAGTCAATAGTGTATTACCTGTTTTTATTTTTATTTTTTATATCTTTTGCTTTTATTCAATTTTAAGTTTGCATTTTGATTTTTTTATTATGCCCCCCTTCGAAGAAGAGGAGGTATGTTGTTCGCTCATGTCGGTCAGTCGGTCCGTCCTTCCACCGAATGGTTTCCGGATTATAACTCAAGAGCACTTACGCCTAGGATCATGAAACTTCATAGGTACATTGATCATGACTGGCAGATGACCCCTATTGATTTTAAGGTCACTAGGTCAAAGGTCAAGGTTACGGTGACTCGCACAGAAAAATGGTTTCCGGATGATAACTCAAGAACGCTTAAGCCTAGGATCATGAAACTTCATAGGTACATTGATCATGACTTGCAGATGACCCCTATTGATTTTCAGGTCACTAGGTCAAAGGTCAAGGTGACTCGACACAGTAAAATAGTTTCCGGATGATAACTCAAGAAAGCTTACGCCTAGGATCATGAAACTTCATAAGTTCATTGATCACGACTCGCAGATGACCCCTATTGATTTTCAGGTGACTAGGTCAAAGGTCAATGTCACAGTGACAAAAAACGTATTCACACAATGGCTGCCACTACAACTGACAGCCCATATGGGGGGCATGCATGTTTTACAAACAGCCCTTGTTTATTTTTATTTGGAGTCATTTTGTTTCACACTTGATATTTGTTAGATTAGGTTTCTTAAAATACATTTTAAACATGACATATGCTAATGCATGATTAAACATTTCGAAATCAATAAAAAAGCAACAAGTTGCTGTTGAAATTAAAAAAAATAGTATCTTATTATTGTTCAACCATGTTTTGTATATTGTGTGCTTTCTTTATGTAGTAACCTGTGCAGACCGTCTACATTTTAGCTCAGCCGATTTTTTCCTATCTATTAAATTGATATACAATTGAGGTATTTTATTCAGTGTGATATGAACTTGATCCATGCATTGAAGTTTGATTTTTTTTTTACAAATTTTGTATTATATTCATCTGGTGTCAGAAAATGGATCGAACTCAATACATGCACATAGAAATGTGACAGGAGTTGAGAACTCATTGAAGTTGGTTCGAGTGTATGATGCTGGCATTTAATTATGTAGGTGATTTGCATTTCAAATGAGTATGGCCATTAAAAAGTATTAAATGTTGATGTGTAAATAGAACACTGATGCATATCTGGATACACTATCACATTCATAGTATCGATAATTAAAGAGGAAACTACTCTCGAGGTCAATTATAAGAGGCTTAGAGACATTGACTACAATGGTTTATTAAATACAGGTAATAAAGAAGGCAATGAAAAACACATATCGATAATCAAACAAAAAACTAAACATTTTGTAAGAAAAATTGTGTTTTTTACATGTGTAACAAGAAACCGGTGTAGACTGGTGATGCTCCCCAAAAGTGTTTTTTTGTCACAATATTGTACTATATATTCAGATAAAAGGAAACGTCTTAAGGGGCATAACTGTGGACAAAATTATACGATGGATGGATTAAAGCTTCATTGAATTCCGGTCAGTAGTTGGGGAGAAATAGCCTGGACAAGAATTGCACTATATGTACAGTTTATAGAAAATTTCAAAGGGCCATAACTCTGTGAAAAATCATCCGACCAGAACCGGCTGATAATATGCACATCTCCTGTTGGTAGTGAAGCTTCCCATCAAGTTTCATTGAATTACTGTAATAAGTTGCTGAGAAATAGCTCGGACAAGCATTGCACTATATGTGCAATGGAAAATTTCAAAGGGCCATAACTCTGTGAAAAATCATCGGATGAGAACCGGCTGATAATATGCACATCTCCTCTTGGTAGTGAAGCTTCCCATAAAGTTTCATAGAATTCCAGTCATTAGTTGCTGAGAAATAGCCCGGACAAGAATTGCACTATATGTTCAATGGAAAATTTCAAAGGGCCATAACTCTGTGAAAAATCATCTGAAGAGAACCGGCTGATAATATGCACATCTCCTCTTGGTAGTGAAGCTTCCCATAAAGTTTCATTGAATTCCGGTCATTACTTTCTGAGAAATAGCCTGGACAAAAATTGTGCACAGACTGACACACGGACGGACAGACGAAGCGGCAACTATATGCTCCCCCCAAAATAAATTTTGGGGGAGCATAAAAATGTATTGATAAAAAACCCACAAAATATAACATAAAAAAAATATATTATGCTTAATTCAATATTAAAACTTCCTAAAAAATGTAATTGCATTGTACAACCAAGAGCATTCATTATTTATAACATAATGTAAGATTGTACATTTTCAAAACACTTCTAAAATTATATTTACACTAAAGATGTGAAACTTAATAGTTATCTAACAAAGATAACTTCTGCGTCAACTTCAAATGAATATCAAACACGTCTTGGGCAACAATTCATTTTTTCGCTTTTCTCAATCTAGAGACATGCTGATCTCCAAGTATTGATGTAGGTGGAGGGGTGACGGGGGCTATAGTTGACCTAATTCTTTTGGAGTCTTCAGGCAGCTGTTCACATTTGCCACTTATTCTTTTCTTGCCTATGGTGAATTCATTTATAACTTCAGTGATCAAACCGGTTATGTATGTTTTTTTCACAGGCCTTGTGCTCCAATTACAAGCAGCTTTTGAGTACACCTTTTTTCTCCTGAAAGATTGTTTTATAACTGACATGATGTTTGAAAAAATGAAATGACAATTGCTAAAACAAAACAAAAGAATAAAGATCTATAGACAATATATATGCCATAATATAAATTTACTGATTCAGTGCATACTTTGCTTCAGTAGTTCTTTTATGACAGGAGCATTGTTTGCAAAATGTATACTTATTATTCATATCACATGAATGTGTCAAATTTGAGCTTAAATACATCATGTTTGTAAATTTAATTTAATTATTAATAATAAAAACTTTCAATAAGTAATCATAAATCTGTAAATTGATCCTTACAATTCAAAATTTAATAAAAACAGGAAATGTGTTTGTCAGAAACACTATCTCCCCTACTGCGCCACTTTGATTTTTTTTTTTTATCATTTGGTAGATTCAGATGAACTCTTTAAAGCTTATTACTTCTCTTGAATTTGTTTTTTTTTACCTTGACCTTGAAGGATTATCTTGACCTTTCACCACTCAAAATGTGCAGCTCCATGAGATACACATGCATGCCAAATATGAAGTTACTATCTTCAATATTGCAAAAGTTATGGCAAAATGTTAAAGTTTGACGCAAACAAACACACAAACTAACATACAGGGCGAAAACAATAATATAAATACCTCTCATTTCCTTCTTTGTCCAACAAAATAGGACGATTCAAGTGTTTTGAATAATCTATTGCTGCTAACTGACACCTGCACAGCTGAAAAAAATAATTTTAGAAATGAAACTCAGAAAATATCATGCAACTCATCATGTGAAAATCTGCCTTTAGGACTTTGATGATGTTACACTAGATATGAACTAATTCAACACCAATGACTTGACATATTCATAATCAGAATTCATTTCTTGATTAACTACTAGTTGTTTAAACATCCTGTGAACAAAAATACAAAAATCCTGTTCATAAATAATTTTACTATCACATGATGAAACAAGAGCACCGCGTTACGGGTGCCACGCTAGGCTTCGAAAGCTTGTCATAATTTTTTTTTAGAGGTCACAGGGACATTGACCTTTGACCTTGTGACTGAAAAATGGGTGTGGCGTGTAGAACTCATCAAGGTGAATCCACATTTGAAGTTTCAAAGATGTAGGTGGAATCACTTTGATTGTAGAGCAAAATGTAAAAGTTTTAGCACGACGCCGGCGGACAACACGACAACGAGCAGCTGGCTGACGACACAACAACGACGAGCTGGCTATGACAATACCTCGGGTTTTCTCCGAAAACAGCCGAGCTAAAAATATATTCATATTTTAGTCATTCAGGCAGTTTATTACGAGACTTGTCACAAAGGGTACATCATTTTTACACTATTAAAATGTAAATTCTCAAAAAGAAAGAGCATAAATTCCTTTGTTCAATGACTGAGCATGTGTTCATAAAAAAAGAAACACTTTAACAAGTGTATTTTTTAAACATTTAACTTTTTATTTACCTAAAAGCATTTCGCTTTGGTTTGGAGCGTATCAAAAGATGATTGTTGAAGCTCTCTAGTTCAGAAGTAGTTCTGAAATTTAAAAGCATTGTACATTTCTAAAACACATCTTTTATACTTATAAGGGTGTGTGTGTGTGTAAGTCAAATCGTGTTCATTATATAGCAAAATAATTAAGGGAATTTATAGAAAAGTAGCTATGAAACACAAACTGAAAATGAAGAAGACTTACGCATCGATCAATATTTCCATCATTTTCTCGTCCTTTTCAATCCCAGTAGCTTCTTTAACTCTTCTCCATCGATCACACTGAATACCAATGTCTATTATCCTTTCCCTTTTATTACGCCTGTACCTTGCATCTCTTGTTTTTTTTAGTCTTAGCGCTAGCACTTGTTTTTGTCCGAACCATCTTGAATTCTTTTCGACCGCATATTCGTATTTGTAAAAAGTGATTTTCCAATAAAAATATTGATTTAAATATGAAGTATATTTTATTGGTTTATCAAAAATATTCAATGAAAATCAATTATTTGCTCAACAAGCTAAATCTCTTTCTTTAGAAATAATGTAATTTCTATGCCAAAAATAAATGACAGTACCATGTACCACGTGACTTGTCAGCTGATTTTCAGCTACATTTATTTTTAGGTCAAAAACGTCGAGCGGCGTTTTTGAAATATAATATGGAATTCCCATCCGCTTGGGCTTATGTGTTGGTTTGTGTTATACTTCCTTTAGTCTGCTTTGAGTTTTTATATCCTTAAATCAAAGGCGATAATCGTTTTTAATATCTAAAACAATAATTTTATATTTTGTTCAGACCATAATCCATTGGACAGTCCCTTTAAGTGTGCATGGCAATAAAAAAGATAAATAAATACACTCACATTTGTACACAATACTTTCCCTCAATTTCATATTGATTAGCATGTGAAAACATAATTCAAAACCTATTTATTTTAGCTCGATTGCATCGTAAGCATAGATAGGGCTTATTGAAACGCTCACGAATCCGTTTCCTTTTTTTCGAGGTGTGTGTGTGTCTGTGTGTGCGGGGGTCTAAAGAATGCTTCCGCCGTTAAGATCGAATTCATAACCTCCTGATCGCTGGTCGGGCACCGTATCCACTACGCCACGGCAAATTCAAATTTGAATCATTATTTATGGAATCCGAATGTTGTCATTTTGTCTGTTTTACACACAGAGAACATTCCAGAATAGTCACGAGATGCTTGTGTTTTAAGATTGTGTAGGAACATACAGTAATACGTATCCAGCGAAAAAGAAACAAGTGTTCGTACTGAAAGTCAAATACTAAACAGATATTAAACACTTGCAAGCCGTTCTATATGCCAAGGACCTATACTGATCAATATTCTATTTAATTTAAAAAAACACGATATTACATATTGTTACATAATTATTGATGAGTGCATAAGGCATTTTTTCAACAACCATTGCTATAGGTTTGCGTGATACATTCTTCTGTCCATTATGCTCTTCATAAAAACATATTAAATGATCATTGGAGGGCAATACACATGGGTATTATCGGCATCACTCTACACAGTTTTTAAGTAATATCGAGTTTCCAGTTCAATTTGTATAACATAGCGTTCTATAAAATTTTAAGAGGTGTGCTTGACTTGTTTGTTTGGTACAATAGAGTAAAGTTTGAAAGTCGAACGTATCCAAGATGACGTGAAAAACATGCGTATTCAGTGTTCTTTGTTTTGTTAAAATGTAAACACACTTTAACAATATTGTTTCTCGAACGTGTATTGTTTTTATCAAGCATTCGTTTTATTTATTTATTTTGCATTTATATATGCATTTATATATGCATATATATTTATATACTAGAAGTTTCACACTGTCGAAAATATCCATCGTGAGGATACCCTTTTCGCTTGAACCAACTACTGTACCATTTCATTATCTGTTTTCCTTTACAAACAAAATAATAATTATTCTATGGTATTTTGCAAATCATTCCATCCATGTACTAATTGACAATAACACTGACCCGTTTGAATAGCTGTATTAAATTTCAAATACGTTTGATACCATCCCTGGTTTACTTCATTTGTGTTCCGGAACGTACCTGAGATCATTGGCTTCGTGACTGTTTCGCATATTAAATCTACAATTTGATTAAAATGTACATGTCTAGTTGTTTTAGTAGCTTTCTGACTCTCTGATAAATATATGCAAATCATTGATAACGATTAAAAGCTTGTCATTCTATCGTAGAGGGATAATTGAATTGCTGAAAAATTTGCTTATGGATCGTGAATACTTTTTACAGCTCAGATAAGAGGTTTACACATTGACTCAGACATGTTTGTTAATAAGAGAGCGGTAAGAAAAAATATGAGTAGTTAGTAATTATATTGTTCTGCTATTTGAGGAATTTTCGCAAATAGTGATTCGACTTTACCATAAAAATACCGGATACATTGATAAACCATATAACAAGTTTGTAAAATTCCAATAGGTTTTGATAATCTTAAAACATCAACAATATTGTGGTACATTAAACACCAAATCACATTATAACATAAAAATTAAATCATCCTCAAGCAAAGATAAATAAGATTAGATTCTTATAATTAACATGTATTTACAATATGCCCATGGCCCATGTGGACCCTATTTTAGAACATGCAATATGATAACAACATAAATAACCATACCGGTACATATTTATGACAAGTACATTAATTATGATTAAGCGATTTTGTTTAAACATTATCAATTATACATACATAAGTAATATCAATCAATAATTACCAGCAGTGTATGCATATTTACGTAAGGGTACATAATATTAAAGAGGAGCAGGCAATACGTGTGATCATTCATTAATGCAGAAATTCACTCGTCGCACAAAACCATGATGAGGCGATAACAATAATACCACCAAGGTGCTGAAAATACAGGAGCTGCTGGACAACTCAAATCACATAGTGCACTTGTTAACAAATTAACAAATGGACATCTTCAGATGAGATTTATGATGAACGTGTTAGATTCTAACCACAGAAAAAATATATACAGTAAGCGTGTATTTCCCTTTAGAAAAAAAAAAGATGATTTGTGATTTGGTAGCTCTAATGTAGAATGTATGTTTCATATTTAATGCTTCTTGATAATGGATATGCAATAAAAATGTGGCATTTGTTTTATAAATAAGCAACGAATGTGGCGAGTCGTTATTCTTAATGTGGGAATGTCGAGAATTATCGAAATTCAAAAAAACGCTTATGTCGATAACAACTTAAATATTCGTATTGAAACAGGTGCTTTTACTGTTGCCCGGCTTTATAAAATGTGCTGTGATAATTTGTGTGCAACCAATATACAAATGATTTTTAACGTTTTAATCTAGTCTTAAGTACAACATTAAAATGTAATATTTAAAATTTTGCTCTTGATTTTCATGCAGATTACTAGTAATACAATTGCATTATTCACACTTAGAGTACCATCCCATCACCTGGCAGCAAATATAACAATATGGCGTCGAACGCTAGTGTTTAGTTTTACAATAGTATTGCGGTATGTATATATTTGATCACAGTTCCTGTAACAATCCAGTGAACTTTTGCTTTATTTGTTTAAGCTTTGAAACACTTAATCGCGTCTCTTGCGGGAAAAGTGCATCTCGTTGGGGATTGAACCCGAGAATGTCGCTGAACAACTTTACGTTATTCGTTGCAGTGTTTCTATAACACGCATTTTTTTGTATGCAAACAACTTATTCCATTTAGGCTTAGCAAATACTTAGATACCTCTCATCATTATCATTTTGTTAAAATTCGCATGATGATGGGTAAACAGAAGAACAATCTTATCAATATTGCCTTATTGGAACTAAATTATTCTAATTATGAAGGGTAACTGGGTATTCACTAGAACATATATCCTCCAATTACCTTGAGTCGAGCATGACCCAAATTCAATCACTTTGTTTACATTAAGAACACGGCTCTCGTGATGACGTCACACACATGCGCTCCGAATATTTGTTTTACTAACATTACTACGCTTGAAAATAATTACAGATACGACTAATATAAGGAAAAACCCAAATTAATTGTATTAAAAAAATCTTACTTCAACTAAAATAGTCCAAATTAATGACCATTTCTTGCATTTGTTTCTTGCACATAAATTGCAGACCACTGCCCTAGTTTAAACACAAAAAATAAATGTATATGATTTATTTGAATGAAAATTCTTTAATTTTATCAAGATTCCCAGAAAATGTTGCATGGAACAATCTCATTATCTGTGAACGCACATCACGAAAATAGGTTACATGACGATTTACACACTTTCAGTGGGTAAACCTTGTCCCGATTGGGTGATAATTTTATCAAATCTTTTAATAGTAACTTATATATGCCAAAATTTTATTTGAACAACTTGCAAACGTTATTTCTTTTTGAACTCTTGAGCACTTTTTCGTGTCAATGTTGCTCAAAAGAAGATCGACCGATCCAACAGAAACTTATTAAATTAAATGGTTAATAGAAGATATGGAAAAAATTAAATTAATCTTTCAGTTTTTCTAAATTTGTTCAGTAAATCTACTTTTCAAAGTTTTGTTGACCTTCTGCCTATTGCAATCAAGTACTCTCGCTTTTTGGATGTGACCTCTCAACTCAAGGTAAACAACGCACGTAGTGTATGTCATTTGCGGGTGTGTATGGAACTATCGGCTTTGCGTGCTTAAACACGCTGTAAATAAACAATTTTGACATTGGTTGAACGGGATTGAAATAAATCTTTAAAGGTACATCATTTATTGCGACATTGTTTGAATTAATTCAGAAATTATTTTAGTTGTTTTCTTAACTGCTCAACTCAAGGTAATTGGAGGATTAATGTACATATGCACCCTTTCATAAACACAATGGCAGTTCTGCACACAGATTTCATGCACATCACTAAACAGACGTTGTTCGTTACCAATTAAGGAAAGCGATGGATAACTTCAAAAACACATTAAATTTACCTGAATGATAGCCTACAGAGGTTATCCTTTGCATGCAACCTTAAAAACACATGACAATGTTTCAACACACTATTCTTGCTGACATTTACATTTAAAATTTGGAACAGTGTAAATATTCGACATCTGTTCAACATTGTAATCAACTTCGGTTTAATACTGGAAAATACACTAATCGGTAAATTACAAACGCCCTGCGGACTCTGACTTTGAAATTCAAGCGCCCAGGCGAGGGGCTGATATTAAAATGGCCTGTGGAAAGCATTGTCATTGACATAATGTGAATATCTCGGGAAAATTTTCCAGATGTTTTCTCTTTTTTTGATAAAATTAAATAGAACTTCATAAAATACCGTAATTGAGACTGTTATGCCCTAGCAATTATACCATGAATATTGCAGATCAAACAAATGTTCTGTATGAGGCAATTTTAATATCCTTCTTTCCTATAGTTTTATCCATTTATGCAGAATAATGTAAAGTGATTAAAAAACTAAAACATTCATAATCACAGACTATTAGAGTTGTTTCCTACTATAAAAATTTGGCATTGTGCAAAAGTTGTGGAATTCTAACATCAGAAATGGTAATTTCATATTTTACATTTGGATACCCAATTTTTAGCTTGGTTGTTTGCGGAGAAAACCTGTGGTATTGTCATATCCAGCTCGTCGTGTCGTGTCGTCCACTGTCTGCATCGTGCTAAAACCTTAACATTTTAACTTTTTGAACATTGGCTCAAAAATCAAAGTGCTTCCACCTACAACTTTGAAACTTCATTTGTACCTGCACCTTGATGAGTTCAACACGCCACACCCATTTTTGGGTCTCTAGGTCAAAGGTCAAGTTCATTGTGACCTCTCTCTCTCTCTATATATATATATATATGAACAACACCATATTTAAATGACCCTTGCCAAAAAACTATCAATTAGTAAAATATTTAAACTATTTTGTATTGTCAATACTAGCGAAGGTAGAAATTAATCTTGCGCAGTTTACTGTACTTTTCAATATAAAATGTTTAGATCTCTTGCGATGATGTTATTGAGTTAAGATGGTCAATAGCTATTGCCGTGAATCAACTAATCTGTGCAATATTACTTGACATTGTGGAACTTTCACCATCATTTGATACTGTATAAATCATGAGTGTAAAAGAAAAAAATATTTATATAGAAGTAGGTTCAGTGTGGCTGCTGATTATTATATAGGATTTATGATGTCTATCAAAGATAGTACTATATACATACAAGACGTCCCGATCACGGCGGGACAGTCCCGCTTTTGGGCCCTTTGTCCCGGCGTCCCGATATGAGACGATCTGTCCCGACATTCGTAAAAAACGATGTAAGGTCTATAGGTTCCCAATAAAATTCGCTATTCAAGCCCTGTTTCGCTAACACTTACCACCACTAATCCATTTATTGACCCCAATTAACAATCCAATTCTACTTCTCGTGTGTACCAGTGTTGTTTATGACACCTTATCAGCGATTTATTTGCTAATTATTGATTTTATCAGGCATTCACACCATGGTGGTCTTCAAGATAGTGGTCGCTTATTGCTATCGATAGTTGTATTAAAATGAAATAAATGTTGAAAATGTGTTTGTTTTTGTCTTTGTTTGAAACGGTTTACAAAACAATTGTTTTGTAAACATTAACTCTACGTCATTAATGGGTCTTTTACATTCACACATGTTTAGTTCCAAAATAGCGGGATAATCCGAATGTGCAATATACCAAAATCGCAACAAACAGTCCAATAAGTGATACCCATCCTGTCTAGTGTAATTGGGTGTAATTGTAATAAAAACAACGAGGTGCTATGCATGACAGTTTGACCCTACTCCAATTAAGCTAAAAACAACGAGGTGCTATGCAGGACAGTTTGACCCTACTCCAATTAAGCCGCGACAATTGACAAGTACTAGTAACAAACTGCGCATGGATAAATGCTTAAAAAGCATTCCGTGTCAAGCTGATGTAACTGTTCGGTAGATAGTTTACTGTAACGCGTATTTTCAGTGTACTGGATAGCCTCCCCTGCGTTAATGTTTGCCATTGAAAGTAATATAATGAGTATTGTTGTCGTAATGTTCCAGATTTTGTACTCTAAAAAGATGAATATTATCTTCATTGTTTGCTATTGTCATATTTAATAAAACTGTTATTGTAATGTTTTAGGTTTCATGCTTCATATCAGATGGTTTTTGTCTTGAATAAAAGTATCAAGAGTTTTTGTTAGTACTATACTGACTACAGTAAAGGTGGAATGATAGATCGTTTTAGGTGTCCTGCTTTTTGGTCAAATGTCCCGACAATTTTTTATGGAATGTTCCGCTTTGGACCTAAAAAATTCTGGCATGTATGAGTACTATGTGTGATAAAAGCATTCAAACATCATCTTTTGTAGTGCTGCATGATATGAAGAGTAGAATCCAGACATAATCAGTGTACATATCAGCCATGGATGACCGTTTGAAGTGGCTGGAGACGAGGATTAGCTCCTCTCTCAGACCACGAAATGAGGAGCTCAAAAACATGTTCCTCAACGATGAAAACAGGTAAACATTGCTCTTAATTTATTAAAATACCATTGTTTGCACATTGAGCCATTTTTAACTTGATTCAATGTATTTTGTTTTGAAAATAATTAGTATGCACTTCATTTAATGCCATTTCTTTCATATACTGATACAGTAGACTCTCTGTAAACCGGACGGTCTGGGGACCGGCCTGATCATCCGGTTTTCAGAGAGTTCCGGTTTACCAAGAGTATGCATATTGCCGAAATATACATTGTATGCATCGTGTACAAAATCATATAAGAATAAAGCAAACCAAATACATTTACATGTACCATGTGATAACTGTACTTATGTAAGGTTTATGTTTAAAGCATTCTTCAAAAAATGTGTTTTTATTCGATTAATAGCTAAAAACATTCCATACTGACTTGTTTTGATTAATCCCAAAGTGAGTGTGGTGCTTTATACATGTACATACGTGACATTTGTCATATAGGCGAGTGAGTTGTGTTCGAGTTCGCTATAAATAGCTCTGAATTAATTTAACCTTAAAGACAATTTTGAGGAATAACGATTTGAGAAGACTTGTAGATTTGAGACTATTAATGCTGAAGATGCATTTGAAATTAAGAAAAGGCAATGAATGAATTTGCAGACAGATGGATGCATATTTAACGGTCAAATTTCTCACAGTTTTATCTGACAAACAAACAAACAACCATTTAAGCATTAAAAACATGGCTATAAGATGTTTTAAACTACCCGAGAAGATAACAAGAAAGTGATCGTCGCAACGGCATGCATTAATTTTTGTAATTAAATTGTTTATCATAAGCTTAATAAAACGATTGAGTCAATCACTTTTTGGTGTAACTGCATGTCTATTGTAGACATTCACAGTTTGTTTTACATTATTTAATCGGACTTCTTTAGCGCGGTAACAACTTGACACCTTTATGGTTTGTTTAATCCGATTATCGATGATTGCGCGAGCAAAATGTTTGACACCGCTCGCGCTGTGCTGACTAGGTATTGTAATTTTCACGCCTCAGGCATGTTGAGAATTTGGACCGTCCGGTGTACTCAATGTATTTTACGTTGAAAATGACCAAATTCACGGAGATATCCGTTCGGTTTCCGGTTTTGAGAGAGTTCGGTTTATTCAACATTTTTTAACAAAGAAATAGAAGGAGAAAATACGGGACTGCCCGACCGTTCGGAATCGGGAGAGTTCCGGTATTCAGAGCGTCCGGTATTGGCAGAGTCTACTGTACAACGTATTTTGTCTTAGAACATCGTTAATATTATTTTAACCTGATAGCGTCAAATAGTGTTCGTCATAAACAAATGTAAGAATACATACATTTAGGGGTTTATTCATATTGCTTTTACTTTCAGGCTGGCATTTTATGAGTTCATCAACAATGAGGATGTACGAAGAATGTTTGTCTACATAAGACCTCCCAAACAGTTAATAGCATCCCTTCAGCCGCCACATGATTTAAAATACAAGTCTATATTCTTCCTAAAGTCAAACACTGGAACAAAGATTACAAAGGACAACATAAGTATGTTTAAAATTTGCTTACAACAAATGTAATAATATTTAGCTCACCGGAGCGTATAAATATCATAGGGAGCTTTAAGGATACCAAATTGTCATTAATTAACAAAGCGCTTATTTCAAAGGCATATTATTAATATGTTTGATACTTTGTTTTAGAAATTATACATACCATAAACCTTGGTTGCATAAAGCAGAATAATTATCAGTTGCAGCCATTGTTTATTACCGATGCTTATTAACCCTAATTGTGCAAATGCTATGGTCCACTGACTTCTGGAATACATCTGCTAGGTTTTTTGACCGTCACATGGTTGTAAAAACAAGTCTGACATGTGAACAGAATAATTCAAATGCATGAAAGTTTAAATCTGATAACATGCAACTGTCTGCAAATTGAGTGTCATTAAACTATTATTTTTGCTAAATAAGAGGTTGCCTGGAAACTTAGTTCGTCCAAAAACTAAAGTAATAAGTTACAGCCTTTAAGGTGTTTACAAACTTGTAAATCCAGTACAGACTGGATAAAAATTCTTAAAATGTATGGCACCAAACTGTTGTTATTGACACTAAAGTTGCATGAAAATTATTATTACAGATAATGAAAATGTATACACATTTGTATACATACATGCGCTTTTATTTAATGTTACCATTTTACTAGGGTTAGAATAGACTTCATTTAATAAAAACTACAATAAAATCAGAAAGTGTCATCTCTGATTAGCCTGTGCAGACATCACAGCTTAATCTTGGAGGACACTTCATGCCCAAACATTAAAGACCTTTTCACAAAGCAAGGCTGAATTAATAATTCATATTTCCCTCTTTGCAGTGGATGAGGTGTTCTACATTGACTGCACTAATGTGCCCCTAGAGCACCTGGAGCTGGTGGTACGGGAGGTGTACCTGCCCCTGATGTGCACCAACCAGTCAGTGATGAGCAGCACGGGGGGTGACAAGGTGTTGGACGTGCTGCACCGCCTCATGTCCTCTGTGGAGATCACACAGGGTCATGTAGAGGTCAGTGCCACTGGCCCATATCATGTGATGTACCAATTTGAGCTGGTACAATTTCAAAACTGTGTTGAGTGTAAGTAATGTAAAAAGTAAACCAGTGGTTGTAATCTATGATTGCCTGATGTTGCTGGTTTGTGGATTAAAAATGGATTTGCTGACTGTTGTGTGCTTTGGGTACTGGTAACATGGCGTTGATGTGACTTTGATCACTTTTAATATGGGTTTCGTGTAATATGTAAATAACAGGATATTTATCATTCAAATAAATAGGATTATAATTCTCAGGATAAATAGATATTTGTACAACCATTACAAGTTTTTAGTACTGGTCTTGATCAGGTTCACTTAATAATCACATCTACCCACGTTAACGAAATAACACTCAGTAAATTGATGTCATTTTGTTTATTATCATGATGTCATTTTATAATTAGGTATTGGTTTTTGTTTTGTTTAATTTTGAAACGAAGAGATTTTTTCACAAATTAATGATAGGGTAAAGAGAATACTCAGTCAGCGAATGTTTGCTGGTTTGTTCTAGGGAAGGATCATTCTTAGTTTGCCGTCCATTGAGGTGTTGGCGGAGGCAGCTGCTGCCCCAAACAGGCGGGGAGCTGTGCTTCATGTGCTTGAAACAACTGTGCTTGGATGGATCAAGCAGATTAAGGTATGCTTATGTCAATATTCATTAAAAATAATTAGTCTTCGCCTGAAGAACACATTAATGGAACAAATAATTTAAATTCAAAGAAACATTACGGGTTGTTGGTATTTATTTATCATTGATAATAGTTATGATACTAACATGTAAAAAAATTAGGGATTCAACAGGTTAACCAATAAACCTAACAGAACAATCAGTAAACAGATTATTTTTTGTGTAAAAGGTTAACCTGATTTTTGATTTATGTGTTTTGCATCGAATTACTCGTATCATTTTACTTAGTGCGTGTGACATACGGCCAACGCAGTCATCAGGTCTTGCTTAGGTTAAGTACCGGCACTGTATGTTTTTAAAAGAACTTAAAATTACATGCCCATTTTTGTTGTCTGAGATATAAAGAAATGATGCTTAATTGGTAAATAAGATTTTAAATAGCTTTTATAATCATTTGTCCTGTTAAATATGTTATATGTACTTCTTAAAACCCATTTTTTAAATGATTACCAAAGTGATCAAAACAAAATTAAAGCTACTCTTATAATCATTAATCTTTTAAACCATAAGATTGATGGAAAATCAACCTGTTATACATATTTATTCAGATAGAGGTTTTTGTTGTATTTAAGTTTTTTCCCCTATCTCTGTGAAAACAATGAATTGGGAACATTGCACAATTTTGGAAAATTGAGTTGCAAACTGTTTAAAATTGTGGAAGACAATGCTCAATTGTGAACTTTAGTGTTTGTGCAGAAGTATGGTGCAGAAGTATATAATAATATTTAACTTAATACGTATTAAAAGCAATATTAACATTTGCCATATATCAAAATGTCTTTTAATAAGGCAATAAAATCATATTTTTTTATTGTCTTGACACTTTTTATAAAAAAACATCTACATTCACATAATCTTTTTTTTTAAATTCAATATTACACATACAATGTATACATGTATATGATCATGCAACAAAGTGAAACCATGTAGCAGCAATAATGTTCAAAACATGTTATACAAGATATGCTAAGATATATTGTGGTTTTCTTTTGGTTTAAAAAAAGGTTAATATGTATTATTTTTCTTTGGTTGTTTGTGTTAGGTGTTTAAAAAAAAGAAAAACAACAGGATAGTTATGAATAAGGATGTGTTGCATAAAGAGGGTAGAAAGCATACTGGACTTGTTTAGGAAAGTTTAATGTGTTTCCATTTTTGTTTAAATATATAAAGTGTATCATTGTTTAGGGCAATTTCTTTTTCAATTGGAATCTTCAGTTTTAAATAATTGATTAACAGTTCATTGTGGGAATTTGTTTTCTGTTTTTCATGCTGAATATAAAATATTTCATTAATATAATTATGTAATTCACAGCATTATAAATATCTTGAATTTTGAAGGTATTTACTCCTAAACTGATGTCTAAGAGAGATAGTTTAAAACTTAATTGTTGTTTCTCTAGAAAGGTTGTCAATTGATTCCATAGAGATTGAGTGTGTTTACACTCCCAGAAAATGTGTTCAATTGTTTCAATATGTTCACTACACATATCACATAGATTTATGTTGGATAGGTTGCATTTAAAAAGATATTTATTCGTAGCTATTATTCTCTGGATGTGTTTATATTGAAAATTTCTTAGTGTGCTATCAGTAGTTGATTTGTATGGCATGACAAATATTTGTTTCCAATTCAATTCTTTTTCTCCATGAAGGTTTTGCCATTTAGTTTGAGCTTTAGAGCTTTCGGCTTGGTTTTTAATTTGAAGTGTGTAAAAAAAAATAATTTTTTTTTGCAATTATATTTTCTACGAATGTTTTTTGAGTGCATGGTGTGTTATTTGTATTGGTAACAGCTTTAATATGTATGGGTATACTTTTGATCAATGCGTCGTACATCAGGAAATTACTTGTAGGTAATCCAAATATGTAGCATAAGTTATCAAAAGAATAGAAGTCGTTTATTCTGTAGTCGTACAATTGATCTACATATTTTATGTTTCGTTCGAACCAATGTTTATAGAAAAACGTTTTATTGTTAGAAGTTATGTCTCTATTATTCCATATAATGACTACTGTTTATTTTGGTTTCTAAATTATGAGTGACTTTACACCATGCCGATAGAACATTCAATAGAAATATGCTTTTGGTTGAAATTTCATCTAAGATATTATTGTCGATATAACATTCAAAAAGTAAGGAGTCACCATATTTTTTAAGAATTTTCTGGTAGAATAATTTCCATTTACTCGTGTTGGTATTATCTAAATATCTTTTGACCCAACTGCATTTGATTGCATTCAAGAATGAATCTATATCCGTTAGTTTGATTCCTCCATATTCTACTGATTGAATTAATTGAGTTCGCTTAATTTTGTCAGGTTTACCGTCCCATATGAAATTAAATATTTCTGATTTTATATCTTCAATGATATCATTTGGTGGGTTTGGGAGAACTGTTAGTGTATAAATTAATTTGGGGAGTGCAAACGTTTTCAACACTGTGTTTTTACCGATTAGTGTAAGTTTACGATGCTGCCATGATTTTAAACAATTTAAAAAAAATTGTAGTTTAGGCAATATTTTTTTTAGAACTGTTTCATGTTCATTGTTTGTAAAGGTTATTCCTAACGTTGTTGCTTCATCTGATGTCCAATTGAATTTCATTTCTTTTTTAAGATGAATATTACTTTGTTTTAATTTACCTACTCGAAGCACAGTGCATTTACTCTTGTTTAATTTAAGACTTGATGTCCTTCCAAAAAGGGTTAGCGATTCTATAAGATTATTGAATGAGTCACTACTGTCATTTAAAAAATAAGTTGCATCGACAGCAAATAGGGACTGTTTAATTTCTTCGTCAGGTTCTAGTGATATTCACTTTATATGTTTTTGTGATTGGATATATTGTGATAGATACTCGATGCATATAATAAAAAGCGAGGATGAAAGTGGACATCCTTGTCTCACTCCTCGTTCGATGTTAAAACTGTTTGAAAAAAATTGTTAATAATTATACTGTTAATATCGGTATAAAATAGTTTAACCCATTTAATAAGACTTTCACTGAAATTCATATTTTTTAAGCAAGAGAACATAAACGAATGGTCTATTGAGTCGAAAGCCTTTTCGAAGTCTGCAAAGAAAATGAGGCCAGAATTGTTTGGTTGGTTGAAATAATTTATGCATTCTTGGATCAGACGTACGTTTTCACCAATGTAACGTCCTTTAATGAAACCTGATTGAGATCTTGAAATGATTTAACATTTTGTAATATTTTTTTAATTCTGTTTGATATACTTTTAGTTGCAATTTTATAATCATTGTTCAGTAAACTAATCGGGCGCCAGTTAGATAAGGATTCTAAGTTTTTCCCAGGTTTTGGAATGAGTGATATAATACCTTGTTTTTGTAGCGTAGTTAAGTTTTCGTTGTTAAATGAATAGTTAAGTGAATTAATTAAATATGTTTTAATATCATGCCAGAAAATTTTAAAAATTTGATTGTGTTGCCATCAGATCCTGGACTTTTGTTATTTTGCATTTCCTTCAGTGCCACATTCATATTCATTAAGTAATCCGTCGCACAGTAGTTTTTCCTCTTGATTTAAAGCATGATGTGTATTTTTAAAAAGGGTGTTATTTTCTACATGTTTTCGTTTATAGAGGGTTTGAAGAATAATCGTTGTTCTTCTAATATTTGAGTTCTGTTTGTTATATCTTTGCCATTGACTACTAATTTGTGTACAGTTTTTTTGTTCACTTCTATGTTTTTCGATGTTTGCGAAGTATTTTGTATTTTTTTCATTGTGTTCAACATGCTGTGCACGTGCTCGTAGTATAATTCCATTGAGATGTGTATGGTAAATTCCTTCTAATACTTGTTTGTTTGATGTTATTTCATCTTCAATGTTTTTGGTATCATTTGTGTTTGTTTCATTCACATAATCTTACCAACAAAATTCTCACAAGTTAATGCTATCTCTAATCATAGGAAAGTGTAATGAATGTTAATACCCAGTCTAGCTTATATGAACATAAACAATTTTGTCTATGTGTTGCCATTTGGTTTGAAACGTTACGTATACACAGAATAACAGTACTGTCGTGAGAAATGTAAGCCATTTATATTTCCGAGCTTAAAACCTTTGTCATCAATACTTTAAATAATAAATATTTACAAAGTTTGAACCTTTTATGCATTTTATGGGAATGCATTTAAATAAATTGTAAAACAAACAGATCACACTTGAAACAATATTTTAACAAATAAGAATAATAGGTCGACTCCACATTGGTTCAGTCACTACATTACTCGTGTGTTTTCACTGTCATCAAATGATTATTTGTAATTCAGTCCATGTCTGTTTAATAGTGCATGATTTAAAAGCAACTATGATTTCTTTAAAAGTTAGTCAAAATTAAAACAAATCATAATCCCTGTCATTTGCTTATTTTCATTTTATATATTTTTTAACATAGAGTTTTGCGACACTTTTTAATTATTTTCTAATAGAATGGTGTTTTTTATTTGTCGAGCCCAAACACCTATTTCACCTGTTTTAAAATTTTATGTGGATTAACAATTATGATCATTTAAATCAAGCATAACCTGTTCAATGAGTAGATAAATAGGTGAGATAAATCTGAATGAAAAAACAGTAAAATGAATAAACTTGAAACGTAAGTGTTGGTTTTTGACAGTTTTGAGCCCAAATAGTTTGTTTTTTACAGTTTACATGTGCTGTTTTCGTAGAATATTGTGGCCGTTTAAGATTTGTGAAATGTCAGTGTCAAAATTGTGAATATCCTTTCACGACCACTCTTAAAGAAGAAAAAAAAGCTGTGCCATGAAGATTTAAAGTTGCATAAATAGTCATTTATGCTGAATGGATTAACAATTATCAAACTATAAAACAATACAACTGAATCACGCTCTGTGAAAAGGAAGTTTAATGCATATGCATACAGTTTCTCCCCAGATTAGCCTGTGCAGTCCAAACAGGCAAATTAGGGACAACACTTTCAACCCAGATTGGATTGTTGTTTAGAAGAGGCTTCTTTCAACAAGAAATTCCATTAAAGCAGAAAGTGTAGTCAGGCTAATCTGGGACAGCACTTAACGCACATGCATTAAACCACCTTTTCATAGAAGGAGACAAAAAAAAATAAAACTTATTGCTACTCTACTGCAGGGTGTGTTGCGTCACGACCCGATCCAGGACCTGTTCCAACACTTCGGCCCGGAGCCAGGACCGCTGGACGAGATTCGTATGTGGGAGCGTCAGCTGGGCAGGCTACACTCCATCCTGCGCCAGTTGGAGTCTGCAGTGGCTAAGGACATCTTGAACAACCTGGAGCAGGCGCAGAGCCAGTATGCGCACTCCTTCAGTCATGTGAGGAAGGACGTGAATAAGGTGATACAAAGTGTTCTGTTTTGCTTTCTTATTAGCTCTAAACATTCCATTTAATTGAGAAAGGATGTGAACAAGGTGAAACAAATTACTCTCCCTTGCTTTCGTTTGGGCTTCTAGTGTCACATTGATTTAACTGAAGTGAAGTGGATATGGTTCCTCCCCTAGGGATCAGAAGGTCATGGGCTCAGTTCTCATTATGGGAGAGTTTTCATTCATTTTCCTTTAAAGTGGATATGCTGTCTGCCTATCAGTGAGGATGGCCCAAATTTAATCCCCATTCTTGAAACGATGTTAATACTTTGTAAAAATATACTAAGTTCTGGTCTTACCCAGGAAATGGACTTGAGTGTCTTATAAATCTTTGCTTTTGATAAAGTCAGGCTTAAAATAAAAGGTTTTATCTTAATGACACATTATTTCTTGCTGGCTTTCTTTCTTTTGATACCTAAGGGTCGCATTATTTGATGTATTTGACTTATTTCTCTGCTTTCTATCTCTTGAGCTTTTAATATAGATTTACTTTTGACTGTCAGTCCTTCCGTAAACACAAATAGAAATTTAGGTGTCTACATAAGTCACATTTGTTTGTGGAAGAAAATTTGAAGACTTGTGCAACTCCATGTTTTGGTTAGAATGATTTATAAACATAGCAGGAGTTATGTACCTTTTCATACCCCTGGCATCTGCTGGTGCCATAAAGCATGTAGTGATTGACCTGTATGTGAATCTGTCTGTACATAACTGGTTAACCCAAAATAATGCATTTTGTCGAACTTCAATAGTGCTTCTTCTAGAACGTTGGTACCTGCATATATGTTTTCTATTTACACTCTCAAAATACCCACATCACTTGACCTCATTTTGTCGTAGACATTGACCTACTTTTGGACTTAGACTTAATCAGAAAGTCCAAATTCTTGGTAAATTCAAAATGACTTATTTTGTCTAATATCAATACTGTTCATTACGAAGGATTCATACTAGCAAGAATGTTACATGTGACTTTCAACAAACCAACACCACCTGACCTCATTTTCACCATGACATTGACCTGCTTTTGGACTATATTCAGAAGGTCCCAATTCGTGGTGAACCCAAAATGATATGTTTTGCCTATCAAAATCACATAATGGTACAAAGTTTTGATACTTACTTGAATCGTATCTATAAGCGCTTTCAAAACATCCATGTCACCTGATATCATTTGTAATGACCATGAAAGTGATCTACTTTTAGACATTTTGTTTATTATCTATGAAGACTATCAACACACCTCTAAATCTCTTACCTCATTTTGACCTTCACATTGACCTATTTTTTTTACTTAAGACCAATTAAGAATTCCAAAATTCATAGTTATCCCTTAGTGATCTCTTTGAGCACTATTAACAATTCACATCACATAGCCTTATTTTGACATTGACATTAAGCTACTCTTGAATATAAACTAATTAAGAAATTCAGAACTCTTGGTTAACCGAAAATCTCGCAGATCATCTGATATTTTTAGTGCAACTGTAAAGCTTTGAAACTTGCATGGACGTTATCTAGCGACACTCAACACACCCACATCACCTGACCTTATTTTGGCTGTGACATGGACTTACTTTTAGACTTGAACTGATTCAGAAGGCAAGCCCAGCTGTGTAAACTTACTTTAGCTTGTCTAAAATATTCAAGTACACAAACACACAAACCTAATATTCTCATGTCTGCATAAATCTTTCTTATGATTGCTTAAGTTTAATCACTTGTTTATTGTCAGGCTGTGCGTGAGACCAACAGAATTCTCAGTTTCTTGAGCACAATGCGCTGGCTGCTCAATGAACTGCACTCTGCAGTAGAGCCCCTTGAGATGCTGCGACTGTTCAAACCACTCATGCAGGTGCTCTTCCTCGTCTGGTCCAACTCAACGTAAGTTATAAGCAGAGTTAAGCAGAGTTAATCATGCATTCATACATATTAACTGATGGTCATATGCAAGTAAGTTACACACAGAGTATATAATGTATTAATACATGTATATATATATCAATCAATGTTGTATCCACGTAAGTTGCACAGAGAGCCAATCATGCATTAGTACATTCAAATGATGGTCATATCCTTCGCATTAGTTACTCACACAGTAAATCATGCATTCATACATAATTACCAATTATCATATGCTCATAAGTTGCACACAAACTCATTATGTCTACCGATTGTCCTACCCATAGAATTTACACACAGAGTGAATCAAGCTTTCCTACATTCAACGGATGGTTTTATCCACGCAAGTTACACACAGAGTGATTCTTGCATTCCTACATTCAACTGATGGTTGCATCCATGTAAGTTACACACAGGGTCAATCATGCATTCATACATTCAACAGATGGGAATTTCCTCCACTTAAATTACACACAGAGTTGATCATGCATTCAACCAATTGTTGTATCCACATAAATTACACACAATCAATTATGAACTTGTACATATCAATCAATATAGGTATCCACAAGACTTCTATCAAAAAAGTTTAACCTTAGTTTAACTTAAGCAAACTTCAATTTTATTTTATTTTCTGATTTTTTTTTCATCTTCAATTATATCACCTTAGGAAACATTTGATTTATCCTTTGTGGGAATAATACTGCTTAAGACAAAATACCTTAAAAAAAACTATTATTTGACCATTCAATCTCTCGTATTTCAGGTACTACCACCAGATGGACAAGTTCCAGAATATTCTACGCCTCCTCTCTAATGAGGTGGTCCACAGAGCCATTGCCCTGGTCGGAGAGGACATTCTCAGGGAACCTTTGGAGGTAATACAGCAGTCCAGCATCCAAACCATTTTCAGCAACCCATACTTTGCTAAACCTATTCATTTTGGCTTGATTGCATCAAAAGCCTTAAGCTTATTGAAACACATTTGAGTCTGTTAAAAGGATAGAACGATTAGTTTGTGGACAATTGAAAGAACGATCAAACAGCAGGAATCAAACACATGACCTCCTGGTTGCAAGGAAAACACCATAGCCACTATGCCACGATGACCTTATTATTAGATTTAGATTTAAGGGGAATTTACTTAAGTTGAATTTAAAATGACAGATGAACAAATTATCAAGTGTTTGAAAAAACGACTAGTTCTTAAATGTTTGTCAAGAACAAATTGTCAAACGTAAACAAATATTTTTTTTGAGTGAGAAGGTACCAAGTTGCATAATGTAAGGACTGTAGGAATAGAATTCATTTTACTGGTTTATATGGAGTTTTGATGAAAGATGCCCGTGTTTTAGTTAATATTTTTAAATTAATTTTATACAGATATTTCATTGACATTTGGGAACCACTAGTATCATGTTTTTTTCCAATGTCAAGAGGGTAACATTATGAACTGTTACAGCCTTCCGCAACAGTTAAAAAACTTTGTTCATGAGGGAAAATTATTTGACAGACTATTTGCTTATGTCAATTTATAACAATGATATTATAATTATATAACCAGTTTGTTCCAGTCAATAAAACAAATTGGTTTTACAGTTTCAGCACTTAGCTACACATAGTTAATCTCCTAATTGATTCTAATGACAATAACCATAAACCCAGTGTCAAAACAAACATTTACAGAGGACACTTACCTGCAGTCGACAATTGATCTCTAATCCTCAAGAAGATAATACCATCCAATCCATGATAAGCTTTAAGGTTGCTTTAATGAGCAGCTTTTTTACATGCTGTCAAACGATAGGAAAACAGGAATATTTGAATATGATTTCATGACTTGTTCCCATCCCATCCCTAATTTAGGTAAATCCATATCCATCCCTAATGTATTTACATTGAACATTGTTTCACACCTATGGAAGAAAATATGCAATTCTTATTTGTGTTAAACTGTAATTTCACGTTCACATATATCAAACTGAAATCATGATGTTCCATGTAAGAGTTACCGCTCTTGTCCTGCAGTCCTATTCCAAGCTGAAGGAGGCACTGCGTGTGTGTGCTGGTTTCCGTGGCACCTACCTGGACTTCAAGGACAAGGCTGATGACCAAAACGCCAGAAATATTGCAGAGAATGCAGAGAGACTGTATGTACCAGTAGTGCTTCCTTGCTTAATCTTGCACGCCTAAATCACAACCATGGAGCATTGACGAGTTAAGTCTTAGACTGAATCTTAATTTTTAACCTATTGAAATAAATGCTTAAAAGTTATACCTATTTTCATTGGTCAATATTGTGAGTGAAGACAAAGTTTGAAACTGAGAGTATTCATAGTGGAGGCCCAGTTGTAAATTGTAATAATGGCAGATACAAATTGTCTGAATTTAATGCTATGAGTATATGATGGGTTTATTATAATTTAGTTTTGTATATTAGTTTGTCCCCGAAATAAATCATTGACAAGGGCACAACACAATTGATCTACACGTAGCATAAGAACTCAGATATGTCACATAAGAATGGCATGATGTTATTTTCTGCCCTACAACAGTTCTTCAATACTTACTATGTGATTAATTTTTGTGAAAAGAAATGAGAAGGGAGCATCATACACATTTATAAATAATACATAAATGAGCCTTGTTCTAGGAAAGCTGGGCTTAATGGCTGTGCATAAAGTGTCATGATAATCACAGGCCATGTTTTCCACTTGTATGGTATTTTTCATTTGAAGGAAGTCTCTTCTTAGTAAAAATTGAGCTTAGGCAGAGAGTGTTGTCCCTGATAAGTCTGTGCTGACTGCACAAGCTTATATGAGACATCTCTGCATTTACATGCATTAGGCCAAGTTTTCCCAGAACAAGGCTCAAATTATGACATAAATCTCAAGCGTACAAAGCCTATATTGTTTTATTGCTAGGGCATCGCGACCTCAAGCTGGCACCATATTTTTAACAAAGATGTACGGCCCCCATTCATTCACTCCGCGTTACGGACTGAGACACAGTGACAAGGACTCCAGCAATGGCTCCTTAAATGAAGATGAGTTGTGGACTGACAGTCCATGGCCACCTAGGAACGCACCATGTTTTGATTTGCTCAATGCATTCATGGAGAGGTAACTTGCTGCAGCTTTTACTTAATTAGATTAATTTGTATTGCTTACTATAATATATTTATTAGTCCCCTACCGGTTTCACCGGAGGGGACTTATGGTTTGCGCTCTGTGTGTCCGTCAGTCCGTCAGTCTGTGAGTCTGTCACACTTTTCTGGATCCTGCGGTAACCTTTAAAGTTCTTAATATTTTTTCATGAAACTTGAAACATGGATAGATGGCAATATGGACATTATGCACGTCATTTCAATTTGTTCCTACGTCAAAAATTCTGGTTGCTATGGCAACAAATAGACTAGAAATACTGCTGGAAATGGTGGTTTTCTGGATCCTGCGATAACTTTAAAAGTTCTTCATATTTATTCATCAAACTTGAAATATGGATAGATGGCAATATAGACATAATGCAAGTCATTTCATTTGTTCCTACGTCAAAAATTCTGGTTGCTATGGCAACAAATAGACTAGAAATACTGCTGAAAATGGTGGTTTTCTGAAACCTGAGATAACTTTAAAAGTTCGTCATATTTTTTCATGAAACTTGAAACATGGATAGATGGCAATATGGACATTATGCATGTCATTTCATTTTTTTCATACGTAAAAAATTATGGTTGCTTTGGCAACAAATAGACTAGAAATACTGCTGAAAATGGTGGTTTTCTAGATCCTGTGATAACTTTAAAAGTTCTTTTTTTTCATTAAACTTGAAACATGTATAGATGGCAATATGGACATTATGCACATCATTTCATTTTGTTCCTACGTCAAAAATTATTGTTAATATGGCAACAAATAGACTAGAAATACTGCTGAAAATGGTGGTTTTCTGGATCCTGCGATAACTTTAAAAGTTCTTCATATTTTTTAATGAAACTTCCAACATGGATAGATGGCAATATGGACATTATGCACGTCATTTCATTTTGTTCCTACGTCAAAATTCTGGTTGCTATGGCAACAACAAAAAATATTCTGACAATGGTGGAATTTCTGACAATGGTGGAGCCGGTAGGGGACTTTTATTGCTTGGCAATAGTCTTGTTTTTTATGGTATGTTCATTTTTCAGTCTCAGCATATCAAAACTTTTCTGTTAATACTTGAAATTTCAATTAAACGTTATTTAGATGAATTTTCACCTTAAATTAAGTTTGCTTAAGGACATTTAAAAATAAAAATGAATGTATTAAACAAACTTAAAAAATATTAAAATTTGTGTTTACTTTATTTATTTTTATTTATTGTCATTTATTATGCATTTGTTACCAAGATACATTTGAAAAGAAGATTTGTCTCCTTGGTATGTGCTTGTCTAGTTCAGTTGAAGGTTTTCAAAACAGGCTGTTTATTATGACCCTTGCTTCTTGAGTGTTTTTATACAAAATCACATCAGATCCTCATAGGTATGAGTGTGTGTGTGTGGATGTCCATCAATATTCATATCCAACCCCAGACATGTTAAGCAGAGGATTGACAATCAATATTTGTCTTCTATGACTATTTTGTCGCTAACGTATTCAGCATTATATGACTGCATTACCTCCAATGAATTCACAGCTATGTATTTCAGGTGCAATGACGTCCTGGAGCTGGTTGAGACCACACGCCACTTCCGCCTTCTGGCAGGCGCCGCAGAGATAGGGGGCGCTGGCAACATGAGTCTTGACGCACTGGTCAAGGAGATACATGAGAAGTACACACAGTCCATGGCAGACTTCTTTGCTGTTGTCAACAACGTGCTCAGCATTGATGGCTCACAGAACTTTGAGAGGGCATTCTTCCAGTTTAGGACAATTGTCAAGGTAGTTTAGGAGCATAAGGAAATGCTTGATGCACTTGTGTTGAATAATCATATTCATTAAAGACATGTTTTATATTACTTAATTGCTTTTAACTAACTTTGTATACCCCTAGCATCTGCAGATGCCTTGATGCAGATAGTGACTGGCCTGTCCATTTGTTCTTTTGTCTGTGTGAGGTTGAACAAATATGACATGTTTGGTATAAAATCATTTATGCTTCCCAGAAAGCTTTTATGGATGATTTCTTTCAACACACCCACATTACTTAACCTCATTTTTACTTTGACATTGAACTATTTTTGTACTTTTATAGAGTTATTCAGTAAGTCTGAAATCTTGGTTAATCGAAAATGATGCATTGAATTTAACATCAATATTGCTTTCTACAAACCTTTGATGACTAGATGTTATCAATCAATACTCTTAACACAACAACTTCACCTTACCTATTTTTAGCTCGCCTGAGCACAACGTGCTCATGGTGAGCTTTTGTGATGGCCTTTTGTCCGTCGTGCGTTGTCCGTCGTGCGCCGTCAACATTTGCCTTGTTAACTCTCTAGAGGCCACATTTATTGTTTAATCTTCATGAAATTTGGTCAGAAGATTGGTCTCAATGATATCTTGAATGAGTTTGAAAATGGTAACGTTTGCTTAAAAAACATGGCTGCCAAGGGGCGGGGCATTTTTCCCTATATGGCTATATATGGCTATATTAAAATCTTGTTAACACTCTAAAGGCCACATTTATAGTCTGATCTTCATGAAACTTGATCAGAAGATTCATCCCAATAATATCTTGGACGAGTTTGAAAATGATGCCAGTTGGTTGAAAAACATGGCCGCCAGGGGGCGGGGCATTTTTCCTTATATGGCTATAGTAAAACCTTGTTAACACTCTAGAGAGCACATTTATTTTCCAATCTTCATGAAACTTGGTTAGAAAATTTGTCCCAATGATATCTTGGATGAGTTAAAAAATGGTAACCTTTGCTTGAAAAACATGGCTGCCAAGGGGTGGGGCATTTTTCCTTATATGACTGTAGTAAAAACTTGTTAACACTCTAGAGGGCACATTTGTTTTCCGATCTTCATGAAACTTGGCCAGAAGATTTGTCCTAATGATATCTTGTATGAGTTAAAAAATGGTAACCTTTGCTTGAAAAACATGGCTGCCAAGGGGCGGGGCATTTTTCCTTATATGGCTATAGTAAAATTTGTTTTACACTCTAGAGGCCACATTTATTGTCTAATCTTCATGAAACTTGGTCAGAAGATTCATCCCAATAATATCTTGGAAGACTTTGAAAATGATGCCGGTTGGTTAAAAACATGGCTGCCAGGGGGCGGAGCATTTTTCCTTATATGGCTATAGTAAAACCTTGTTAACACTCTAGAGGCCACATTTATTTTCCGATCTTTATGAATCTTGGTCAGAAGATTTGTCCCAATAATATCTTGTTATCTCAGATGAGCGACTTTGGGTCTTTCAGGCCCTCTTGTTACCTTAATATTGGCCTGCTTTTGGACTTTGACTTATTCAGAAGGTCCCAATTCTACATGTATGTTAATCCAAAATAATGTGTTTAGATTATTATTAACACTGCAACCCAAAATGACGGGTTTAGTCTTGCTTGACACTTGTCTATTTTGAACTTCAGACTAATTTAGATGGTCTAAATTCTTTGTTAACCCGAAGTGATGCGTTTCCTCTTTTATCAAGACAGCTGAGTGCAAATCTTTGATTCTTGCATGGATGTTACCTATGCACACTCTCAACACACCCACAAGACATGAGCCCATTGATTTTGACCTGATTTGGACTTATTCAAAAAGTCAATTAATCTATATTGATTAGGCTTCCTCTTAGGGCATATGTTTGTTGAACACAGACTATTGTTTTAAATTACAATTGTTACAGACAGAATAAACATTTTGTATTAAAATATCAGTGATGTTTTGTATATGCATGATTAAAAAAAGTGCATATTATGGGAATGACCTGAGGCACATGGAAAATTGGGGTCCAGGAAAACAGCGGCATCCTGAAAATGACGTCTTCTCAATATTTCAAAGAGATTTAATTGGAACATCATGACACTCCATAATAATGTTTGTGGACATAATATCTAAGCCAAGTTTTATAATCAGCCGTATTGTGAGAAGTTTTTCACAATTACTCTTGAACGAAAAAAAAATGCAAATTAAACATTGTCTGCTTTCTGTCTCTAATAGCTTTAATTGTATCATCTCCAAACTGGGTGAAAATATTAATGGGCATATTATCTTGAGTAAGGTCCATAACGAGCTAGATTTCCTTATGAACTTCTTAATTATAGCCCTTTTATGGTCCCAAATTTGCCAAATTAATGTTTTTTGCTTTCTTATTAACCGTTTCTGTTCAATAAATAGTAAATATGAATAGACTGTTATTTTGAGATTATATTTGCGTGTTCTTATTTCTGCCCTCAGTCCCTAGAGAAGCGTCTTGCTGAGATACTGCGGCTTGCCTACAACCAGTGCCCTAATAATAATTTCTTATTTTTGCCCTCAGTCCCTAGAGAAGCGTCTTGCTGAGATACTGCGGCTTGCCTACAACCAGTGCCCTAATAATAATTTCTTATTTCTGCCCTCAGTCCCTAGAGAAGCGTCTTGCTGAGATACTGCGGCTTGCCTACAACCAGTGCCCTAATAATATTTTCTTATTTCTGCCCTCAGTCCCTAGAGAAGCGTCTTGCTGAGATACTGCGCCTTGCCTACAACCAGTGCCCTACAGTAGAGGCACAGTTGAGGCTGCTAGAGGTGTTTGAAGGGGTCAGTGGCAGAGAACTTGTGCAGGTAGAGAAAGAGGAGTCTTTTATTTTAACTTCACCATAGAAATAAGTTTTTTTGGAAAACTTATGTGCCTATTGAGACATTTTAGAGTTCCTTTTTGGGTAAAGGAGATTTTAAGTTGTTGTTCTTGTTGAACTAAATGTGTGACTATCTTAATTCATACCAAAATCACCACTGAAATAACATTTACTAACTTTTGAATTTTACCTGAAGGATTAGAAGCTTACAACATGCAATATCAGAAATGTTTTTCAATCCTTGGCTGGATAAAACTGACTCAATATGCAGATGGTTTAAATTAAACCTTTTTTACTTAGACAGGCACCTTGAAGTGTGTGTAGTCCCTTAGAAAATCAAATTAGATTTAAGACTTTTCTTAATAGATTCCAGTGTTTAAGGCTTCATTTCCAACCCTTAGATACTGATGATCAGCAAATGGCATCAAACCTTAGCAGACAGCGAGTTACTCGCATGCTGTTCTAGTTTTATGCTGGTTGCATTTAGCCATTTCACTTAGCTTCTGAGCCAGAAAGGGTTAAAATTGTCTAGCCATGCACTCATACTTGTTACAGACTCACCTAGAGGACAAGGACCGTGCTCTCGTGCTGGCGTTCAATGGGGAGCTGAATGACGTCCGTCAGATGTACGCCACAGGTCATCTGGACCCTCCCCCTCATGCCAACATGCCCCCCATAGTCTCCAAACTCATGTGGATACATGCTCTCAAAGAGAGGATCTCAGTGAGTAAACAGGGTTTTTATTTGCTAAAAGGATATAATGTTTGATTTATTGTATACATATTAAATTAACAAGGGTTTAAATACTTTTCATTTAAGCTATTAAACTTATCACGTTAAAGTATTTAAGTTTTTTTTTTCAGTCAGTTAACTGACATTAAATAGCAATAGTTTATCAAAAAAGACGTGCCAATGAGTGCCAGTACGGGATCTTGGACCGTAGATGTTTCTTTCCATGTATCCAATCCATCAGGGCTGGCAATTTCAGTTTGTAGATCACTTAACTACAAAGCTGATGATGAGAGGTTCGATCCCTGAAAATACTTGTACGGTCATTCTCCTTGTGCGTCTGATTCAGATAGGGGAGTTGTCAGTAGGTGCATTAGTTTATGCCCTTATAACTGATAAAACATGCATACTCAAGAAAAGTGGTAGAACTTCTAGAAGGTTAACTGACCGCCGTGAGATGACTGAAATACTGTTGAAACAGTGAAAAAGCCTAATAATCCAACACACTATATTAATATGTGTGGAGTTCTGGAAAAACTTGGCTAATGCAGGTGGGCAAAGTGTAGTTTCTTGGTAAGACTATGCAGTTCGCACAGGCTAATCAGGGATGACACTTTCTGTTTTTATGGTATTTTTTGTTTGAAGGAAGTCACTTCTTAGCAAAGCTCTAGTTTAGGTGGAAAGTGCCATCCCTGATTAGCCTGTGCAGACTGCACAGGCATATCTGTGATGACGCTTTATGCACATGCATGAAGCCTAGTTTTCTCAGAACAAGTCTCATATGATTTATTTGCATTCCCCTCCAGCGTCCCATGGAGAAGATGAAGCGTGTGAGCCCGCACTCCTTGGACGGGGACGCAGGCTGGCAGATGAAGACCAACTACCAGGAGGTGTACAAGGAGCTGGAGGAGTATGAGGGCATAGTCACCCAGGAGTGGCAGAGGAACATCACAGAGGAGCTCACCCTCAGGCTCAAACAGCCATTATTGGTGAGTTATAAGTGCAGTTGGCAATGCTTAAAAACTTATGCTCCATCCTATCTCATATTTGCCTGTGGTCTGGTTTTACCATCTTCCTTAAGGCGTCTAGGTTCTGAGCGAATCTGTCCAGTTGTCCGCACCTCTTGCCCTTAAATGCTTGGCAATGGACTATTTGTCTCACATAGTTGAATATTGGCATGCATTAATTAGATAGTATAACTCCATAGGTATAGCTTGATACAAGATCACTTGGAGGTATATTTGGACATTTTTATGCTCCCCCAAAATTTATTATAGGGATAGCATATAGTTGCCGCTTCGTCTGTCCGTGTGTCCGTCCGTGCACAATTTTTGTCCGGGCTATTTCTCAGCAACTAATCACCGGAATTCAATTAAACTTTATGGGAAGCTTCACTACCAAGAGGAGATGTGCATATTATCAGCGGGTTTTGGTCGGATGATTTTTCACAGAGTTATGGCCCTTTGAAATTTTCCATTAACTGTACATATAGTGCAATTCTTGTCTGGGCTATTTTTCAACAACTAATGACCGGAATTCGATGAAACTTTATGGGAAGCTTCACTACCAACAGGAAATGTGCATATTATCAGCTGGTTCTGGTCGGATGATTTTTCCATTTGAAATTTTGTATTAAAAAATTCTTGTCCCCCCAACTACTGTGCCCTCAAGACGTTTCCTTGTATCTGAATATATAGTGCAATATTGTGACAAAAAAAAAACTTTGGGGAGCATCACCCGTCTCCGACGGTTTCTTGTTTATATTTAATTGTCATGCATTGTAGAAACCAATCCAATATTAGACATTATTGGAAATATGATGTTTTATCACCACTCAAGCAGTGTTTCCAAGATCTTTTCAATGAACCCAAGTAATGGTTCATCTTACAAAAGGGGTCCAAAAACCTTAGGCTTTTGATATTTTAATGCCTTCAGGCTGAGATGAATTGAGTCACATTCTAGGAAACAGAGCCTGATATATTTGCAAACTGCACAGGCTAATCTGTGATGACACTACTCATACGCATTAAGCCCAGTTTTCTTGGCTCAATTTGATTGATGACATTTGTTTCTTGCTCACAGATAGCTGAGGAGTATGATGAGGATATTGAGGTGCGACCTCAGGTGGTGCACGTGAACCTTGACCCACAGCTACTGCTGCTGCTCAAGGAGACTCACTATCTGAGACAGGAGCCTTTCAGCATCAAACTGCCGGGTAGAGTACACTTCAGTGGTTGATTCTTCTTTCTATAACCCTTTACCACTCAGATATACACTTTGATGCATTTGTAGTCCGTTAGGAAATTAATTAAATTTAATACCTCTCTTGCTAGATACAAGTTTTAAAGACTTTATTTGCTACCCTGTACATACTGATGAGCAGCAAACGTCGTTAAATATGAACAGCCTGTTTTGGTTTTATGCTGGTTATGTACAGCCATTTTTACTTTGCTTCTGAATGGTAAAGGGTTCATCTGGTTCCTTCCCTTCTAATGTTTAGATGGCTTTATAAGTAGTTTAAAAATGGTTTGTTGTATTTTAAAGTGAAGAGGTTTGATGAGTTGTGTGCAAGTGAAAAATAGCATATATTCCTCTCATGGATGTATGTTACATAACACAGCTGTTACATGAAAGAGGTTTTCTGTCACATCTATGTTTTATGCTATAGTGGATGGATTGTTTTTATTTCAGTTTTTATAAATATGATGAGGTTGTATATCATTTTTTCTTTAAGAAATCAATTTTATTCTCATGTCCAAATGTCTACTGCATTTTTGTCAAACAGAATTATTTAACTTATTGCATTTAAATTTGGGCAATTTATTTGAACCTATTTGGCAAGAATGAACTCCTGTGCAGCAGATTTTCTTCAGTAACAATTCATTCATTTTTCCAGAGTCAGCAAAAGAGCTGCTGAGGAACAGTAACCCGTTTGAGTTGCGTGTAACCGCCACTCGCCTGGAGACCATCGTCTCCAAGTACAACACAATCATGAGGACTATGACACAGTTTGAAAAACCACTGTTTGAGAGGAAGCTCTCCAAAATTGACATTGTATGTTTAGTTAATAAGTCTTTTTTGGGGACAATTGGACTTAACGCATGTGTGTTGAGTGTTATCCCAGATTAGCCCATGCAGTTGGTGCAGGCTAATCAGGGATGGCAATTTTTGCCAAAGCTGGATTTTTGCTTAAAAGAGACCTATATATGAAACATTTCATAAAAGTGTTTGACATTTTACTCTTATGCACAAGACTAATATTGGCAGAGTTGTGCGTCGGTAGATAGATTGTAATGTAGTAATCAGTATTTGTTGAAGTTATTGTCTGTATGAATTTCAACTATTGGTATTGTAAAAACAATTTAATTACCTATTGTTATAAATGGTCAATAGTGCTGCAACAATACGCCAAAACGCATTTTGCAATATATTGTCAGTTCAAAAACCCTAATTGCAATATATCGCAATATATTGCTAACTTGTACCAGAATTATAACTTGCCAATTACCCGATAATCCTGTATATTCCAGTTTTAAAGCAAATTCTGGTAAATATCTACTATAAAAGTGCTCAAGAATTACAAGAAACACAAACATTCGCCAATTTTCTTAAGCATCAAATACATTTTGGCATTTGTTACTATTTAAAGATGTGATGAAATAACGTCCAATCGGGGCGTTTTTATTTCACTGAACACGCGTATGTTCCCGTTTGTATACAACACAAAATACACCCACACTTTCCATGCGACGTTCTACATGTCTGCATAATTTTCGCGCGCTTTTTATTGAGACAAAGGATAAAGCACTTTTTATTTCATGCTATAATTTTTTATTGTCGCGTTAGCATTGAAATTCGGAAGCGTGTTTCCGAAATTCGGATTACAAATTTAATAATGCTCATTTCATAATCAAACGAAACAATTCCAGTTGTGTGTAATTAATTCAACAATAATTTGTTCAAAAGCATCGAACGAATGCTCCCATGTAACAACGCTACTCCGTATAATAGACTTTTTATAATGCTATTTTTACGTAACAATTTAGTTTTACTAAACACCGCTTTTTTTTGTTTACCTTGATATCATTATTTCGGATGGCTTTTCTGGGCGAAATGTGGATGCATTTTTGTAAAATTTTCGTACCGGTATGATGAAAATCGTATCGCAATACAATATGCGGATTGCGTATTGCGATATATACCGATATACCGGTATATTTTTGCAGCACTAATGGTCAATATAGCAACACAGTATTTGTATAATAAATAAAGCTTTATTCTTATAAGTGTTTCAATATTTTTTTTTATCATTTAATGACTAACCTGAAATTGGCAATCTCATTACAAGAATCGCACAAGAAAGGTTTCCCCACTTTAACTCTTTTCATTTCAGAAGCAAATAAATTAATGGTTATATGCAACCAGCATAAAACCAGAACAGCCTGCAAGTAACTTGCAGTCTTTTCAGGTTTTATGCTGTTTTCTTCTCGTCAGTATCTTATGGTTGGAAATCAAGCTTTTAAAACTTGAATCTAGTAAACAAGATTTGTAATTTTATTTTATTTTTTAATCAGGCTTCCAGGTAATATTATTTTATTGTAATTTAATTTGATTTTAAATGTTTCAAAATGTGTATCTGAGTGGTAAATGGTTCAATATTTTCAGTTGTTTGAGCAAGGCCTCCAGGAGTTCACATGGAAGATGAAGGAGTCAGCAGACTTCATTGAGCAGGCGATGGCCCTCGTCTGTGTGGATGTACACCAGAACCTGGACATTGTGCAGACCAACTCTCACGAGATTGCTGAGATCACTATCTCCTGGTCCAAGGGCACCCTGGATGTGTTCTCAGGGAGAGACGCGGGCATGTCCTACTCCATGGAGGAACTGCTTGGCATGCAGGCGTATGTTGAGAACCATTTGGTTACTGTAGTTAATATCATGGCATCATAAATTCAGTAATATTATTATATTTATTACACTTTTTTAGTCATAAATAGCACATACTTAGCATACTCTTTTTATGCCCCCAGTAGGGCGGCATTTAGCAGTTGAACTGTCCGTCAGTCCGTCTGTCAGTCTGTGCGTCCATCCGAAAACTTTAACATTGGCCATAACTTTTGCAATATTGGAGATAGCAACTTGATATTTGGCATGCATGTGTATCTCATGAAGCTGCACATTTTGAGTGGTGAAAGGTCAAGGTCATCCTTCAAGGTTAAAAGTAAAAAATACAATCTAAGGGAAGTAATTAGCTTTAAAAGGGAGATAATTTCTAAACCTGCCAAATGAAATATAGAAATTGTATTTCAAGGCGCAATAGGGGGCCTTGTGTTTCTGACAAACACATCTCTTGTTTTAATTTTATTTTTATCTCTTTTTCAATAAGCAACTAGGATCAGAAATATTTTTTGGTCTTGTTTTTATCTTTTTCTGTGTGTATAGTGTCATACAACTTGAAAGTAATGTTTATTTGATTATACAAGCATTACATATGAGCCTTAAAGTACAACACTACGATTTTATTTTGTTTTGTACTACATTTCCCATATGACCTACATGTATTTCCCAATCACAGGCGGCTGACAGATGAGCATGAGAGCCATGTGGTGCCGTCAGGTAACAAGATCCATGCGCTGGTGCTGAACTCGTTTGAGGCGGTGCAGATCTCCCAGGCCTCGCCTGCCTGGCAGGACTTCATTGATTACATTGATGCCATCGTCCTTGATGGACTCAAGCAGGCTACCCTGACCAGCCTCAAGACCATGCTCAATAACCTCGTACAGGCCAACATGGCGGAGGTACAGTGTTTGGTGCATTGAATTTGACCAATTGTTAGGTTTCTAAATGACTTATTTTTTGTATTAGATATTTATTTGAAATATTTATTTGGGAAAATGGAGCTTAATGCATAGGTGCAAAGTGTCATTCCAGATTACCTTAAGCAGTTTGCTAATCAGAGAAAATACTTTCTGCCTTAACTAGATATCTGCTGAGAAGAGACTTTCTGTGAACGACAAATAATATAAAAGAAGAAAGTGCAGACTGCTCTCGCTAATTGTGGACAACTCTATGCATATGCATTTAGCCCTGTTTTCACAGAGTACTGCTCATATACAAAAGTATCTCAGTGACAAGTCTGTGCATCTGCACTAAATACTTGTCAAAGTCCATTATGTTCAATTTTGAGTGTAATAAGCTTTGAATGGCCCATGATAATTTGTTACAAGGAAAATTTATACAAGAACAGGAAACTTTTGTATCGTACATAAGAATGTTGAGCATATACCACTGTTTACCACTTGTACTACAATATGCTCTTATCATGATTGCGATGCTACCATTATTGCAGTCTTTACAATGCGACTCATAGTGTTAATGGTGATTCAGTGTGAAACAATTGTAAATATTTTCACTCCTTTTACAATATTTACAATGTCAACCATTATATATTTGCCTCACTCTAGGCAAACAGATCTCAAAGCATGAGTGTAGCGTCATCCAAGATTTAGGACAATGCTCTCCTTCAAGATTTGATTTCTGTTTAGAAGAAACTTTGTTTAAACAAATAATTCCATGAACGTGAAAAGCATTGTCCCTGATCAGCCTGTGCAGACTGCATAGACTAATCAGGGACAACACTTCAGGCACTAATCAGGGACAACACTTCAGGCACTAATCAGGGACAACACTTCAGGCACTAATCAGGGACAACACTTCAGGCACTAATCAGGGACAACACATCAGGCACTAATCATGGACAACACTTCAGGCACTAATCATGGACAACACTTGAGGCACTAATCAGGGACAACACTTGAGGCACTAATCAGGGACAACACTTCAGGCACTAATCAGGGACAACACTTCAGGCACTAATCAGGGACAACACTTCAGGCACTAATCAGGGACAACACTTGAGGCACTAATCAGGGACAACACTTGAGGCACTAATCAGGGACAACACTTCAGGCACTAATCAGGGACAACACTTGAGGCACTAATCAGGGACAACAATTGAGGCACTAATCAGGGACAACACTTGAGGCACTAATCAGGGACAACACTTCAGGCACTAATCAGGGACAACAATTGAGGCACTAATCAGGGACAACACTTGAGGCACTAATCAGGGACAACACTTGAGGCACTAATCAGGGACAACACTTGAGGCACTAATCAGTGACAACACTTCAGGCACATGCATTAAGCCTTGTTTTTCCAGAGCTTGGCTCATATTCTTTATAATCTGTAGGATGACGACTCCCTAATTCCGATATTGACAATTCGACTGGAGCTGATTGACCACCGTGTAGCATTCCGACCCCCGCTTGACCAGACAACGTCCGTGATCAGTGTACAGGAGCTAGTGTTGCAGTGGCTGGATGGATTCCTGGCAAGGGGAAGACTTGTCAAAATGCTGGGACCAAAGGTTTGCTAATCAAAGTATTAATTATTTGAGCTAAGAAAACTCAAATTGCTTTGATTAGGATTTTAACAGTTTTTCAGAAGTGGACCAAAAGCGTGCACTGATCGATTTTGATATTATTATTGCAAATGACAAAAGTTATGGGTTGATAATACATGTATTATGAATGTTACCTACCTCCTTGTACAGGGTACCTACCAGGACTACATCTCTGCAGATGAGGAGGTGAAACAGCTACTTATAGACATCAACAAACTGGTGGAGGAAAACAGTGAGGAATGCAAGGTAATTTATACTGTATTGCCAGGCTATACTCGATTATTTTTATTCTCTATGTTCTTATATTAATTGCATTTAAATGATTTTAGATCTTGAAATTGTAGTTATAATTAAGGAAATGTATGCCTTTGTCAAATGAAATTGATTATTTTATTAAATTTTTATTTCATCTGTTTAATTTTTTTTTGTGGAAATAAATTTTGTTCAGTTATCAATATGAAAAAACAGCTTCAAATAAGTTTGAGACATTTTTTTGTTTGCAATGTCAGTATTTATAGGTTTGTTAACTTGTATGACTATTTGATGCTTAACACTCAATTCATGTTTTTATTTAATTTGATTGAAAATATTTTAATTTATAAGGCTTTACATTCATTCATTATGTCCATATCTTACACAATCTGAAACCATGCCAAATACCCATGTGTTTTGTTTCTCTCTCACTTTCAGAAGCTGCTAGAGATCTTCAGTGACTATGCATTCCTGTGGCTACAAGACGTGAACATCACATTTGAGGAGTTCCTGCGGGGCAACCTGACCCCTAACCCCCTGCGCAGTCCCAACAGGGCACTGGCTGGTAGCATACGCCAGCAGATGGCTGAGAGGTCTCGCTCAGCATCAAGGTTAGCTTGTTGTTTGAATGAACTTATTATATTACTGGTATTATATTTTGAACAGCTCAGCATCAAGGTTAGAAGAATATGAATAATTTTTCTTTTATATGATTTTGCAAAAGAACTCATAAAAGCTTTTGAATAAAGTTATTTATTTGCATTGGGTTAATAGATATGTTGTTCACCTAGCAATCTGGAGGTCCTGGGTAGACCTTCTCTCTGTGGCATTTTCAGGATTTCTCAGTTAAGGCAGTAAGAACTACATCTACCCGCAAAGCAGACTCGAGAGTGTCTCAATAAGTAGGCAATCAAACTAAAATAAATATACTTAAAATAAATGAATAATGCATACTGAATCATGGTGCCATGTAATACTGTCCTGTCTCTCCTGTATTAGAGCCTCCACTGCCAGCAGTGTGAGGTCGGCAGCAGCCATGGGTACCGCTGAGCGGACGTTCCTCACCCCTAAACATGCGCAGGCTAACATGCCCTCCAATGTACCATCCCTGGATGAGTTTGATGCTGAGATTGAGATATATAGGGTATGAACATCACCTTGATACCATAGGTTGTCTTTGTTTTCAAAATAAGCAGTGCTATAGGAAAACGGGGTTTAATGCATGTGCTTAAAGGGTCTTTCCAGATTAGAGTGTGCAGTTCAAACAGGCTAATCAGGGACGTTTTTTATGACATTTTTGTGTAAAGGAATTCTCATCTCAACAATAATCAAGTCTACTCCAGACTGCACAGGCTAGTCTGTAATAAAACTTTACGCACTTGCAATAAACCCAGTTTTCCAGAGATTATTTTCTGCAGACAAGATTGGAAGATAGTATAGTAAATTTTCCTTATTTGATTAAGTCTGAAATAAATTATTATTTTTTCTTGTTATTTAATCAGTCAAAGGTTCTTTGAAGTGTGTGTTCACTGTATGTGATAGTGTCTATGTGTCACTCAGTGTGTCAGCCTGTGTTTCAGACTGCGCGAGATGAGATTCAGAGCCTGGAGGACTTCCACAACGTGGGCTGGCTGCGTGTCGACCTGCAGCCCATCAAGCAGGTCCTCACAACGTATGCCGCCAAGTGGATGTGGACATTCACCAAGTACCTCTCCGACCAGGTAACTCTAAATGATCTTTGCTCTTAATTTCAATTTTATGGTGTCAATAAAATGTGAATACTCACCAAGTATCTGTCTAACCAGATCACTTTGAATTTGTAGAACTTCATTTTGGCATATTTATAATGGACAGTCAGCAAGCCGCTCTCTTCTTTTCAAAATAAATCTTGTAAGCCCCCTCCAAAGGCATAGGAATATAGAATTGGTGTTGTCTGTCCGTCATTCCGTCCCCTTGTCTGTCTGTCACAAAAATTTTAAATAGAGGGATATTAATGCAACAAATTTGCTTGTTTATATAAAAAGCTTTGCTTTAGTACAAGTTTATTAAATATTTTATTTTCTTGTATGTATCATTACATAAATACAAGCATATGTACATAAATTAGCATATCTTTAAACATATTCATGTGTTTTATTTATATTGTCTTGTATTACACTGATGAAACATAAATGAAATTGCATTACATGTTAATAATTGCATATACAGTGAAAACTCGCTATTAAGACCACCTGTGGGACTTTTGAAAAGTGGTCATAATACCGAAGTGGTCGTAAAGAGAGTTTTTACTGTCTAACCAAGCAAAAGGCTGTATTTTCCTTACAATCAGTGACCTATTTGTTGTGTACCAATATTCATGTACTGCAGTTAAATTCACATGAGCCTTGCTGTGGGAAAACAGGGCTTAATGCATGTGCGTAAAGTGTCATCTGAGATTAGCCTGTGAAGTTCACACAAGCTAATCAGGGAGAACACTTTCCACTTTTATGGAATTTGTGTTTAAAGGAAGTATCTTCTTAATGAAAATCAAGTCTAGAGGGAAAGTGTTGCCCCTGATCAGCCTGTTCAGATTGCACAGGCTAATCTGGGACGACGATTTGTGCACATGAAATAAGACCCCATTTTCCCAGAGTGCAACTTACATTTGTTTGTCAGGTGACCCACATGTTGGAGAGACTGGATGACTTCTTGAAGCGTATTGAGCCGGAGATAGAGAGCATCACGGGAGAGGAGAGGGACACTGCCTCCTTCATGAAGATGATGAGGCTCTTCAATGAGGTATACTTAAACCCTTACCTTTCAATTACACACTTTGACTAGTTTGAAGTCCCTTAAAACAATCAAAGTAAATTAAAAACCATACCTTCAACTCCAGCCCTAAGATATTCATGAGCAGAAAACAGCATACAACCTGAACAGACTGCAGTTTACTTGAAGGCTGTTCTTGTTTTATGCTGGTTGCATATAGCCATTTTCACTTTGATTCTCTGCAGAAAAGGGTTAAGAGTCAGAAATAAAATTTTATTTTATTGAAAATTCAAATATTTCATCACCATGAAGTTTGTTGATGCCCAAAACAGATGCCCGATGGAGATACTCTACACATTCCTGAGTTTTGAGCACTTTAACATTGCTGACAATGCAGTGATTGGTATGAGCCTCCTTTTGGAAAAAGCTGGAAAATTTGACGTATATTTTATGGATATCAGCCAGGTACTGAGAACACTAGGCTTAATGCATGCTTGCAAAATGTTGTCGCACATTAGCCTGTGCATTCCACTTTTATGGAATTTATGGGTTTAAGAAGGTCTCTTCTAAGCAAAAATCCAGCCCACTGCACAGGCTAATCTGGGATGACACTTAACACACACACATTAAGCAAAGTTTTGGCAGAACCAGGCTCATGAAATGCCTGAATTGCTGCCTCCATCAGGTCTCAGCCCAGCAGTCCGAGATGGATGGGAAGTTTGCAGCAATGCACCGCACGGTGCTACTGTTGAAGAAGTACGGACAAAAGCTGCCAGACAAGACCCAGCAGCTGTTCAATGCTGCCCCAAGCCGTTGGAATAACCTGAAGACCAAGGTGTCCCTGGCCAAACAGAGGCTTGGACCCAGGATCCAGGAGGAGTCGGTCAGAATTACACAGGTATGAGAAGGGTTGACTTAGTATAACACAGGTATGGGAAGGGTTGACTTAGGATTACACAGGTATAGGAAGGGTTGACCCAAGATTACTCAGGTATGGGAAGGGTTGACTCAGGATTACACAGGTATGGGAAGGGTTGACTCAGGACTGCACAGGTATGGGAAGGGTTGACTTAGGATTACACAGGTATGGGAACAGTTGACTCAGGATTACACAGGTATGGAAAGGGTTGACATCGGATTACACAGGGATGGGAAGGGTTGACTCAGGATTACACAGGGATGAGAAGGGAAGACTCAGGATTACCCAGGTATGGGAAGGGTTGACTCAGGATTACCCAGGTATGGGAAGGGTTGACTCAGGACTTCACAGGTATGGGAAGGGTTGATTCAGGACTTCAAAGGTATGGGAAGGGTTGACTCAGGATTACACAGGTATGGGAAGGGTTGACTCAGAATTACACAGATATGGGAAGGGTTTACTCAGGATTACACAGGTATGGGAAGGGTTGACTCAGGATTACCCAGGTATGGGAAGGGTTGACTCTGGACTTCACAGGTATGGGAAGTGTTGACTCAGGATTACACAGGGATGGGAAGGGTTGACTCAGAATTACACAGGTATGGGAAGGGTTGACTTAGGATTTCACAGGTATGGGAAGGGTTGACTAAGGATTACTCAGGTATGGGAAGGGTTGACTTAGGATTACACAGGTATGGGAAGGGTTGACTCAGGATTTCACAGGTATAGGAAGGGTTGACTAAGGATTACTCAGGTATGGGAAGGGTTTACTCAGGATTACACAGGTATGGGGAGGGTTGACTTAGGATTACACAGGGATGGGAAGGGTTTACTCAGGATTGCACAGGTATAGGAAGGGTTGACTAAGGATTACTCAGGTATGGGAAGGGTTTACTAAGTATTACACAGGTATGGGAAGGGTTGACTTAGGATTACACAGGGATGGGAAGGGTTTACTCAGGATTACACAGGTATAGGAAGGGTTGACTAAGGATTACACAGGGATGGGAAGGGTTGGCTTAGGATTACACAGGGATGGGAAGGGTTGACTCAGGATTTCACAGGGATGGGAAGGGGGGACTCAGGATTACCCAGGTATAGGAAGGGTTGACTCAGGATTACTCAGGTATGGGAATGGTGGACTCAGGATTACACAGGTATGGGAAGGGTTGACTTAGGATTACACAGGGATAGGAAGGGTTGACTCAGGATTACACAGGGATGGGAAGGATTTACTAAGGATTACACAGGTATGGAAAGGGTTGACTTAGGATTAAATAGGGATGGGAAGGGTTTACTCAGGATTACACAGAGATGGGAAGGGTTTACTTAGGATTACACATGTATGGGAAGGGTTGACTTAGGATTACACAGGAATGGGAAGGGTTGACTCAGGATTACTCAGGTATGGGAAGTGTTGACATAGGATTACACAGGTATGGGAAGGGTTGAAAGGGGATGTAAGGGCTCATGTTTTGAAGGTTAATCATTATATGATTCAAAATGCTAAAATTATTTAGCTCATATAATGTTTGTCTCTGTGTCCGATCGGAGAATCATTAACATATTAATCAATGGTTTTGTAATTTAAAGACAAGCTTAATAACTCATTAGGCAAGAATATCACACTATTTTATCAAATGAATCCATTTATCTATAGTATTAATGAATTATCTAAAAAAAATCATTTACAAAATTCATTGAAACGTGTCGAAATATTCATATATTGTTGCCACATTGTTAAGACTTCTTTATTCGTATCTTCTACAATGCAGGATCTGGAGGCGTTTGGTCGCCGTGTGATTGCCATCAGCAAAGAGCTAGAGAATTCAGAGGTGTACAACCGCGAGTGCCTCATTGATGACGCCTGGAACAAGATAGACAGCTTCTCTAAGCGGCTCACCGTACTGGAGAATGAGGCTCAGGTTGGTACTGCGTGTCAAAATATTATCACCTCTTGGTCTGTATTAACCCTGCTGCCAAGCTTGTTACCACTCAGATTCCCATTTTGACGCTTTTGTATTTGTATAAAAACAAGTTAGATTTTAGACCTTCCTTACAAGATTCCAGTTGTAAAGGCTTTATTTCCAACCTTTAGGTACTGATGAACAGCAAACAGCATAAAACCTGAATGGTTTTATGCTGGTTGCATATAGCCATTTTCACTTTGCCTCTGAGGGGAAAAAGGTTAAGAGCAAAATTGCTTTAATATCATAAAATAAAACAATTTCAACTTGTGTTGAGCACTAGCAGTGAAGTACTGTGACGACTAGCAAACAATCTTACATACAAACTTACTTATATTGAAGGTTTTCTCTTCTTATGTATAGGATGAAATAAATGAGCTCTGGTAAAACAGGGCCTCATGCATGTTTGTGTATTATTATACCAGATTAGCCTGTGCAGCCCACATGGGCTTATCAGGGATTTCACTTTTTGCTTAGACTGGATTTTTGTTAAGTTATGAAGAGACTCCCTTTAAAAAAAATCTATAAAGCAGAAAGTCTTGTCCCTGAGCAACCTGTGTGGACTGCACAGGCTAATCTCGGACGTTATTTTTACCAACATGCGTTAAGCCCAGTTTACCAGAGCATTTTATTTTTTTCATTTCAGGACCTGATTGAGCTACAAGAATTGTTAGAGGCTTCAGTGGTGGACTTTAATACACTGCCAACGTGAGAAATGTTTCATTCTTTGCTGCAAAATGATCTCCACAAATTTTGCTTCATAAATTAATAATGTTGATAGTCATTATAAACCTCAAATACTGAACAATTGATAGCTTCCTACCTGTTTCTATAGTACAGATTAGTCACCAGATTTTCCATCTGTATATTTGTCCATCCGTCTGTCTATCCAAAAATAACATAGTAGTTTAGCTAGATTGATGACACTAGTGATATGGATGACATAGTAGTTTAGCTAGATTGATGACACTAGTGATATGGATAGAGGGCCACATGGAGAATAAGCTTGTTATTTCAGTTTTTTGGTCAGACACAAATTGTGGTTTCTATATTTACAGATATGTTTTTAAAATAAAAACTTTTCCCTGCGCTCTTCAAATAGTACTTAAGCTATGTTGATAAAACTTGGTAGGCCATGGAATAGAGGGCCATAGTAGGAATAAGGTTGTTATTTAGTTTTTAGTCAGACCAAAATAGTGGTTGCTATATTTATAGAAATAATTTAACTAAAATCTTGATCCTGCGATTACTCAAAAAGTACTTAGTGCTGGTCAAAATAGGATTATGTACAAAATTTAAGTTTTTTTTTTAAACAAAAATCTGGAACCTGCGATTGCTAAAAAAGAGCTTAAGCCAGGTTAATGAAAGCTAGTGTGAATAGAGGGCCATATGGAGATTATGCTGGTTATTTCAGTTTATTTTGTAAGACTAAAATTGTGGTTACTACAGTTTTGGAAATAAGTGAAAACTAAAATCTGGATCATGCAAAAGTTCAAAAAGTACATAAACTTGGGGATCCTGTTTTGACTCAAAAACATTATCTGGTAGGGACTGCTGTTTATAACTTCTTGCGTGTTGGTAAAAAAATTGTGCTTATTATATGATTTATATGTAAAATGCATACTTTTGTTACGGTTAACATTCCTGCTAATGTTTACAGATGCAGACATGAATTGAACAATCTGAAGCAAGTGTGGGAAACTGTCAGGTAAAATTCTATTCTATTGAATAACCTATAATACATATACAATGCTCATTCATGTATATTCAAATTAAACTTTTGATTTGAAGACTATGATATTTTTGGCTTGGGCTTAGTTGATATTGTGTGGCTCTTGCAACCGAGAGGGTGGGGGTTTCATCTCCAATCTGGGAGCAGTTCTCAAGATCTTTCCAAAGACATCAAGTACTGGCTCTTCCTGGGGAAGAGACTTGAGAGTGAACATACATTATTACTTTATTTATTTGAGCTCGATTGCATAGAAAGCCTAAGGCTTATTTGAAATGCTCTCGAGTCAGTTTCCTGAGACTAGATCAGTACTTGGTGTCTATTGGGGAAATCTAAAGAACGCTCCCACAGTGGGGATCGAGCCCATGACCTCCTGATTGCTAGGTGGACACCATATCCACTACGCCACTGCGACCTCAAGGGGAAGGCTTTTGATGCAAGCAAGCTGAAATTTGTAGTTTTATCTCAATTACTCAGAGATTGATGAAAATCACAAAAGAAGTTTACGAATGCCTAAGCAGTAAAAATGATTGCTTAAAGCAAAATATATTCTATAATGACTTAATATTATTCATCATGTAGAGCATATAGTTGAGATGCATTCTTGGAAAATTTCACGTAATGCATGTGCATAAAGTGTTGTCCCACATTAGCCAGTGCACTCTTCACAGGCTTATCATGAACATCACTGGGCTTTTATAGATTTTTTTGTTTAAACTAGTCTCTTCTAAAAGAAAATCCAGTCTAGGCAGAAAATGTTGTCCCAAAATAGCCAGTGCAGACTGCACAGGCTAATCTTTAGCAACACTTGACACACTCCCAGAACAAGACTTAGTTGTCCTTCTTATCATGGATATTAAGCGCATTTCTTACATACCTATGACATGCGTTGCAGAGTGATTGACGACCAGCAGGATGAGTGGAAGCGCAATCGCTGGCAGAAGATGAACACCAAGTTCCTGCGTGAGGAGACCAACAAGCAGCTGGAGATCGTACGTGGCCTGCCAGAGGATGTGTTCACCTGGGACATCTACATGGGCCTGCATGAGAGCATCACCAACATACAGGTAGGCTAAACTTATTCTTGAATGTTGAAGTCACACTGACAGAAGTCAATCAACACGAATGGGTTTTGCAGAGAAAATTCACAACTGTTTTTCAAAGATTAATGCACACACAGTATTGATCTAAAATCACCTACATTACTGCAAGCATTTTGCAGATCACTGGCAAAATGAATGTATTATTTTGTACAGTTGTTTCACTTGATAACCATGTTTCATCAATGTGCAGTCTAATTTCAATATAATTGACGTATGTGGAAGCATTTATTGACCACAAACATCCAGTTGATGTGGTAGTTTACTGGATAAACTACAGATTCTATGCACATTTTGCTCTTTTTATCCCATGTCCATCCGTCACAAAACTTTTTCGGCTATATCTCAGAAACTATGTACGATATCAATCAACATGAAACTTCAAGGGTGTATAGATATCAATGAGGACAAGTGCCATACACAAGAACAATAACCCTTCACTTCCTTCAGTAAGAGTTATTGTCCTTTGTTTTTTATATGATGTAACTTTTTAAGGCTATAAGTCAGATGCCATACAAGACTTCAACTTGAATTTTCATTGGTCTATTGTTATCAATGAGGTGATGTGCCATGCTTAAGAACCATAACCCTTCACTTTTTTAATTATGACTTATTGCCCTTTTTTGGTAAGATGTAACTTTTCAGGACTATATCTCAGATACAATGTAAGATTTTAATATGAAACGTCATAGGTGTGTAGAAATCAATGGGAAGAAGTGCCATATACAAGAACCACAACACTACACTTTCTTAAAAAAGAGTTATCCCCCTTTGTTGTTTTGGTATGATGTAACTTTTCATGGCTATATCTCAGCCACGCTATAAGATTTTAACCTGAAACTTCATGGGTGTATAAATATAAATGAGGAGAATTGCAATGCATAACAACCATTGCCCTACACTTCATTAATTTTTGAGGATTATACTGCATATCAAGAGATTTTCATCCATCCATAAACAAAATTTAATTTGCGGGGGATATCATTCAACAAATTTGCTTGTTAAACAGGCTTTCTATTTGTTATATATTATAATTATTCAATTTTCTATAAAAAAAATCTGTTATGAAACATCAAATCCTAGATTAAAGAATAAGAAATGCCTTTCATTGACATTATAAATATGATATTCAAATATCATGTCTTAAAGTACAAGATTATATCACTTGTAAAACATTTTATTTTATTCATCCAACACACTCAGCACTGTTTCAGGCTTGTCTGCCCCTGATTGACGACCTCAGTAACCCTGCCATGAGAACGCGCCACTGGAAGCAGCTTGTGAGGGTCACGGGAGAGGTCGTGCAGATAGACAATGACACGCTGAAGAGAATGACCCTTGGGGAACTGCTCAGTCTGGGCCTTCAACGTATGTGCTTTATTTTTCTTAACATATAACTTTTATAGCAATAATTAGGCCAGGTGCTGATAGAAGTTGTGTTCTGGGAAAACTGGGCTTAATTCATGTGCGTAAAGTGTCAGCCTGTGAAGGCCACAAAAGGCTTATTAGGCTAGCAAATATCCACTTTAGGTGGAGAGTATTGTCCCTGATTAGCCTATGCAGACTGCATGTGGATGTTCACAGGCATTAGACCCCGTTTTCCCAGAGGGTGGCTCAAGTATAAGTTTCACGGTTTAGTTACTTGCCATGATTTAAGTCAAGAGCCTTGTGATGATAATATGAGTTCTCTTTTGGTTGAAAAGTTTGAGTTTGAATTTTCGTACATTTTTGAGTGTGAAACTATTGGGTATGATTGGGAAATGCAAAGCAGATATACAAATTTCACACTTTGATATAATCAGTTTATTTTTGCTCTAGACAATTCTCTTATGCAACAATATCACACTGGACAATCATCTGTTGTGTAAGAAAATAAATATTTGGTTATAAATTTTACGTATTGTTGGAGTCAGTAGAAGGGAGATCTTAATTGTTTCATTGCACATTAAAGTCTTGCTCTTGGAAAACGGGGTTTAATGCATGTGTGTAAAGTTTTGTCTCAGATAAGCCTGTGAAGTCTACACAAGCTAATCTGGGATGCTACTTTTTGCTTACACTGGAAGAGACTGCCTTTAAGCAAAAACACTTTTACAAGTGGAAAATGTCATAATATATGAGTAGCGTTCTGAGCAAACTGGGCTACATTTATGTGCATAAAGTGTTATTCATGATTAGTCTATGCAGACAACTTGTAATGCACATGGATTAAACTCTGTGTTCCCAATGCAAGGTTAATATTTTATGCTCAATTTAAATTAGTTAAAAAGCTAGCGATCGCCAATTTGTATGCACTCGCACTGGCTGTCTTCAGAGCATGTGGATGATGTGCGTGCCATAGTGCAGCGCGCTGTGAAGGACCTGTCTATAGAGCAGTCCCTGAAGAACTATGAGGAGGTCTGGCTTAGCAAGGTGTTTAAGTTCCAGGTCCACATCCGCAGCAAGATTGAAAACTCTGGTGATGTCACTGTACATGTAGGTGGATATTGATCATCATGGACTTGACTGTCCTTAGCAAAGATAAATCTATATTTATGTCTACTAAATTTGAATAAAATATTTAATCAAACTTATATATTTAATTTTTGTATTGCTTTTTTATTGCAGTGCACTAGTGGTCATAGTGAAAAGTACACTGGAATAAGTGTTTTTAATTTCTAAATAACTTAGAAAAAAACTTGTGACCAAAATAATTGTTGTGTTTCAAATCTTCTGGAATTGGTAAGAATTGTTGTTTTATTACTTTTTTTCCAAACACTGACATTTACTAAAATTTCAATAATATAATCATCACTATCATGTGCAGGACAATCAGAGCGAGGTATCCCAGAGTGAGGCTGAAGGTCAAGGTCACCGGGCTGCTCCAAGCAGGAGTCAGGCCCGCACAACCAGTCGGGTCTCAAACCAGAGCTCCCATAGCAAGAACAAACGTAGCAGCATGGCCTCTTTACCCGCCTCACTTCTTAACCTGGGAGATGTAAGTGGAGGATTCTAGTTTATATCTAGCAAGCATTGACCTGATTCTGACCTCTATGCCTGCATATAGTTAAATAATGTTGTGATGTATTGTCCTTGCTCTACAAAAACAGGGCGTGATGCATATGAGTAAAGTATTTGTTCAGATCAGCCTGTGCAGGCTTATATGGGACAACACTTTCTTCTTATACTGGATTTATGTTTAGAACAGACTTTCTTTAAACTTATAATTCCATCTCGTGGAAAGTGTTGTCCTTGATCTGGGACAACACTTTACCAACATGTATTAAGCCCCATTTTCCCAGAGAGAGGCTCATTTAAATGCTTGTGTGATGCTTATACTAGTTTTTGTATTGCAATTAGTAATTTAGAAAGTAGATTAAAACAACAAGCTACAATACTATCATGGTGCAATTGTTCTTGTGAAAACATGCAAACTGACAAAAAAACTTTTCAATGAATATGAGGAACATTTCTAGAAAGTAATTCATGCTGATAGAGTTCAGAGCATCAGGTTACTGGTTGCGATCTATATGTCATATGTTTATGTCATTAGAGAACCCAATGATCCTATCAATAAGAATGTGTTCATTTAAGTAAGTGCCAGCTGTAAGCTCCTTTCGGATCATTAGAAACACATTTTGTACATTTTATGGGGGCTAGTATGTAAGTAGACAGCACAGTTGGTTTGCTGTTGTTAAAATGTTAAAAAACAATTTTCTTAACATTAAAACAAAATATTTGAAGAATTTCAAATGTGGTTTAATTGGGTAAAAATAATCAGCACTATGACCAACATTTATTTACTATTTAAACTTCTTAGTTGTTTTCATCTGCTCATAGACATGATATCCACTGGAATCTGATCTGAAAAATAAGACTTTGCCTCACATATACGAGATTAAGTACCATTGCAAATGACTCTTCTAGAACATTGGAATGCTCTACAGCCAAGTATATGCAATCTGTTTAAAGCTTTAAGTAAGCTTTCAGATTATGATTAGTTTGATATCTTGTTGCATAATATACATGTTTATATTGTCCTTATATAGTTGCAACATTTGTTCCAGACCAAAGCTTTACTGCAGGTAATTTATCACAAAGATTTGTATGCAGTTTCTTACTTCCCCTCCCTATTTTGTATTTTCATGTATATTTTTCTTGTAAGTATAGGGTTCATTTTCCTTATGTATAATTTAGTATTTTGTTGTGTAAACATACATATACTAATTATTATATATATGTTGACATTTATATAGAAGTAGCCACATAAACTCTTTTACTTCTTTATTTGTAATAACTCGCGCTTGGTAATTGTCATTTCGGGTACTACTTAAAGGTACCCCAGGTACTCTTAAGTAGACTTAAATGTACCCCAGGTACAGAAAATATACTTACATGTACCCAGTCAATTTAGCCTGTATCCCAGTTTTTATTCCGCCCATAATCTGATGTTGTAAGATGCGCTGCCTAATACGAAACACAATTTTCTTTGAACAAAACCTGTCTCATTATGCTTTTTTTCAGTAGGTGTTTTGATAATATAGAGGCAATTTTACAGAATATTTACATAAATATGAACATAGTTAATTTGAAAAATTAGCTGACAACAACCACATTAGCATTATAATTCCAGATACATTTCAGTATGTTTTCCATTCTTGGGGTACATTTAAGTATACTTAAGAGTACCAGGGGTTCATTTAAGTAGTACCCGAGCCAACAATGACCAATCGAGGGGTAATAAATAACCCAATGGATTTCAACTAATTATAATGGTTATACAAATTCAATCTTGTATAGTAAGAAAAACAATCCAGCAAGTGTGCAACTTAAAAGTTATTCATTCTATGGCTTTGAGTATTCTATTATATATAACAGTATTTAATATTGCATTAATCCAGTGTCTTATGCTAATCTATGTAGGTGAGGAAATTTACTGTCCACAACATGGAGCTTGTGTCAGACTTTAATGACAAGTGTTGACAGATGTTAAAAGTATCATGCCTCCCATGATTGAGTTTCAAAGTATTCTATCTATAACTCACATTGAATTTCATAAATGGGCACCTTTGATTAATAAGTTGATAAAACCTACATTTTGTGTACATCTTAGATGTATGTTTTATATACTTAAGTGTAGTGTTATAGCAAACACTCAGCATTAAATTATTGGTCAATGTCTGTATTTTGTTCCACAAATATCCTTTTATGGTATTTTATAATCATCCCTTTTGAAGAATGCATTATCATTTAGCCGTGCAACAAAAGGCACCTATACCAATACTGGTTTGATCATTAGGCTAGTGATATGTGATATTCTTGTTGTGTACTGACCAAACCTGCCTTGCATGCCCTTGGTATTAGTTAGCCAGTTGGAATCCTGGATTTGAAAGTAGAAAAAACACCATAGGAAGTATTAATGAATTTAATTTTTAGTCTACACCTTGAGGAGACAATACCTTACGTGTCACAAACATAATTATTTGGCTGGGGCGCTTTTTCATTTAATATTTCAACCAGTTTCTTTGAGTATTCTCTTTTCATCTCTTAAATGAGTTAAATCTCTTTCCTCTTTGTTTGTTTTGTGCACAGAAAATAATCTTATTTATGTGTTACAAGCAATTGCACAATTAAACGATAAGTTTTTAATTCATTCAATTGAGCCTTGTTCTGGAAAAACTGGGCTTAATGCACATACGTAGATCATCCCAGATTGGCCTGTGCAGCCTATACAGGCTTATCTGGGACAACACTTTCCACCTTAACTCAATGTAGTCTAAGAACAGACTTCTTTTAAATAAAAAAAAACATACACAGGGAAAGTGTTGTCCCTGATTAGCCTGTGAAGATTGCACAGGCTTATCTGGGGTGACACTTGACAAACATGGATTAAGCCCAGTTTTCCCAGAACAAGGCTCAATGATTTAATCATTGTCATTCCCACAAAATCTTTAATAACATAATTTACCCATAATTCCAACTTTACAGGAAACTGGTCACCATGTGCTTCTGGCCTACACAGATCCCATCTTTGAGGAGCTTGAAGGTCACCAGGTGACACTGCAGGCCTTGCAGGGCAACACCGCCGCAGGCAATTTCGTAGATGAAGTGGTTAAGTGGCAGAAACGACTGCAGACCATTGAGGCAGTGCTGTCAACTTGGCTGGAAGTACAAGAGAAATGGGTGGAGCTAGAGGAGGTGGGTGGGGAAATGGACACAAAATATTATTGCTTTTTGGAACTTTTGTATGGTCTTTGAATTTTTTTAAACTTAAATCAGGGAAAAAAAACAGGAATTTTCTCAATTATAACTCCTCCTCCCTGTTACAGTGAAGAGGGGAGTATACTGGAATCTCTATGGACTCAATCTGTAAGTTTGTCTATCTCTCTTCAGACATGAACTTGTCTGCAGGTGTTCTCATACAATTAACAATGTACAACAATAAAAATTGCAGGGTTTGTTCAGTATAATATGAAGTTGTTTCTGTGCATTTTTAACTGTCGGGCATCAAAAATAATAAAAGTGTTCCACTTTATATTTATGTACTATTATTTGATTATATTGTGCTATTGTTGCTGCTGTAGACATTTTTAGCAAAAATATATCTCAGGAACTAGAACATCCAAATGTGTTATATTTGGTAAGCAACATTGTGTATTGGCCCTCTACTTAGTTTCAACAAATCATGACTCTGAAATAATTTTCGCTGCAATAACAAAGAACAACAGATTAATATTAAAAATGTTACTGATTCTCTACAAAAATTGTTCTACAATGCCCCTGTTGTCAAAACTAGCCATGCCCTAGTGTCTTAAATATTTAGTGTTTTAATTTGCTACATGTTACTACATGCCGGCTTGGGTTATTCATCATAACTGTGAAAAGATGTAGTAGAACTTGTAAAAATATAAATAAACCTACTTGAAATAATTTATTGTAAACAAAAAAATTATCAGCGCAGCTGGTATAACATCTTTCATAAATTGTCTTTTATACTTCTCTGAACACCTTTGACTTTTACCTCTGACCCAACCCCACAGCTATCATATCAGTGGAATAAAGAAAATAAAGAATGTGACACAAATTAGTAATCTTCCCTGATCAACTGAAGCTCTCTGTTGACACATTTCATGTTATGTGATCATAATTTCATTTTATCGTCACATTTATATACACTAGTGCTGGGATTGCAGAGTGAAGCTTAAGTAATTCATTGACAATGATCACAATCCACATGATATTCATAAAGGGTAATGATAAACACCACATGCCTTGAAAATAAATGTAGATTTTTTGCAAGATTTTAAATGAGCTGCGCTCTGGGTAAACAAGACTTAATGCATATGCCTAAAGCATCATCCCAGATTAGCCTGTGCTGTCCGCAAAAGCTTATCAGGGACAACACATTCGACTCTTATTGTATTTTCTATTTAAAGGAAGACTCATCTTAGCAAATATCCAGTAAAAGCCTAAAGTGTTGTCCCTGATTAGCCTGTGCTAGCCTTTGTGGACTGTACAGGCTGATCTGGGACAACACTTTACGAACATTCATAAAACCCTGTTTTCCTAGAGCAAGGCTGAAATAAGTTTCATCCACTCTCAGGTGTACTCTAGTGCCGATGTCAGAACTGCCTTGCCCCACGATGCCAACCGGTTTGCGGTGGCCAACAGGGACTTCAAACTGCTGATGAGGGCCACAGAGAAAAACCCAAATGTCCTTCAGTGCTGCTCAAGGAAAAGTATGTGAATTCTGGTGGTCTGTCCATCCTGTTTTCTGTTTTCCAGATTTTTTAATGCAATGCTTTCAGATATTGAACTGATTTTTGGTATGTAAGTCTACCTACATGATCTACAAATGAATTGTTAGTTTCGTTCCAGTCCACTAATTTTTGGCAAAGTTATTGACCTTGGACTTAGAAATTTTCTCCAGAACAACCGTTTTTCAAAGAAATTGTACGCAAAGCTTCAGATATTGAGCTTATTTTTTATATGTGAGTGTACTTTCATGACATACAGATAATATGCGAGTTTCTTTCTGGTCCATTATTTTTTGGCAAAGTTATGGGTCTTGGACTTTTTTTGCTCTATAATAAAATTATTCCGGAGGTTTTTTACGCATCAATTTCAAATGTTTAGCTGATTTTTGGTATGTTAGTTTACCTAAATGACTTATAAGATGAAGTGTGAGTTTAGTTTCGGTCCATTGACTTTAAGCGAAGTTATGGGTATTTGACTTAAAAAATTTTCTCTAAAATAGCTGCTGTTTGGCTTCAAAGTGCAATAGGAGCATTGTGTTTCACAAATACAGGTCTTGTTTGTTTATAGGAAGTCTCTTCTTAATAAAAATCCAGTTTAGGCAGAAAGTGTCGTCCTAGATTCCCTTCAGAAAGTGTCGTCCTAGATTCCCTTCAGAAAGTGTCGTCCTAGATTTATGCATGTGCATTAATCCCCTTTTTTGCAGAATGCGGCCAAAACATACATTTAACCAACCATGACCACTATATTACATCATGTTTGCTGCAGATATCTTGACGATCCTTGAGCACATGAACCACAGCCTGGAGCACTGCCGCAAGTCCCTGCTGAACCACCTGGAGCGCCGCAGGCAGATCTTCCCAAGATTCTACTTCCTGTCCATGGAGGATGTTCTACATATTGTCTGCAATGGTGAGATATAAACCTTGTTATTATTTTTCTTTTTTTAATGTTTTTTAAAGCACTATTTTAGAGAATTTCTTTCTTTAATTTTCAGGGTTAGTATCCAAAATATTAGTTTGTGAAAAATTGGTATAAGATTATATGAACCTTGATTACAACTGCAATAAATTGAAACCATGAATAGGTGCTTAATATCTTTAATTTTAAAACAAAACAAAGCTTTGCGAGGAATTACAGATGGTCATTTTAAAGAGAAAAATGTTTCATCACATTGTTACAACCACTGGTTAGACATTATTTACACATATGTTCCTTGTTCAAGGAAAAATGGCCCTAATGCATGTGTGTAAAGAGTCGTTCACAATTAGCCTGTGCAGTCTGCACAGGCTAATCAGTTTAATCACTTTTCCATGTTTGAGAATCTTCTAAATAATACTCCTATTTCTTCAGGGTACGACCTGAGTCAGGTGAACATGTACATCAGCAAGCTGTTTGAGAACATCGGCAGTCTGATCTATGAGGAAGCAGAGGATTATGAGCGCTGCAACTTCATCATCACCGGTGTCAACAGCGCCCTTGGGGAGAGACTGGACTTCCAACAGGTAGCAACATGTTCTATATGAGCCTCATTCTGGGAAAACAGGGCTTAATGCATTTGTTGTCTTCATAGGCTAATCAGGAACAACACTTTATGTCTATACTGGATTTTTGTTTAGAAGAGAGTTCCTTTAAAGGAACAATTCCATAAAAGCCGAAACTGTTGCTCTTGATTCTGGGACGCCACTTTACACAATGCATTTAGCCAAGATTTCCTAGAACCAGGCTCATACGATAAGCACATTACCAGGCTCATATGATACATAGACAATAATAGGTTGGTGACGTGGATGGAGAATGGTTAGCTGGCAAGTCGGAGGAACGGCTCACCCGATAAGATCCTCCCACGAGCCAGATAACCATTCTCCATCCACGTCACCAACCTATTATTCTATTTATCCTGTCACATTTACAACATTCGTTGAAATGTTTCTAAAATATCTAGTTTTCGAGTATTTTGTGTTTAAATATTTAATAATTGTAAACATCACGCGCGAAAAAAACATGGTGACGTCATGTCAGGCAAAGCGCTTAGGCTAGCTTCCATCTTGTTAAGACACACAGAAATCGAGTTACTCGTTATTAATTCAATACACAAAGATGAAATTATGCTGTTTAAATAATAATGTTTAAACAAACAGTTCTTTACATGTATTTGGCATTTTATTAATAGAAAAAAAGTATATTTTATTAATAGAAAATAGTAAATGCATGCGCATGCGCGGATAGCAACTGACGGATATTTGAGGTCATGTGGTCATCTAGCCCAATATCTTTTGGGATATTAGGTTACCTGGTTATCGGGCTGATTTAAAGGCATGTGACAGGATAAGCACATTTATTAATGCAATACTATTGTCTGTGAATTTGAACATGTTGTGCAGATATAACATTTTCACACTTGATCTTTAGAGAGTGTAGTAGAATGAAAAAGAATGAACCGAGTAGAATTAGGTCATGGTCATTTTTGCAGTGAAAGGCTACAAAATGGCATACAGGGTATATTGTTAACCCTGTCCCTGTGTTCGTGTTTTTGCTATGTTTGTGTTTGAATGGGGGGCAATATTAAGTGTGTAGTTTCTATGTTGTATTTACATCATGTCTGTCACACAGCATCCATTTCCGTTCTGTATCACTGACATAAACTGTGGGCACATTTCTATTTTCTACCAGTAAACCAATAGTTTCTGTTTTTTTTTGACATTCCATATTCTTAAACACACCAACAATATCCCCAATTGCTTGATTGCAGCCTGTGGCGTGTGATGGTCAGATTGAGACATGGCTAACTAGTTTCCTTCAAGGCCTGAAGGGGGCACTGCAGTTTCAAATGGCCACAGCGATGGGCGTCGAGAAACCCACACAGAAAACTCGCACAATTCGCAGTGCTGGGTCGAGGAAAGTCACTGTGCCTGTCCAGGAATCCAAGTCTGCTACAAGAAGAGGTTTACCATCTTTTTCTGACATATAGCAAATATACATGTACACATTGTGCTCATAGAAACAGGAATCAATTGATCAATTTTGACAAGTTAATTTAAGGATTATGTTGACTAATTGTGGGTTCATATTTCTGTAGTAAATAATAGCTTATGATTACAAAATCATTATTTATTTTTTTAGACAAAACCCACAACAAACAAACACGAGAGCAATCTATGTTCATCTACTGGTTAATAGTGTGATCATTGCTATCTTTATGTGTGGTATTGCTTGCAGTGTACCATCCAGTAATTTTCAAGTTATTACCAACAGTCTGTAATTTTTTTTCCACACACAGGTCGAAACAGCAGAACAGGCAGCCTTGGGGGAAGTTTAGCAGGCAGCCTGGACAGTAAGGGTCTCCCAAAGGCCAAGGAGCCCAGGGACACTAGCCGCCCCGCATCTGTTGCCGAGCAACTGTTTGCCAATGACCCTGATGCTGACCCTCGTAGGTCGTGGACCCTAGATCATGTGACTGAGATTGTGTACCTGGCAACGCATGTACAGATGTTGGAGCAGGTGGAGACAGCCCTGCAGGAGTTTGGACAGGGGAAAGATGAGCCTTTGAGGGTACAGAGAAATTAATTGATGTCCATTTTTACATTCAAATCGCAACACATGCTGTTTTAAATGTTGGATATGCTGGTTTAAACCTATTTATTTAAAATTAGTGGTATCAAAAGCCTTGGGCTCATACAGGCACTCTTTAGTCCATTTTCTGGGACAAGACCTCCTGTGTACAAGGCCGACACAATATTTACTACATTATTGTTGTCTTGGATAAGGTATTATGTTTAAGTAAAAAAAAACCTAATACTTTTAACTTAATATTGGTTATAGCGTTTGTTAAAAAATAAGCTTCTTTTATTATCAGCAGTTCATCCATTGCATAATAATGCACAAGCATTTTCGCCAAGAAAACAAACAAATAGGCACTTTTGGTACCTAATAAATTAAAATTTAGATGGTATATTATTGCGTGACAAGAATGGCTATACTTCAGACTCGACTCTGCATTTCAGGGTGTTCTCAAGAAGATTAACGACAGTATCAAGGCTACAACAATCCTGCTGAAAGGTATGGAGGGTGACAAGGAAAAGAAAGCCAAAAAGAAAAAGAAGAAAGATGGGGAGTCTGACCTCCTGGAAGACACCAACTCCCTGGCGGGGGCGGGTACAGGCGTGAGAAGCAGTAATGCCCCCTCCCTGGGCGCCTCTAGGAAGGACTCCATGTTTGATATTGCTGGACTGGACACCACTCACTCACCCATCCCAGAGGAGGGCGGGCCTGGCAATGAATGTGAGTACTAAGTCTTCACCAACCCATTAGACTTTGACGCCATAAAAATGCTTCAGAGTTGAAAATATATTAGCTATAAATTGTCGGTATATTATTAAAATATTGTTTTTAACAAAGAATTAAATATTATAGGTGTTAACTGCCATACTTTACTTGATTTTCAGTCAGTTTTAGTACATGACAGTTTTAAGAAAAAAATTATATTAAGACTTTAATTGGTGAATACTAGGACCGGTTTCATTGATTTGACTTAATTAGAGAATGGCTGATTTTTAATGCATTATTGGAGAATAAGGCCTTTGCAGACAACTGGATAGAACAGTGACAATGTTGGATCAGTATGATGCTTTTATCCAATCTTGTCTGGACTGTTGTTTGAAAAGTAACGATAAGAGGTGAATTGTCAAAGATGACAATAAAGTGGTTATTTAGAAAATAAAGTGGTTATTTAGAAAAGCAGTGTGTAATTTAACATTCAATTAATATTTATTGAATGGGTTGAAAGCAAGATTTAGGGATTTGTGCTTCAAATGTGAAAATCATATGCAAAAGTTTTCACCGCCAAAGGTCAATTTTCCTATCTTTCTTCCAGCCCTCATTGAGCCCACGACTATGGAGCCAATAGACACCATGAATCTGGCAGCCATGTCGATGCCTACCATGAAGAAGGAGGGAGAGCTTGCTGCACTAGAGGTGGAAGCAGCGGCCGCCAAGTTGGAGGTCAGCGAGATGAGGCTCATGTTGTTCCCGAGCCAGATCCACAAGCTGTCCTGCCTTCTGGCACTACTGGCCCACTTGAGAGACTATGTGGAGATGTTGCTGTCACTCGAGTCCCCTTCTCCCATCACCAGCCTCGAGTGGAGATCACACCTGCAGTATCGCTTCAACAAGGAGACCAGGGCCGTAAAGATAAAGGTATGGTGCGGTTTGATTTTTGCTTGTTTTTATCCCCGCCGAAAGAATTTTCGGAGGGGATATAGTAATTGGTCCCGTCTGTCCGTCCGTCCGTCCGAAACTTTGTCCAGAGCATAACTCCAAATCTATTCGATGGATTTACTTTAAACTTAGAATATAAACAGATGGCAATTAGAAGTGCAGTGACCAAGAACTATAACTCTATCTACCTTAGCCATAACTCTATCTACCTTAGTTTTTGAATTATCTCCCTTTATTTAATTTCAAAGTAAATTTTTGTCCGGAGCATAACTCTAAATCTACTGAAGGGATTTACTTGAAACCTGAAATATAAACAGATGGCAATTTTTGTCTGGAGCATAACTCTAAATCTACTGAAGGGATTTACTTGAAACTTAAAATCTAAACACATGGCAAGTAGGAGAAGTGCAGTGACTACTAAGAACCATAACTCTATCTACCTTAGTTTTTGAATGATCTCCCTTTATTTAATTTCAAAGTAAATTTTTGTCCGGAGCATAACTCAAAATCTATTGAAGGGATTTACTTGAAACTTGAAATATAAACAGATGGCAACTAGAGGTGCAGTGAACATGAACCATAACTCTTTCGGCCGTAGTTTTTTAATTATCTCCCTTTATTTATTTATTATTATTTTATTTTTTATAATTATTTATTATATTTAATTTAATTTCATAGTAACTTTTTTAGCTTTTCAATTTTTAATATCTTCCTTTATCTACTTTTACAATAATTTTTTAATTTGAAAACTGAAGTATTCACTGTAAAATGAGTAGATGAGTTTAAGGAAAAATACAGTGATCAAGAACAGTAACTGTTTATAGCCTTTTTTAATTACCACCCTTTCTTTCAATTCCATATCTTTTATTCTCCACATCATAACTCCAACACTATAGAACTAATTGATCCTTGAAATATAAATTTATGACACAGGTGCCGTGTTTTACAAATATTATTCTACTCTGTAAAACAAATGTTGTCATACAAGCAAACACATTTCAGCGGGGATTTGGCACTACTGTGACAAGCTCTTGTTTTGTTTCTGTTTAGATTTATGTATAAGGATCTATCTTTGCACCTTAAAGACTTGGGTCTTAAAAGTGAACTGTATTCCTTTCAGATATTCTAGGAATATTATCATCATCAGAAAACTACTTTTGTTTACCCTTAAGAGTTCGCGTTTTGCACTTGTTTACATTATAATTTTAATATTAATATGAGTTTTGTTCTTGGTAAAAACTGCCCTTTATACATGTGCGTAGTGTCATCCTTTATTAGTCTGTGCAATAAGCACAGGCTAACAGGAACAACACCATCCACTTTAAAGAATTTTTTATCTTAAGAAAGTCTTGTCGAAACAGAAATCTAGTGTAGGCGGAAAGTGTTGTCCCTGATTGGCCTGTGCAGACAGCACATGCTAATCTGGGCCGTAACTTTTTGCACATGCATTTAGCCCCATTTTCCAAGGGTGTTGCTCATACATATGATCTTGCAGTGCCTGGATGTAGACATGGAGTATGGCTATGAGTACCTGGGCTCCAGCTCAAGGGAGGTAATCACACCACTCACTGAGCGCTCCTTTGTGGCTCTCATGCAGGCTGTCAACTCATACATGGGAACACTATGTGTTGGACCTATTGTAAGTTGAATTTGTCATTTATTGTTATCAGATTTTTTAATAAATATGTTTCATTGATGTTGTGAAACTTGTATTATGCTCTGACAGAATGGGAGGCATTACACATAACACCTTTCAATCTGTTTGTCCTTATGTTAATACTGAAGCTTGTGTTTTAAACTGCATTAATTTCTGGGTGGATCTTCCTCAAATTTTCTTTTTATACTTTGTAGAAAATATCATGGTCCCCTGAAGCTTGTGTTTAAAACTCTTAATTACAGAACAGAACTGAACTGACAGTTTGATCATGATCAACATTTCACAGTTTAATTTAATTTATGTTAAGAAATGTTTAGATTGTTAAGAAAGGAGTTTTGACTACTATGAGTGTTTGCAGAATTAGGCACTTGGCTTGCCTGTTTTTCCACTATAAAATATATAGTCCCAATTTTTTAGTTTTCAACTGCTCTTTAACTATTGGGTAGATCTTGCTCAAAGTTCACACTTAAATGAGCTTAAATGAGCTTAATTTGTAGATGATTGTAAAGATTGGAATTTGGGCTTCTTCTAGTTTTGGCAGCCTGAAGCTTCAAACCCTCTTTGAATATTGATTGGATTTCACTCACACTTTTACAGTTCAAAGCCCTTCATGTGTAAATGATCCTTAAGAGAGGAATTACAACTGCAACATGCTTTGACAGAATTTTGGCCCTTTGTCTGTTATTCCAGTATAGAATATATAAACCCAAAACTTTGTGTTTTTAACTTCCCTTTAACTACTTGGCAAATCTTTCTATATCTTTAAACATTTAATAACCTTCATGATTGTAAATAAAAGGACTTTGACTGCAACCAGTTTTGTCTGAATTAAGGCCTTTTGTCTTTCTGTACACTGTAGAATATATTGTTGATTGTCTTCATGCTAATATAAGTTGTGGCAGGCATCAGTGTCTGATACATTTCTAGTTACATTGCTAGTTCTTTTGAATCGTTTTTAGCTCATCTAATTTTTGAAATTTTTTTAAAAATTAAGAGCTATTGTCATCACCTTGGTGTTGGCGTCGGCATCCGGTTAAGTTTTGCGTTTAGGTCCACTTTTCTCATAAAGTATCAATGCTATTGCATTCAAACTTGGTACACTTACTAACTATCATGAGGGGACTGGGCAGGCAAAGTTAGATAACTCTGGCTTGCATTTTGACAGAATTATGTGCCCTTTTTATACTTAGAAAATTGAAAATTTTGGTTAAGTTTTGTGTTTAGGTCCATTTTATTCCTTAAGTATCAAAGCTATTGCTTTCATACTTGCAACACTTACTAACTACCATAAGGGGACTGTGCAGGCAAAGTTATGTAACTCTGACTGGCATTTTGACAGAATTATGTGCCCTTTTTATACTTAGAAAATTGAAAATTTTGTTAAGTTTTGTGTTTAGGTACACTTTTTTCCTAAAGTATTAAAGCTATTGTTTTCATACTTGCAACACTTACTAACTATCGTAAGGGGACTGTGAAGGCAAAGTTATGTAACTCTGACTGGCATTTTGACGGAATTATGGACCCTTTATACTTGAAAATTTGTTTAAGTTTTGTGTTTTGGTCCACTTTACCCCTAAAGTACCGTAAATACTCTATGTTTTCGGACACTCTAAGTTTTCGGACACCCCTTTTTTTAGCAAAAAATAATTATTTTCGTGACTCTTAATTTTCGGACACACGAGTTTTCGTCCATAATTAATGTCTCTAAGTTTTCGGACAGTATATTTTACAGCGCTATTTTACTAAATTTCAGTCTTGTTTTCGATATCTTATGACACTTCGATCATGGGGTTTTACAACTAGATTAACATCATCAAACATGGCAGGTGCATGCCTGAGGGCAACGGACCATTACATGTGCGTTATTGGGTAGTAAATAACCTTGTAAACCGGTATTAAACAATGGTTTCGCCGGATAGCATAAGCGTTATGACAATAACCAGGGGTAGTGTCAATTAACAGTTCAATTATCTACCGCAATGTTACTACCCCTTCTCAGTAAAATAACTTTGACAAATACTAAACGCTTCAAAGTGTGATGCACCCTATTGCATGTTTTACGAACAATGGAAGGTATTAGACAACAACTATCGGAAATAAACAAACGAATAATTCATAGTTTGCTTTTTTTATTGCGTTAATTACAGGTTCATACTAGCGAGTATCGGTACATCACATGCTCATTTCTGAACTTGTTGGTCAAAGTACAACCTTTTAGTAACTTTCTGTTAAATAAATTAAGCATTTAAAATTATTTAAAATGCAGTGCAAACATATATAACTGTAATTTTTACTATACGGCATGGTATTTTACAAGCGCGTTCTATTACCGGTAGTCATTGATACAATTGACGCTATTTTCGGACACTTTAATTTTCGACTCTAAGTTTTTGGACACCTGTATTTTGTGAATATTTTTCGTATCTAAGTTTTCGGACAAGAAAAAAATTAATTATTTTTAAGTGTCCGAAAACATAGAGTTATTACGGTATCATAGATATTGCTTTCATACTTGGAATACTCGCAAACTATCATATGGGGACAGTAAAGGACAAGTTGCATAACTCAGGATGTCATTTTTATGGAATTATGGCCCTTTTTTGACTTAGTAACTTTGAATATATGGTTACATTTTGTGTTTAGATCCACTTTACTTCTAAAGTATCAAGGCCATTGCTTTCAAACTTCAAATACTTTCATGCTATCATGAGGGTACTGTACCTGGCAAGTTGAATTTTACCTTGACCTTTGAATGACCTTGACTCTCAAGGTCAAATTATTAAATTTTGCTAAAATAGCCATAACTTCCTTATTTATGATTAGATTTGATTGATACTTTGACAAAACAACTCTTACCTGACATACCACAATAGACTCCACCCAAACCATCCCCCACGCCCCCCCCAATCCCCCCTCAATCCCCCCCAATATTTTTTTTAAAGATCATCTAATAAATGACCACCACACCCTCACACGATACCCCCCCCCCCCACCCCCACCCCAAAAAAATAATGTTTATGCCCCCGGTAGGGTGGCATATAGCAGTTGAACTGTCCGTCAGTATGTCAGTCAGTCTGTCCGTCCGTCCGAAAAAAACTTTAACATTGGCCATAACTTTTTCACTATTGAAGATAGCAACTTGATATTTGGCATGCATGTGTATCTCCTGGAGCTGCACATTTTGAGTGGTGAAAGGTCAAGGTAAAGGTCATCCTTCAAGGTCAAATGTCAAATTTATGGCGTCTGTCCGTCCGAAAACTTTAACATTGGCCATAACTTTTTCAATATATTGAAATTAGCAACTTGATAATTGGCATGCATGTGTATCTCATGGAGCTGAACATTTTGAGTGGTGGAAGTTCAAGGTCAAGGTCATCCTTCAAGGTCAAGGTCATCCTTCAAGGTCAAAGGTCAAACGATATTTTTTTTCAAAGTGGCGTTATGATGAAGCTGCACATTTTGAGTGGTGGAAGTTCAAGGTCAAGGTCATCCTTCAAGGTCAAGGTCATCCTTCAAGGTCAAAGGTCAAAAAAATAATAATTTCAAAGCGGCGTTCTCATAAAGCTGCACATTTTGAGTGGTAGAAGTTCATGGTCAAGGTCATCCTTCAAGGTCAAAGGTAAAAAAAACACAATTTTTTTTTTCAAAGCGGCGCAATAGGGGGCATTGTGTTTCTGACGAACACATCTCTTGTTTTTTTCAAACATTGTTAAAAAACACAAATATTTATTTTTATTGTTTTATTTTTTAAATACCGTCCAACCTTCCCACCCAAGAATCTCCCCCCCCCCCCAATTTTTTTTTATTTTTTTGCATTTTTTTTTTGCATTTTTGGAAGTTAATGTAATAAATGACCACACCCCACACTATACACCCCTCTCCACTCCACCCCTCCATCCTTTGTGATTGAAATTGAGATAGGTCCCTACACCTTTAAAAAGAAAAATAGATGAGCAGTCTGCACCTGCAAGGCGGTGCTCTTGTTTTACCATTTGTTTCCATGTACTTGCATTAACCCTTTCCCACTCAAAAGCAAAGTGAAAATGGCTATGCGCAAACAGCATAATACCAGAACAGCCTGCAAGTAACTCGCAGTCTGTTCAGGTTTTATGCTGTTTGCTGCTAATCAGTATTTTAGGGTTGGAAATGAAGCCTTTAAAACTTGAATCTAGTAAGAAAGGTCTTTTATTGAATTTAACTTTCTAAAGGGACTACAAATGGGTAAAAATAATATAAGCCAGGACAATTGTTTAGGATTATGAGACTGAGTACATTTATCAGGATGTGCTGCCTTTTTTCTTTTGGTAAAGGCCTTCTGTCCTTCTGCAAAAAAAGATATGTGTTGACATTTTGAAACTTTTACATATTAAAAGTGATGAGAGGATTATTCATAAACCTTCATTTCTGCAAATTACAAATTATTTGTTTGCTGTTCTAAAAATAGAATTTCACAAAATATTAGATTTTTTCTTTACTTTCAGAAATTACAATAATGAAATTTAGCATGCGCATGAATTACAATGTTACAGTAAACACATTTTTTTGTAATCCATTAATCAGGTGAATATTAAGAACAAATCTTAAAATTGCTGAGCTTAATGAACATTTTATATCATTATGGAACATAACAAGTGTACAGGTAAATGGCCATCTTCTGGTTAATGCATATTTATAATCGGTGTATGTTTCACCCAACCGGTAGGGGGTCCGGATTGGGTGCAATACTGTCAAAGCCTTTTTGTATTTGGTTGTATATCGATATGCACTGTTTTCATTGTCCCAGGACTGCGGTAAGTTTGAGTTGGTCCAAGAGCTAAGTCACAGTTTCGGACATGCAATGTACAAGTTCAACTGCACCAAGTCCATAGACTACTGCGGACTGCAAGATATTTTCCGTGGCATGGCCTCTACTGGATGCTGGGTGACCTTCAACAACCTCAACTGCCTGGATCCCTCAGTGCTCAGCGTGTTTGCTCAGCTCATGACCACTGTCATGGAGGCACTCAGGGCAGGAAAGGCTGCCGTACATCTGCAGGCGGACGATATTCAGCTGAATTCCTTGGGAGCCTGCTTCGCTCTGGTAGATAGCTCTATGCCCGTCATGGCAACCAACCCTGACAAGCTGATGATATTCCCGTCAGTGACTGCCACCCTGCCAGACTATGTTATCAGTCAGTTTAGGGTGGTGTCTGTAGCTAGACCAGACCTGAGAATGTGCCTCGAAGTCATGCTGTTTAGCCAAGGTGAGATCTTAGACTCTTCACAAAGTGAAGAATTTAGCCATGCTCTTGGAAAAACAAAACTTATATGGGTAAAGTGTTGTCCCAGATAAGCCTGTGCAGTCCACATAGGCTAATCAGGGACAACACTTTACGCCATTTTGGTATCTTTTGTATAATGCATAAGTTGAATCAGAAATGTTGTCCCTGATTAGTCTGTACAGACTGCACTGGCTAATCTGAGAAACTATTTGCACACATCAATTAAGCCCAGTGTTCCTAGAGCGAGGCTGAATTTTATTTGTTTGTGTATTATTTATAATATGTTTGAATGCTATTAATGCTTGATGCAGTTAGGTTGATCAGTGGTTTGTTGTTATGCATAACACTTCCTTAATAAGTCATTGAAGGTTTGCAATATCAGAATTTATGTATGGAATATCATATGTTCAGGGAGTTTTGTATTCTTTAATCGATGCATACGCACAACTTTGCAACATTGTGCAGAAAGCGTGTGATTTTAACTTCTCCTTGCAAAATTCAAAAAGCACATGGTGTTAGCAATTGTTTTTTTTTAATGTATTTATCAAACGTGCTGAGACTTAACTTGATGTCCGAATCTTACTTTACATTTTAGGTCTTTTAATTGAAACAAGGTATAATCCATGTTCATATGTTTCAGGTTTTATCAATGGAACAGAACTTGCAGAGAAGACCATGGTTCTGAAAGAGTTATCCTGCAAACTGCTTGGAACCAACACCTTTATTACTGAGAACCTTTCACTTGGTATGGCAGACGTCTCACAATAAAAATTTGAGCTTCGTTCTAGAAAAACTGGACTAAATGCATGTGATATCCCAGATTAGCCTGTGCTGTCAAATTAGGGATGACACTTTCCTCTTAAATGGTATTTTTTGTTTAAAGGAAGTCTTTCAGCAAAACTCAAGTTAAGGCAGAAAGTTTCATCCTCTATTAGTCTGTGTGAACTGCACCAGCTAATTTGGGACAATACTTTAAGCACATGCATTAAACCCTGTTTTTCAGAGCAAGGGAAAAAAAATCAGATTTAAAGAAATGGTCCTGCTGTCGTCTCCTGCTACATGATGTAAAATTATTCAAACATTAGCAAACTTGTAGGTCATTTAACATAATATTTAAGTATTTAGATTTTCACAATTATCCTCGTTCATTTTGACAATTTCAACACTGTTACATGTGTGTTTTAAATTGATATGCAATATTTTTCATTTATATTTTCATTCATGCAAGTTCATGTTGTAAACTTCCATCCACAGAAAAGGCTTGGACCGGTAAATTACAAGTTTTGTTTTTTCCCATATTCCAGTTGTGTTATATGTTGGAACCAATCTCAAATTCTCATAAAGGTTATATCTGCACATGCAAACTGACTAGATTTTTTTTAACATAAAATCCCAAATTTAACTAGTAACCTTTTTGTTGTCTTTTCATGCATTTAATTAGAACATTTGATGCAGATATGACCTTTGCAGAAAAGATGAAACAAGAGTTTTGAATGGTTCAAAAGTTGTGTTAACATGTCACTCAATAATGATACATTTATGTGTACATTTAATGTTAGTCTCTGTTTGTATCCATCTGATAACATTTTTTTTTTTTTTTTTTTTTTTTTTTTTTTTTTTTTTTTTTTTTTTTTTTTTTTTTTTTTTTTGAATTTATAGCGTTTATTCACCTCCATACATTTACGTTACAAAGTGTATCGTTAGTTTACATGTTATTTTGTTAGTATACATTAATATAGGATTTTAACAATTGAACGAGGTAAATAAAATCTATGCATTTCATTATATAGACACAATCATACAGTTCACACACACACACGCACACACAGACACATACACAAATGAATGCCATGTTATGATACAAAAAGGAAAAGTATTTGGACTTCAGAAAAACATAATCTTTAATCAAACATTTGGACTTCAGACAATTAAAAACATTTATCAAACGACCATGGTATTACATATTTTAAGCAAACAACGCAATTTACAATAACACTATTCTATTGATCTACAAAAAGTTTTACAATTGACCAATTAAGTAGTTCCTTTTCTTTAAATTTAGTATTAAATTGAATCTCCCATGCTACGCACAGATAATTATTCAGCCCTCTTACTGAAGGTAATGTACCCTTTCTCTTGCATACAAAGATATACTTTTTAATTTCAAGAATAAGAATATTAATATCAGTCATGTTAATACTTGTACAACCAAATAACATTGTTTGACATGAAATATCAGTACATTTTTGCACATTATGGGATCTTAAAAAATCTACAACATAATTAACAATTCTCTTTGTGAAAATGCAGTCCCAGAATAAATGTAATAGGGTTTCTTCATTTTCATTACAGAAGGAACATAAATTGTCATGAACAATGTTCATTTTAAATAACAAAGATTTGGTTCCTAGGATTCTGTGAACAATTCTTGTCTGGAACCACTGAGTGTATGTGTCTTTAGATATAATAAAAACAAGTGCGTGCACTTTTGTCCATTCAACGTTATTAAAAAGTGTATTCCATTTTAAATGGCAAGTTGGTATATCTGTATTATTGCTAAAACAGTTATAAACAAGTTTGTTTTGTTTATACCCTAATACTATGTTATTCAAGTAAAAAGATATAAATGCACATTGTGTATTTGGCTTTTTTATAAATTGAAGTCCTGATAATCTGATAAATGCATTCACAGTTCTAATTAAACCTTCATAAAAAAGGAAGTTTATTTTAACGCCAATGAGATTTTCTAATACAGATTGTTTTAGAAATTCTCCAGAAGTGCACATTATATCTCTTACATATCTAATTCCCCTGTCATACATATTTGTATTATATATAATATTCATACCTATCTTAAAATTGTGGTTATAAAATAACGGCATATCAAGAATATCTTCACACTTACTGACATTTTGTTTATTAATATACTCAATGTAACATGTAAGGACATCTCTCCAAAAACAATTTTTTAAACTTATCATAATTTTTTCTATGTAATTTTTTCCTAAATTAAACATTTTTTTCACATCAAACATAGAATATACTAGTTGGAAACATTTTCCGTTACTTGATACAATTTTCCTTAACCATGTCATTTTCATAGTTTTTTCAAAAGCATATATATCAGTCATGGCAACTCCTCCATCATTATATGATTTAATAGCAATAGTTTGTTTAATTTTTGATGGTCCATCCCATATAAAATTGGAAAAAAGGCTATTTATTTGTTTTAAAACTTTTTCTCCTGGGCTAGGGAGAGATATAAACAGGTGTGTAAAAAGGGGAAGTAGTAGTGATTTAACAACAGTTATCTTTCCTAGGGGTGTTAAAGTTCTCCTTTTCCAAAAATTTATGATATTGCGCAGCTTTTCAACTTTACTCGAGAAGTTTATTTCTATCATTTTCTTTAAATCAACATCAAATAATATTCCTAAAACTTTAAAGTTTGTTGTGCCCCAGACTAGTTTATATTTAGTTTTTATCGAGTGTATGCTATACTTTTTGGAGCCAATCCATATAAGATTTGTTTTGTCATAATTTATTTTTAATCCGGAACATAATGCAAAGTTATTTAAAAGATCAAGGGTAGCATTTAGGGAAACATCGGTGCCATCCAGTAAGAGAGATGTATCATCAGCAAACTGAGAAATTTTATATTCAATATTGTCTATCACTATACCTTTAATTGCATTACAATTTCTTATTTTAATTGCCAAAATTTCAGCACAAAGAATAAAAACATAAGAACTAATTGGATCTCCTTGTCGGCAGCCTCTTTCAATTGTAATAAATTCTGATAAAAAACCATTAATTTGAATTGCCGTCAAGGTATTATGTAGGAAAAGTGAAATCCATTTTTTCATTGTTGTACCAAAATTAAAATAATCTAATGTTTTTTCTATAAAATCGAACTCAAGGGTATCGAACGCCTTTTCAAAGTCTATGGTCATCAATAGTCCAGGGATATTGTTATCTTCTGTATATTTCATAATGTCATATAAAAGTCTGGTATTCTCACCAATATATCTGCCTTTAATAAATCCTGTCTGGTCTTTAGAAATAAGGGTATCAAGGATAGTTTTTAATCTGTTAGCAATAGTCCCAGATGCAAGCTTGTAAATTACATTTAAAAGCGTTAGTGGCCTTAGGTTTTTCAGAAAATGTCTGGGTTTATTATCTTTAGGTATACATGTGATTATACCTTGTTTTTGAGTAACTGACATGGTTCCAGAGGTAAAACCATAGTTGAGGCTTCTCACTATGAAGTGACCTAAATCTTTCCAAAATACTTTGAAAAATTCTGCTGTAAAACCATCTGATCCTGGGCTTTTGTCATGTTTCATGTTTTTTAAAGTAATTGATATTTCCTTAAGTGTTAGAAGACCTTCTAACGATTGGGATTGTTCAGTGTTTAATTTAATTGTGTTTATGCCTTTAAGGTCATCCTGTATATTGTAAGAGTCATTAATAACAGTCTTTGTATACAATGTTTTGTAAAATTTGGCAGTTTCTTTTAAAATACTATGATTGTCGAAAAGCCGTTGACCTTCATCGTTTTCAATAAAAGGGATGTTTTTACTAGATGCATAATGTGTTTCTAAATTACAAAAATATTTTGAGGGTTTTTCGCCTTCATCAATCCATTTTGCCTTGGCTCTAATAAAAGCGCCTTTCATTTTAATATTCCGTATGCCTGAGAGTTCGTGATGCAATAGATTGAGCTCTTCAATGTTTTCATTAGTTAATTGTTTTTCAATGTCTTCAATTGCTTTTAAAATATAATATTCTCTTTCTTTTCTCTTTTTGGATTTGAAGCTTGAATATGATATGGTTTTACCTCTGATTTCCATTAATAAAGTTTCTAAAAACAGTTGATCATTTATGGTAAACTGTATTAAATCATTTTCTATAGTATTAAGATATTCAATGTTATACACAGGTAAGACATATTGCTGCTTAATTTCTTCGATTTTTTGTTTCATACATTGAATATATTCTAGGTCATGAAGTAACGAATTATTAAATTTCCACAGTCCCTTTCCATGTTCTAGTTTGCTGAAATTCAATTCCAAAGTAATAGGGGAGTGATCTGATTTGTAACTTGCATGTATTTCCGATTTCCTGATAAACTGACTAAAATCATTAGTTGTTAAAAAGAAGTCCAGTCTGGCTTGTTGGACAGTGTTAGGCTTTCGCCAAGTGAAACATTTTGCATCACCGTTTATGGCTCTAAAAGTGTCTACTAGGTTTTTATCATTGATTACAGAAGATAACAATTCCCTTGACTTCTTATTATTATTCAATGTTTTATAGTTGGCATAATCAATGTTGACATCAAGAACTAAATTAAAATCTCCACATAAAATATAAGACTCATTTCCTATGGTCTCTATTACATTAAACAGTTTACTATAAAACAAAGGAGTATCATTATTTGGTCCATAAAGAGTACACAAAGTAAATCTATGGTCATCTATTGTTAAGTCAAGAATTAATAAATTTCCCTTTGTATCTTTTTCTTGATTGTGCACTTTAACATTCAGATTTGCCAAACATTTATTAAATAAAATGCATACTCCTCTTGAATTAGAAGTGCCAAAACTAAAATAGCATTCACCATCCCAATTTGAGTAGATTTGTTTTTTCCATTGAAGAAGTGAAATGGCAATCCTGTAAACAATATATATGGGCATTTAGACTTTTCAGATATTTAAAAACATCAGCTCTTTTCGAAACATCATTAAGACCACGACAGTTGTATGATACAATCTTTAAATTACTCATTTTCAATACAAAAGAGTACAGTTTTGTTAACATACCATAGACAACACAAGCCATTATCAATTACCGCAGTCAATACATAATACATAATCTCAGTCAATACACAATACAAAGTCGCAGTCAATGCACAATACATGGTCGCAGTCAATGTACAATACAATTTATCTTCGTCCAAACAAACAAAAAGGCAATAAAAATATGATAAAGTTCTGAAAACTTTCCTTAACCTAACACACAGCATGGCAAACATAAACATATTAACAGAAAAGGATAAAGAGAATGACAAGAAAAGTGAGAAATAAAACATATTCAGTGTACAAACGGTGCACGAAAATTGCCCTAAATATAAAACAGTGATGTTCGGTACATCAGGTAAAAAAAAACATGCTATAGATAAATATTCAATTTCTCAAACTGATCATTCAATTGTTTACCCACTAATTGTCTAATCCAATATTATTATAGGCAGCAATATTTAGACAACACACAAAAAGTCATAGCAAACATCGATAAATTATACAGTTATGTAGGCTGAGCAATAGTTCAATTAATTGGAGCAAACACGGGGTGTTTGTATCAACAAAAAGCTTAAATAGTTATTGTGTTTATTTAGATCTTTTCATTTTGTGGGTCGTCTCCAAAGCTTGTGCAGACGATGCAAATTGTAAAAACACTACAACAAGCGATATAACAAACAATTTCAACACGGCAACATGTTTTTTTTCCCATTATCTTTATGTGTTAGTAATATCTACTAATCTCATTTAGTATATTGTATGTTATGTCTTAAAAATCTATATTTTTTTGAATGAGTATTATTTTATGGTAGAAAACATGTTATATAAATTACCCTGATAACATTTTGTCTTCAGTGTATATTATTGCAGTTTGACAATATGTCCCACTTAAATTGACTGTAATGTAAGTTCTCCTTGTGAATTCCTTAACCTTAGTATCTAAGATACTATTAAAATTTTGTTTTCTTTGTCAAATTGTTCCTTTTTACTCGTTCTTGATAGGCAAATAAAATGGCACTTTAATAGCTACACATCTAAACTCATAATTGTTTATTGGCAAAAAGACGATAATTAAAAAAAAAATTTATTTACCAAATTTTTTTACCAATTTAAATAATACATTTTGTATTCGACCATACTAAACTTATGACAATGACTTCTTGTAATATTGTATATAAGGTTGTTGAATATGAAAAGTGTTGGTCTTTATATTCAGAAAAAGCAGTTAATATCATGTTAAAATTGGCTTTAAAAATGTGCCCTCTAAATCAATCATCCATTAAAAATTTGTTATTTGTGTACCATACACAGTTGATGAATGCTCTATAGATATAAGAAAGCAGTACTTCCATAGACAATAACTGAAATGAAATAAAAGAAAATATAATTATATACATACATTTGCAATACTCAGGTTATATTCTTTCAGAGCTTGGCTTTTCATTATCCAAATGAACAAAATTTTCTGAACAAAAGTCTTGTTTCGTCAGTTTTGTTTCATTAAAAAAAATTGCATGCTGCCTTATGCAAGAAAAGACATCTCAGAATATGACATACCTGTGCATGCTGCTGATGGTGGAAGTTGTTGTGCATTATGAATGTTGTTGGGGATAGTTGTTGATTTATATGTCATATGCATAATATACAGCCAATAGTTGTGTAAAGGTAAATCAATTATGTTTGTTACATCCTTGCTTTTATCAGTAAGTAACTACATGAACATAGTAAGGTCACTGCCAGACATAAACTAAGCTCATATCTCTATGAAACCTGCACTTGGCAAATATTTACAAAACGCATAAAGCATATCTTTAACATTAAAAAGCACTGATTTAAAACCGAATTTCAGACAATATTTATAGGTGAAATTGAACATTTTTTGCAAGGAAAAATGTAAACATCTCAGTAATATATGTTAATGAAAGAAAATCTATCATACAGTCCAAGACTTAAAATTTCATTTTTAAGATTTGCTTAATGTATTTATTAAGTTTTCCAGACATATCTTTGTCAATTCGGACAGGTATGTGTGTTCCAGCTTAAACACAGACCATTACTTACTGAATTTTATTACTTCTAACTTAAAGTTAGTACGGTTGTACCTACAAGTGACATGACAAGAATGAAATTAAAAAATGCTTTACTCCTAGAAGACCTGTATATTTTTTACCATGTATAGAACATCGAAAAAATTTAGGTGAGGAAGAGATGAACATTTTTTTAGAATAATGATGTTCTGTATATAAACAGTATTTACATGTATCTTTATTGATTTGTCCATCCATTTATAATACTTTTCACTTGACCCAACCCAATGTTGTTTTTAGATATGTTTGATAATTGCAAATTTCTAGTTTGTAGAGTAAATTGTAAGAAACCCATAAATATATATAAAATGGTCCAATATTATTGAAAATGAGGAATATTTTTGTTGAAATGTACAGCGTTTGAAAAGCAGTAGGGACTTGAGAGCTTCTTTGCATGTAAGCAGGTGACACCATCTAGTTTTAAACTGAATGTCATTTTTGCTATTCAAACACTAATGGAAACAAAATTATTATGCCAAACTAGTACATGTAACGGGTCAATATGGCAAGGTATGAGACAGTGGTCTGCTTGTTTCAGGGGTGGACATATCTGCTGGCTTCAATGGGTGGAGCCTGAAGACCCTTAAAGGAGTCGTGGCAGAGGCAGGGGCCCACCTGGAACAGCTCAACTCTGAGATGAGTGAGGATGGTAAGTGTGGCAGTGTGGGAGTTCAAGCACTTCTTTGGTATATATGAGCCACGTTCTGAGAAACTGGGCTTAATTCATGTGCGTAAAGCTTTGTCCCAGATAAACCTGTGCAGTCCACACAGGCTTATCAGGGACAACACTTTTCGCTTAAACTGGATTTTTGTTTAATATAGACTTCCTTTAAACGAAAAATACCATAAAACCAGAAAGATTCATCCCTGATTGGCCTATGCGATTTGCAAAGGTTAACCTGGGATGACACTTTAAGCACATGCATTTAACCCAGTTTAAGTGAGGCTCATATTGGTGTGAACAGGGCATTGCTAGTGATCAGTATGGTACAGTATGTTGCCCAATTAGTTTATCAAATACTTTTTGTAAATGGATAAATAAAATGTATTTTTTTCTTTGCCTGTATGTTAGGACATAGAGGAGGGGTGAATATTGGAGAGTTTTATCAGAAATACACATTATTCAAAATGTTTTCCCGTATCACGGGGTTCAACAATTGATAATAATAATAGATTGTAACAACCAATTGACTGAAATCTGTATTATTGCAACAGCACACTTCCTTGCACTATAACATGGTGAATGTTGTCTAACACTGTTTTCTCCTCCTGTTGTTTTCCCACCACCTTCACATTTGTACCTGAACACACAATAGGGGACACAGACCAGACAAATGATGGTGATGATGAGGAGGAGGATGAGGAGGAACAAGAAGTGGAGAAAAATAATTCAGAGCCAGGTAGTTGTCCCTTGTAAGATTTGGTTGTTTGTGATCCAGAGTAGAAATAAATGTAAAGTTTTTTTTTTAAAGAAAGATAGATTGGATAAACCTCAGTCTTTATTACACTAAATGGTGTTTCATGCAGTGAAACCTAAGAAGGAATCGTTTATAAGTTCCACAGTGTATTGTCAATTGTTAATGCTATTATATTGTGATTTTTAAAATTGATAACACACATTTGTTTACTGATTTAAAGAGTGATTAATTATGAAAGCAAAAGTTTTGCTGCTTAATCTTGTCAAAACAAGGACATTTTCACTTGTTTAAACAAATCAATATGTCGGTATTATTTAATAATAATTTACTAATTAGAAAGTAAACGTATTTCCACAAAAAAAGTGTTGGACATGTGATGTGTTTAATATTTTAATATTGTATATGGGCTTATATTCCTTTGCAATTGTAATGAATAAGAACACATTTATTTGTATTACATTATAATATAACTTCAAGATAATTAATTAGATAAGTATTGTAGATACTGCTGGAATGGGAAGCACAATCACCATATTTCACACGTGTTCCTTGTGTGTTTGTTTTTCACCTTAATATTGCACATGTGTCCTTTATTTAAATAATATTTGTTTGTCAATTAAGCCTCCTTCCTTACTTTTCACATTCTAAATGTTTACCTTTGAACAATATATATTATAAAAATGTCTCCTCCTTTGTGGTATTTCCTCAGTTTGAGCATCAATCTAAATAAACAAATCAGACTTACTTTCTTGATTTTGTTGGGATACAATAAGCTTAAGAGAACCCTTGGAGATTAAGTTCTCAGTTATTGATCAAAATCAGTGAGCACATGTGTATTCAAAGTGCAGCTTTTGAACTACATTATCAACTCAGCAAGTGTATGTTCAGGGTCTAGTTTGAGACAGTTGTGTCTGCTTACTACTAGAATATCAGATAAAATAGTTTCAAAATCACTTCTTCATGTTAACTCAACATGCAGCTTTTGAAATTAATTTAACTTTTAAATATAGACACAACATTTTGTCAGCTTGCTCAGTTGAAAAATGTTTAACTCTTTCCCACTTAGAAGCAGATTAAAAAATGTGCAAACAGCATAAAACCAGAACAGCCTGCGAGTAAATCGCAGTCTGTTTAGGTTTTATGCTGTTTGCTGCTCATCAGTATCTAAGCATGTGAAGTAAAGCCTTAAAAACTTGAATCTAGTAAGAAAGGCCTTTAATTAAAATTAACTTTCTAAGGGACTACAAATGCATGAAAATATGTATCTAAGTGGTAAAGGGTTATTTAAAAATCTGAGAATTGTGGGTTTGAATACCAGTCTTTCTAATAACTTGTGTATCGAATGGTCATTAACTTATTTCTACAACCATTCTCTGTGGCCTTCTTATTTAAGTAAGGCAGTTGAGTCTGGCATAAGTATATGTACTGGTAGACCAAATAACCCAGGAAAAGTATGAGTAGATTATCTGACTGCTCTTTTAAATCTAAACAACATTTTTAAACTATGAACAAGTCCAAACATACAAACAAACATACCTTTATTTCAGCTGAAAAGATCTTGGAAGGAGGCAAGACTCTGATGTTGGAGGAGAAGTCCCTGGTGATGGCCCTTAGGGACACGTTCTTGCCGAGGATGGTAGGAAGGGACGCCAGTGTGTTCACCACGCTGGTCATGGACGTGTGGCCCCATGTCGATATTCCGATGGTGTTCGGTGGCAACGATGATGGTATGGACAAACTTCCTGAGATCAACTCCAGGGTCAGCTCAAAGAGCTCGTCTCGCATCAGGACAGCTAAGAGTCAGAGTTCCACAAAGTCGGTGAAAGGTAAGACATGGCTTATTATGCAAGAAAGGTTTTTAGCATGCAATGTGTGATAACAGTTTTCTTAGTGTTTAACCCATTGTGTTGGACAAAATCTAAGGCTTTTGTATGAATAATTATGGACACTAAGATTATTTTAATTTGAAAGTATTGATGAATTATATCATTTCATGCATTGATTTTCTTATTTTAATAATTTAAGTATATTTTGCAATATAAAATTTGTTAATAAATATGTGGATTTCCTAAGCACAAAACTGCTTTATTACATCCACAATATTTCTTGGCATATTAAAAGGTCTATACTACTAAAGTAAACATAACATTGGTTAAGCTATCTTGTTAATGTAATTAATTATCCGAAATTAATTTCAAAATAACTATGTTAATTTGTGTGTGTGTGTGTGTGTGTGTGTGTGCACTAGATTTATAAATTTACCAAAGAATAAATTAGTTGTTTCAATAAATTATCTCAATAATAGTTTAATAAAAGTGAATTTCATTAAGAAATATGCTTTTTAGTGTAGAACATGTTATATTATCACTGGAAAGGGAAACAATAGATATTTGCATGCCAGAAAAGTTGTCATTGTCTCCCTTAGCAGTGCACATATATATATGCATTATCAAACTGAAAAATGTGAAGCAAATGTCATTGTGTCCTATGATATTTAGTAGTTTTACATGTATCTTGGCACAATGAGTGATACAAGAAATAATCCTTCCGATACGTTTTATATTTTTATGGACCCGAAGAAAGGGCATATAGTGATCGCAATGTCCGTCTGTCTGTCTTCTGTCTTTCCATCACAATTTGCGTTTGGGTTTCGAAAAATGCTCATAACTTCTATGTCGCTTCAGATGTTACCTTCATATTTGGTGTGCATCTGTATATGGACAAGGCCTTTCCATACGCACACAAATTTTGACCCTGTCACCTTGACCTTGAACTTAGGGTCCGTGTTTAGGTTTCGAAATCTGCGTTTTGGTTTAGAAAAATGCTCATAACTTCTATCAAAGCGTTTTTCGGGGGCATTTGTCATCCTATGGAGACAGCTCTTGTTCACTATAAAGCATAAATCAATATTTTCTATATTTCATTACACAAAATGAAATACATGTTATTGTTATCAATGTTCAAGACATCAATGATCAGAACTTATCTGACAAGAAACGCAAGAGCGTCTTACATGGCAAGTATTCAACACTGAAAACATTAAACCATGCTGTTTTCTTGGCTAGTGTAATGTTCCTTTGGATTGTACTCAGTTGATTTTTACAGCTTATTGAGTCTGTATTCTGTCACCAAATTTCTGAAAAAAATATAGTTATGTCTCCCTTTAAAAAGTGGGAGTTTTTTGCCTGCAACATGTCAGAATGATATCTAAAAGACTCTTTGACCAAGCGTCATTTAAGTTGGTATGCTGATTACTTGCAAGGAAAAAACACTTGATTTTGACATCAACTTGCTATCTATATATGACTCTCCTACAGTGACAAAAAAGTTTTCATAAGCAATATTCTGTTCTTTATTTTAAAACTGAAGTATCAGCTGAAGAAGCTAGTCTATAAAAATGCCACAAACATGAAATTGCAATGATAACTTACAGTGACAGAATGAAGATACAGTTTGAACAGTTGTATGTTTATTGAATGATACATGGCTCAGTGCTGCACCTTGCTCATATTGTATTCATCTTAATGTACCTGTAAAAAATTAAGCAAGTTTTGCTATTGGGTGTTCAAAAAAGGTTATAAAAAGACAGATTTATCTTCAAAAAAACAAGCAAATTAAAAGCCATTGGCTTATTTGTTACATTACAATGTACATAATTAGCCAAAACAAACATACTTTTCATACGGCCCTATGTTTACAATGTACATGATTAAAGAATTAAAAAAATCAGTATTTCATAACACCATATTTTTTTGGAGATTTTAAATGAGTCTGTTTTTAATTATCATAAACAATTAGTCAGTTTATGACAAGCAGTTTGATCTGGAATACGCAATTAATTGCTATATTATTCTGTGTTTGTTTGACAGAAACATCTCCCAAACTGTATGGCAAGTATCTGTCACATACATTACTTCTCTTAAACTGATCTTGATTGAATTATGTCCAAACATGGGATTGTATATATCTCAAGCAGTATATTACAGGACAAAATGGTTTAAATCCTTGTATTACCTGCACTTTGAGAGATTGGGTGGCAGTCAATATGGTTGATTTCTCTAAATGGCTCTTGATTTCCTTTCTTTTGCATATATAATATTGCTTTTTTTTCTATCTCAATAGCAAACAAATTTGTTGGTGGGCATGAAGCACCATGTTTGTTTTCTCATTTTAATTAAAATTAACATGATTATTGCTCTTTACTTGAAACTATGCTTTTGCTAGTCAAATATTTTAGTCCAGATATCCTTTAGGCACCTGGGCGATTTTTGCAGCGAAACGCTGTAGCGTATTGAAACGTATACAATTTTTCTCTCCTCAGAACCGGGGATTTTTTTAAAGGTAACACCTACAGCGGTGTTAAACGTACACGTTTTTCGCAATTTTCAATTCTGTAATGGATTTTCGCGTTTTTTTAATACATTTTACGGTTTACAATGAAAATCGGGCCTAAAATACAACTTTACCCGTCACAGTTGTTTATCGTCAAACAATTATCTGCTTAGATACGGTATAATTTGTTATAGAAAGGGATGCCCCATAGCCGTTTCTACCATATTTTTACGCTTTTATACAACTGAAAAATGACGTGCATGAGAATACTAAGAAGAACTGTAACGTATTTTTACGAACTTTGTCAATAGCAAATAAACCTCTGTAACATATAATAACGTATTTTTGAAAAAATCAATACAGATCAATAAATAATATTGCACATGATCCGTTGTATGATTTGATATTTTTTGCCAAAACGTTGTCATATAAACATTTGAAGTGCAGAACTTTCTTAAGTTTATACCATACACATGACAGAAAATCATGGTTTTCAAAATACCATTCATTTGCTTTTTTATGATGAATTTGGAAAATTTAAATATTTATTGATTTTAACTTTCAATTATTAACCATAAATGGTCAAAACTTTATTTGACAAGTTTATAGTAAACAGACTCTATATTGAACATTCGAATGTCGCAGTCTTTATTTAATTTTTGTCTTTGATTAAGTTTCAGTTTATTTACAAACATTGATAATTGTATTTTTTAAGAAAAAAAGTTTCAGGGTTCCTACGCTTAAATGGGGTCAGGTTTTGAAACAACGAAATTTGTATGCGTTCTATAACGTTGTAGTCGTTCACTGCACAAATCGCCCCGGTTTTGAGGAGAGAAAAAACGTGTACGTTCTAATACGTTATAGGTGTGCAAAGGATATAGAGGTTTTGCAGTCAGAAAACTATTGGCATTGTTCAATAACTACTGTTCAAAGCTGTTAACAAAGTCCCATTTAAATATTAAATGTAGTATTTCATATTCAGAACGTGTAAACTGGATAACTGGTTCATGTATCATCTTTAGGCTAGACATTTATGTAGTTTTTAACCAGGTTTTCAATAAAGTTGATAGTCCTTTTACTAGATTTGGTTGTAGCAGACAGACAGCTTCACACAGTGGTTTTCTGGTAAATTACTTTATTAGATTTGCAAAATCAATTTGTAATAAAAACCTTTGATATAGCAATCTTGCATGGCAAATTTGCTGGAGATTGTATTTGGAAAATGTTGGGTTATGGTAATGGTCAATGTTACTAAAAATAGACAAACAGCTTAGACTCAAGAACGCGAGATTGGATGGAGATAATGTACTTACATTTTGAGTCTAGGAAGCTGACATAGCCTGGGCTTTAACGGTCATTTAAATTGAATAAATAACTACAATGTTGAAAACCTGGTTTCATGGCATTGACATGTGTCTTCATATTCATAAATACTTAACTATGTTTATGTCTATATCAATCATTATAATATTGACCTTGTTAGTGTCTCTAATGTAAATAACATTTTAAAATTTGCTAGCTATAAAAAAATAACAACCATTGTGATATAATATTGAAACAATCAAGAATGAAGCAATATTTTCTCTATCAATTAAATTTCTCTAATGAACATCGCATCTCTCTACACCCATTACAAACGATGCAAAGACATTTAACTGTGCAAAGATAAATTCGTGTAAATGCAAAAAATGTATTCTCAAGTTAATGATGTGCAATACAAACAAGAAAAGTATGTACCTTTATATTGGCAACTGACTGGTCCATGTTCCCACTTATTTCAGACTCCATCAACCTGAATACGCCTGTTGTGAACATGACCACCGCAGACAGGTTCACCTATGTGGATCCCAACCAGAAGCAGATTCTTGAAGACATTCAGGACGCCATTGCCGTGGCAACTGGTGACCTTGGGCTGTTGCCAGGCGTGGCGTTCCAGGCCAGGGTGGCTCAGTTGGCCCAGTTGAATTCTGCTCATCAGACGGTAAGTACCTGCTTTATTGGTAGTTATTGACCAGTTGATGAACATCTTTTTTTTCAGAATAAATAAGCCATGCACTGGGAAGTTTGTCTAATTGCATGTGCTTGTCTTCCAAGAGTAGCCTGTGCAGAATCAGGGACAACACTTCTCCCTTTTATGGAATTTTTCTTTTATAGAATGCCTCTTTTTTTAACAAAAATCAAGTATAGACGAAAAGTTTTATTCCTGATTAGCCTGTGAAGACTTGATAGTCTGATCTGGGACGAAGCTTTACGCACATGAATTAAGCCTGGTATTCCCAGAGCAAGGCTTAAATCTATTTTGCAACCTTTATTAAGTATAATAAATTTGTCAATTATAATAGTATATACATAATTTAAATATTGATTTATGCAGAAGCTGTACCATGGTTAAATGTCCAAAATGTTGTCTATGAATATTTAATAATAAAGAGTAAATTTCGCTCTGAGAAAATGGGGCTTAATGTGAAGCATGTGCACAGGCTTATCAGGGACGACACTTTCCTCCTACACTGGATTTTTGTTTAGGAAAGAATTTGTAAAAATGAAAAAATCCATTTAAGTAGAGAGGGTCATCCCTGAATAGCCTATGCAGACTGCAGAGTCTAATCTGGGACAATACTTTAAGCACATGCATTAAACCCAGTTTTTTCAGAGCGAGGCACATATATTCTTCTCTCCCCAGATATTCGTTGTTGGTCCTGCCGGATGTGGTAAGAGTGAATGCATCAAGACGTTTGCTGTGGCAGAGCGAGAGAGGGGGAAAACTATCAGTGTACAGACAGTCTTCTCTAAGGCTGTCGAGTCTGAGGAGCTCATGGGATACTTTGACCCTAAAACAAAGTAGGAAGTTTGCTCAGAAATATTGCATTCATGCCCCCATTTCCTGAAAATTCTGTTTTAAAAGGATATGTTGACCCTCACTCTTGTCCTATTAAAATGAAGAGTCAATAAAACTTCATTGTAGAAATATTACAAAAATATATCAAGATTTAAATGAAAATTATACATAAAATAAAAAGAATTAACAATATTTTGTTCAACTACATCAATTTCTAAATTGTAATATGAATCAATTAAAAAGTGACCAAAGCAAGTCTATTTTTTAATGAAATTGGGCCTTGGTTATTGTACCCACATGCAAATTACTTAGTGTTCTGTTATGTTTTATAAATGTTTTAGCAGACTGAAAATATACCATATGTGTCAGCATAAAATACAGTAAAAATCATAACATGAAGAAGAATAAATAAACTGAGTTACATATTATATGTAACATACACTGTTCACTAATGCCACGCCATATCCTTTATAGTATGTGGCCCATAGTGTTTACTTTTTGTAATATGGAGTGCTTCTTAGAAGAAAATATATATGAGCAGTGTTTTTTGCAAATGGGAATTTATGTATGTGCGTAAAGTATCCTCTCAGGTTTATCCTGGACCACACTTTCCGCGTTTATGGTATTTTTTATTTAAAAGAAGTCTCTTCTTAGCAAAAATCCAGTTTATGCGGAAAATGTTGGAAAGGTGGACCACACAGACTAATCTGTGAAGACACTTAACGCACATGCTTGAATATTAGCCTCGTTTCCCCAGAGCCAGGCTCACACTTGAACTCTTCACCAGTACATGTGTGCATTTTCAGAGAGTGGAAGGACGGCCTGTTTGCGTCACTGTTGAGGAAGTTCTGTGTGCAGCCCCCCAACAACAACTACAGCACCAAGGTGAAACCTGTCATGAAGATCATGCAGCTGGATGGGGAGGTAAACCTGGCAGTTTATATGGGACATTGTGCTGTCCAAATGTTAAAGGGAAATTCAATGCCGTACAGTTCTGAAATGCATTATTAACTATTTGAAATTGTTGGAATTATGTGGAATGTTTCTCAATATACAGGATATCCACTGTTAATAATTATCTATTGCAAAATCTAGGTGTTTTTATATACCTTAGGTTTTGTTTATGTTGTTTTGGGGTAAAACCTTCATGTTTTCTTGCTCCATGTAGTTCAATAGGTAGGATGTAAATCCCATTTCAAAATGGAAAATAAGTGTGTTCTGTGCACTGTTTTACAAAAATTACAGAATGAAGTTGTGTTGTCCACTAACTTGGACTATTCAACAGTTATCAAACGTCTTATTTTCACAATCCTATTTGGTAAGGTCAACCCTTAACTTGTTCGTCAAAGTTGTGTGTTCTTTTTTGCAGGCTGACCCCGGTCAACTGGAGTTGTTGCACACTGTTCTCATGAACTGTGGCAGTGTTGTCCTTGGCAACAATGAGAGGATCACTGTCCCAGATACACTCAGATTCATATGGGAGGTATGGGAGTTTAGTATCGCCCTTTTACCAATTACATTTTATTATCACCCGCCATAGACGGAGGGATATTGTTTTGGCGTTGTCTTTCCATCCTTCTGTCTTTCCGTCCGTCCGTCCGGAGCCATATCTTGGAAGTGCTTTGGCGGATTTCATTAAAACTTGGTATGAGTATATATATGGATAAGAGAATGATGCATGCCAAATGGCATTGTACACCATCTGTTAATAGCGGAGTTATGGCCCTTTGTATCCTGAAAAAATGCATTTGTTTGTGTCCGGAGCCATATCTCGGAAGTGCTTTGATGGATTTCATTGAAACTTGGTATGGGTATGTATATCAATAAGTGGATGATGCACACCAAATGGCATTGTACACCATTTGATAATAACGGAGTTATGGCCCTTTGTATCTTGAAAAAATGCTTTTTGAGTGTCAAATATAACACTTGTCCAGAAGCATATTGGGGGGGGGATATCAATTCAACGAATTTGCTTGTTTAGTTACTGTGTGTTTGTATGCAGAGTTCACTTTATGAATGTATGTATTGCACTTTTAAGCACCAGTACCAGCACTTTAAGTTTAATAGATGTAATGTGTTTGTATGCTTGTTTTACATTCTTCCTTATATGTTATTAAATTATTTATTTTTTGTCAGCTACCTTTCTTAAAATGACATGTAGATAACAAGTTGTTATATCTTTACAATAAAACACCAATAACTTGGCAGCAGATTAATAACGATGAATTTAAAAATAAATCATTGAAATTTGGTTGGAGATCTCTTTGCAATATCGGCCCTGCCCAGCCGTCTATTATGGGTAACCATGATAAATAAACTCAACATATCATATACAATAAACTCTGTAAGACTCTGTCATTGTGTCCAATTCAGCTGGAGACGCTGTCCAACATCAGCCCGGCCCTGCTATCCAGTGTTGGGGTGTTGGTGATGTCAGCCAATGACGTAGGCTGGCAGCTCATGCTGGTCCAGTGGTTGGAGAGGAGACCAGATGTGGACAAGGATCTCCTCACAGGTCTCAGGGGATTGGATTTTGCATCTATTCCTTTGGGCCTGGTTTTATGTTCATTGCCTGACTTTCTTTAGTAGATTTGATTACCATGTCTTCTCTCTGTTTGTTTATTATCCCCCGCCATAGGCAGAGGGATATTGTTTTGGCGTTGTCCGTCTGTCCGTCCGTCTTTCCGTCCGTCCGTCTTTTCGTCTGTCCGTCTGGCACTTTTGTGTCCGGAGCCATATCTTGGAAGTGCTTTGGTGGATTTCATTGAAACTTGGTATGAGTATATATATGGATAAGAAGATGATGCATGCCAAATGGCATTGTACACCATCTGTTAATAACGGAGTTATGGCCCTTTGTATCTAGCTGAGTGTCAAATATAACACTTTTGTGTCCAGAAGCATATTTGCAGGGGATATCAATTCAACGAATTTGCTTGTTGTTATTAGCCCTTGTTATGCCCGAGTTGCCAATAAGTACAAAGTGGGATAATGTTGCTTATGCCATATGCTGCCAGTGAAGCTGCAGACAAGCAATCCCACAGTCTGGTCAGGTACTACCCTGTCCGCCATTAAGTCTGGCAATGTTTGGTTGCGGATACTCAGGCTATGCAGGAACTCTTCTTGCTGCATTATGGAATAAAACCCATTTTTGCTTAATACAAGTGATATATTACTGGTAAATTGTTGAAAGATTGTATAGTCTAATCATTAACTTAAAATGCTTTTTGCAAAAAAATATTCTGTTAGCGATGCTTTGGCAGTATGTAAATTGGAGATAGATGATGTACATTGTTTGCAAATTTTGTTTTAAACACTGTTTGCAAAATTTTAATGTTGTTTGTTTTTCCCTTAACCTGCGTTAGAAGAACTTATTAAAGTAGTAATTTGTTTTATAAATAAATACATATCAAGTAATATGCTGTGTTTTTTGTGTGAAAACTTTTGTATTAATGTTGTATAAATGCTTTCCTAAGTAAAAATGTTGTATTGCTTCATTTGTCTCTGCATTTTTTTCTAGGTTTCTGTGATGTGTACATTTACAAGACCATCAACTATCTGAACGAATGCACCAAGCCGCACATGTTCACCAGCCCGAAGTCTGCCATTCCACAATACAAGCGTGTCATCCACCATACTGTGGAGAACATGGTCCAGACCTTCACCAACCTGCTTGATGTAAGTGCTTTATGGACCTAACGCCTTTCTCTTTTAACCTTTACCAATAAGAAGCGCACCTTGTAATCCCTTAGAAAATAAAATCAAATTTAAGACCTTTCTTTCTAGATCCAAGTTTGTTTTCCAATCCTAAGGTACTGATGAGCAGCAAACAGCATAAAACCTGAATAGACTGGGAGTTACTCGCAGGCTGTTCTGGGTATATGCTGGTTGCCTATAGCTATTTTCACTTTTCTTCTGAGTGTAAAAGGGTTAAATTAAATAAAGTGAAATGTACATGCACAAACCATATTTCCACAAATTATTTTATACTTACCAGTTGTTTATGTCCCCCTCTCACTATAGTGGGGGACATATTGTTTTTGCCCTGTCTGTTGGTTTGTTGGTTTGTGTGTTTGTTTGCTCCAACTTTAACATTTTGCCATAACTTTTGCATTATTGAAGATAGCAACTTCATATTTGGCATGCATGTGTATCTCATGGAGCTGCACATCTTGAGTGGTGAAAAGTCAAGGTTATCCTTCAAGGTCAAAGGTCAAATATATAGCTTCAAAGCGGCGCAGAAGGGGACATAGTGTTTCTGACAAACACATATCTTGTTAAGCAATATTTCCATACAGTTGATATTTTCAATCTCATTGGAAAATTAACAAATGCAATGGCAGGCACAAAATAGTTAGTCCATTTGCATCCTTTCTAATTTAAGCCTTCAGTCAATTATGTGAGTCATAGAATTGAAAGAAAGCAGTTTATTTATCCAAGGAAATATTCATTTTATGTTTTGCATTCACACTTTTGGCATAATAGCTTATGTTTTAATACACTCTTTTATTGTGTTAATGCCATTTCATAGTTGTCTATAACATGTTCACAGTTAACTAAATGAGAGCAAGATTGAGAGAAAACTAATTATTGTCTTCAATTTTCTTGTTAATACTCCATTTTTAGCTCGACTATTATATATGAAATATATATAGTGGAGCTATCCTACTCACGTCGGCGTTTCCGTTTCCGTGCTGTTTCCGTTAGCGTGCAAATATTAAAGTTTTCGTACTACTCCAATTATTTGCATTGTCCCTTGACATATTGCTTTCATATTTTGCATACTTGTTTACCAACATGACCCCAACCTATAAACAAGAGCAGACAACTCTTTCAAGCAATTTTGTCATAATTATGGCCACCTTTTCCGCTTAGAATATGCAGCAAATGTTAAAGTTTGCGTACTACCCCAAATATTTTCAATGTCCCTTGACATATTGCTTTCATATTTTGCATACTTGTTTACCATCATGACCCCAACCTATAAACAAGAGCATACAACTGTATCAAGCATTTTGACAGAATTATTGCCCCTTTTATACCTAGAATATGCATATTATTGATAAATCTATGTTAAACTTTTCGTACTACCCCAAATATTTCCTATTTCCTTTGACATATTGCTTTTATATTTTGCATACTTGTTTACCAACATGACCCCAACCTATAAACAAGAGCAGACCACTGTATCAAGCATTTTGACATAATTATGGCCCCTTTTACACTTAGATAATTGAACATTTTGCTTAAATTGCCATAACTTCTTTATCTATGATAACATTTTATAATTACTTTGACAAAACAACACTTGCCTGAATACCACAATGGATTCCACCCAAACAATACCCCATGCCCCTACCCGGAATCCCTCCCCCCCCCCACCCCCCCCCAATTTTTTTTTAAACATCATCTAATTAATTACCACACCCCACATTTAATACGATTATACCCCCTCTCACCCCCCCAACCTCCCCTCCTAAAATAATAATATTTTTTTTAACACCATCTAATAAATTACCCCACCCCACATTATACCCCCCTCTCACCCCCCCCCCCCCCCCCCCTACTCCCCCCTACCCACCCAATTTTTAAATATTTTTTTTCCTTTTTTTATTTTGAAAGATTGTCTAATAAATGACCACAGACTCCACATTATACCCCCTCTCAACCCCCCCCCCCACAAAAAAAATAAATAAATAAATACTTTTTTTCACCTTTTTTTATTTTTGAAAGATCGTCTAATTAATTATTGAATATGAACAATTTCCCCCATGATGGCTTACGTAATACTGTCAAGCACTCGAACAGTCGAGCACGCTGTCCTCTGACACTCACTGCTCTTGTTACTTTTTACTATGTAATATTTGTGTTATAAGTAATATGGCTGAAGCATTGTAAATTTATAGATTACAAAATTGCTTTACACTTAATAAATCATTTGTTCAATAATGATAAATCTGTGAAGGAAATTGAAAGTTTTTCTTGATAATGAAATGGTGATCATCATTTGCAGAGACTGTTGATTCCATTGGTAATGAAATTTATGTAGTTTAACATGAACATCTTACCAAAACAAGTTCATGTGTTGTATGTTGACCATATAATCAGTTATTATCGTGTACTGTATGACCCTCATCATGGGAAAATGGGTCTTATGTGATAAGAGACCATCCTGTGTAGTTGCACAGTTTGTTGAGGACTTAGCCTGTCCACTTTTGAGACAACAAAACCTTGAGTGACTAAAGCAAACCGGGTTGCTTCTGACCAGTTTGTACTGATGAACAGGCTGGTCTGGAGCTACGCTGGCCGCATATGGTATAAGACCCATTTTCTCATGATGCGGATTCATATATAAAGTGTATGCTTATCCAATAGTTTAAAGTAGTACATAGATACAATATGTAATAAAATGCTTCAACACTCAGAATAATTTTGGCTGGATACTTTTTAGGACTGCTTTACAAAATAACAGTATATATTATTAACACATTCCAAAAAAACAATCCTTTTTTACATAAAAAACAACAACTGCATATCCTTTATTAACACCTATGTCAGGCCTCTTGCGCTATAATTTATCTCTCTATTTTAATGTCATGCAATTCTCACATGTTTAGCTCACCTGTCACGAAGTGAAATGGTGAGCTTATGTGACTGTGTGATGTCCAGCATCCGTTGTGTGTGCGTGCGTGCGTCAACAATTTGTTTGTGTAGACAGTAGAAGTCACAGTTTTCATCCAATCTTTTATAAAATTTGGTCAGAATGTTTATCTTGATGAAATCTGGGTTGGGATTGTATTTGGGTCATCTTGGGTCAAAAACAGGGTCACTAGGTCAAATAATAGAAAAACCTTGTGTAGACAATAGAGGTCACGGTTTTCATCCAATCTTCATGAAATTTGGTCAGAATGTTAATCTTGATGAAATCTAGGTTTGGATTGTATTTGGGTCATCTCTGGTCAAAAACAAGGTCACTAGGTCAAATAATAGAAAAACCTTGTGTAGACAATAGATGTCACAGTTTTCATCCAATCTTAATGAAATTTTGTCAGAATGTATATCTTGATGAAATCTAGGTTGGGATTGTATTTGGGTCATCTGGGGTCAAAAACTAGGTCACTAGATCAAATCATAAAAGAACCTTGTGTAGACTATAGAAGTCATAGTTTTCATCTGATCTTAATGAAATGTGGTCAGAATGTTTATCTTGATAATATCTGATTTTGGATCGTATATGGGTCATCTGGGGTCAAAAATTAGGTCGCCGGGCTAATTCTAGTAAATCCTTGCGTAGATGAAAGAGGTCACAGTTTTCATCACGTCTTAATGAAATTTTGTCAGAATGTATTAATTGATGAAATCTGGCTTGGGATTGTATATGGGTCTGATAAAATTTAAGTTGATGTAGCAAGGATAGTCAGGTGAGCGATTCAGGGCCATCATGGCCCTCTTGTTTAAGATTTTTATGATTTCGCTTAGGTCAGTAAAAAGATTTGACTGGGAATTTGAAATTGAAGTATTTATAAAATGTAGCACATACTTATTATGTCTTAGATATTCATGAGCTCATCATTACAGAATCTTAGTCATTTGTTGAGCTCTGGTATGGAATTACATAACACAAGACAAAATGTTGTCTTCGTAGAAATGATTCCAGCTTTCTTGCTGTAGTTCATGTTCAGCAATAGTTTATAGTATTCAACATGCCCAGACAGTTAGTTGTTAAAGGTTTTGGAGAGTGTAATAATTGATGTTTTAGAACGTATTTACTTAGTATTTCAAGAATATATTTAGCTTAGACAGTTGATTATATTGACAGCTATGAGTTTGTTTTGTCATCAAGATCTCGTTATTTCTAAATAATATGTATATATATATATATATCAGGAAAAAACATTTTAAATGTGATTTTGTTATATCTAAAACCTTTTTTTACATTTTGTCACATTTTTTGGTGAATGCTTTTCTTCAATTTACTTTTTAAAGAATATTGAAGTGATATAAATCTTTAAAAGTGAAATAAAATATGATACTGAAAGTAAATGTTTTTCTCTATTTGTTCTTTTCAGACTATGGTGCACCCGTTCCCAGACCTGAGTGACGTGGAGTTTGAGCGCTACTTCAACTTTGCCTGCATCTGGGCGTTTGCAGGCACACTGGAGGTGAAGCATCGAGAGTCCTTCAGTCACTGGTGGCGGGAATCATTTGAGGAGCACATAGACTTCCCAGAGGAGGGCATGGTAAGTGGCGTTAATCCTTTACTTTTTAGATGAGCATTGTAAACCATTTGTAGTATCTAGAAAATCAAAGTAAATTAAAGATTTGTCTAATAATAGATTCAAGTTTTAAAGACTTGATTTCCAACCCTAAGATACTGATGATGAGCAGCAAATAGCATTAAACCTGATTAGCCTGCGAGTTACTCGCAAGCTCTTCTGGTAAGCTCGGCTGTTTTCGGAGAAAATCCGAGGTATTGTCTTAGCCAGCTCGTCATGTCGTGTCGTCTGCTTTGTTCTAAAACCTTTTCATTTTATCAAGGTTTTGAACATTGGCTCTAAAATCAAAGTGCTTCTACCTACAACTTTGAAACTTCGTATGTAGCTGCATTTGATTAGTTCTACATGCCACACACATTTTTGGGTCACTAGGTCAAAGGTCAAGGTCAATGGCGACCTTTAAAAAAAAAAAAATTCTGACAAGCTTTCATTCATTCAAAACTGCACCCGCAGCCGAGCGTGGCACCCGTTATGCGGTGTTCTTGTTTTATACTTGTTGCATGTAGCCTTTTTATCTTTTCCTTCTGACGGTAAAGGGTTAAACTGTCCGTCTTTTCTCAAAGCCTGCAGAGTTTATTATGTAGTTCAGACCCTAGTAAAAGCGGTAAATAAAGAGCACATGGATATTCCAGATGAGGACACCGTACCTGTTGTGTTTATTATGTAATGTTTGCCAAAAATGGTTTAAAGAATGAATTTCCATCCTTTAAATACCTATTTAAAACATTTCACAAGGTTAAGTATTGTTTAAACAGATTTATTGTTTATAACATAAGATACATACGGACAATGAATAAGGTCTGAATTTGGATAAATTTGCATAATGTTGACATCTGTCAAACATATATTATATTTGGGTTTTTATTTAGGTAGTTATTACAATACTTTATCTTATGGAACAAAATAATTATTTAATCTTGGTGCCATTCCACTATGTTTCTACAGTAAGGACAAAACAATAAGGCCAGTTGTCAGTATGTACACTAAATAATGTTATACTGTTCAATACCACACACATCCATACAATCAATGAAAAATAAATTAGACATTTTTGCTCCATAATCGCAGGTGTTTGACTACATGGTGGATTCAGAGAGCCATGAGTTTGTACTCTGGAGTGACATCATCCCAACGTACAGCGCCACCCCCCACATTGGCATCCCGTCAGACGCGTTCGTGCACAGCCCCCAGATAGAGCAGGTGCTTACCCTGCTGGGTCTGCTAACGGACGCGGGCAAGTCCGTGCTGCTGGTTGGAGAGAACGGGTGTGGCAAGACGGCCATCGTCAATGAGCGCATACGAACAGTATGCTCCGGGGAGGTAGCTGAGGTCCTGTCCTTGACTGTGCAGGCTAACAGGTACCAACTGGCCTGACACACAGAGATGACATTGCTAAATTTGAGCCGGGTTCTGGGAAAACAGGACTTAATGCATGTGCATAAAGTGTCATCCCAGATAAGCCTGTGCAGTCCACAGAGGCTAATCAGGGACAACACCTTCGGCTTGTCTGGTATTGTTTGTATAAAGGAAATATGTTTTTATAGAAAATCTAGTTAAGGCAGAAAGTACTGTCCCTGACTAGCCTGTGTTGACAGGCTTATCATGGAAGACACTTGACGCACATGCGTTAGTCCCTGTTTTTCTAGGACGAGGCTCATGATTAGTAATGGAAATTTGAATGTTGCTATTGTAACCCAGAATTTTTTAATTACCTCTTTGAAATAAAATGATACTACCTGGCTGCCTATTGAAAACTGAGGATCTTAACATGACCAGTTCTAAATTTTTCAGTGCATGGCTCACAAGTGGTTATTGAGATCATTGAATTCCATTTGTTCTCCTTTATAGAAATTATTCTACATTTAGCGTATTATATTATCTTTTTGGAAATTAGATTGACAGGTTTGGAATAAACATAACCAATAAGGGACCTTAGTGCCTTTCCTATTATCTCCTTGACCATTAAGACCAAGATATGGAATCCATGGTTTTTATACGCCCGTATAAAATACGGGACGTATTATGTGAAACCCCTTGGCGGCGGGCGGGCGGGCGGCGGGCGGGCGGGCGGCGGGCGGCGGGCGGCGGGCGGAAGGCATCACTTTGTCCGGACTCTAATTCAAATTGTATTCATCCGATCTTCACCAAACTTGGTCAGCAGTTGCATCTAGTTGATATCTAGGCCAAGTTCGAATATGGGTCATGCCGGGTCAAAAACTAGGTCATAGGGTCAATAAGTGCATTTTCAAAGGGGCCACTTTGTCCGGACTCTATTTCAAATTGTATTCATCCGATCTTCACCAAACTTGGTCAGCAGTTGTATCTAGTTGATATCTAGGCCAAGTTCGAATATGGGTCATGCCGGGTCAAAAACTAGGTCATAGGGTCAATAAGTGCATTTTCAAAGGGGCCACTTTGTCCGGACTCTATTTCAAATTGTATTCATCCGATCTTCACCAAACTTGGTCAGCAGTTGCATCTAGTTGATATATAGGCCAAGTTCGAATATGGGTCATGCCGGGTCAAAAACTAGGTCATAGGGTCAATTAGTGCATTTTCAACGGCGCCACTTTGTCCGGACTCTAATTCAAATTGTATTCATCCGATCTTCACCAAATTTGGTCAGAAGTTGTGTCTAGATGATATGTAGGTCAAGTTCAAATATGGGTCATGCCGGGTCAAAAACTAGGTCACGAGGTTACTTAGTGCATTTCAAGCATTTAGCATGGTGTCCGCTCTCTAATTGAAGTAGTTTTCATCTGATCTTCACCTAATTTGGTCAGAAGTTGTGTCTAGATGATATGTAGGTCAAGTTCGAACATGGGTCATGCCGGGTCAAAAACGAGGTCACATAGTGCATTTCAAGCATTAAGCATGTTGTCCGCTCTTTAATTGAAGTAGTTTTCATCTGATCTTCACCAAATTTAGTCAGATGTTACATCTAAGTGATATCTAGGTCAAGTTCAAATATGGGTCATGCCGGGTCAATAACTAGGTCTTGAGGACACTTTCAAGCATTGAGCATGGTGTCCAAAACCTTCGAACGGGCGTATCTTGTGACAGTTTGGCACTCTTGTTTATGATTGTTTTTCATTGTAATAGTACAGAATTTTTTTTATGATTTCATAATAATGTTAACTATAGCATGTAGCAATAACAGCATTTAACAGCATTTAAACAAAACAAAAAAGATAAGTTTTTAAAGCATGTAGTCAAAGAAATTATCATAAACTTAATAATTTAAAAAGATTTTAGAGATAAATTTACAATTTGAAGTATATAAGGATCAGCGTTAAAACAGTAAACCAACTGTAAGGACCTACCTATTTCTAGTGAGAATTAGGTAATAAACTAAGGACTCTCATTAAGATGGTTTCTTGAACTTCACAACTTTTACGTTTCACTTTTAAGACCGAAAATATCATGCATTTCAGGGCTCATACATGATAACTCTTATGTTGAACAGATTTACAAATGCCAAGCTGCTATATGAGAGACTGGATGAGCGTCTAGAGTGGAAACATGGACGTACATATGTTCCCAAGGGCAACAAGAGACTGCTATGCTTTGTGGATGATGTCAACCTCTCCATGGTAAATGTAGCTTGTGTTGTTATTAAGTTAGAGTAACCTCATGAACATTGTTCATACATTTTAAGAATGTATGTATGCTATTTATGATAAGTTGTTGAATACATTTTGTTTCTGATTTAAAATAGTCTAAAGCAGTAAGATGGTACTAAGATGGCGTCATTGGTCCAGTTAAAACCTAGATTTGTTGTAGATTTTATTGTCTAAATAGGAATCACATGCAAGTCTATTTCCAGTGAAGAACAATTACTTGGTGTCTTGTGAGTACAATGTACCATGGATTATTTAAGTAGTGTTCAATAATGTATTCAACTTTCAATGTATCTAAACATAACTAAATAAAATGACATTTTTTGCAAATCCTTCATTTTGTATGTAATTTTTTTTTAATTCAGTCTGGACACATTTTTAATGTCTAAAGTTAAATAATGATTTGTTACCATAGTGTAAGAGATGTTGAGTGCCTATGGTTGCCACTATAGATATTTAGTTAAACTATGGAGATATTCGAATGATTTCTTCCAATACTGAACACCAACATTACTGTTACAGGTTGACAAGTGGGGTGACCAGACGGCCATAGAGCTGATTCGAGAACACATTGACGATGGAGGCTTCTACCATCAGGAGAGTCACGTCTGGAGATATGTGAAAAGTGTCACCTATGTGAGCACCATCAACCCTAACACCACAGCAAACTCTCCCAGAATGAACCAGCGCTTCCTCAGACATTTTGCTGTGTTTGGGGTGCCTTTCCCTTCGTAAGTGACTAAGTTATCCATTGCCATAGGCGGAGGGATATTGTTTTGGCGTTGTCCGTCCATCCGTCTTTCTGTCCGTCTTTCCATCCGTCTGTCTTTCCGTCCATCCGGAGCCATATCTTGGAAGTGCTTTGGCGGATTTCATTGAAACTTGGTATGAGTATATATATGGATAAGAGGATGATGCACGCTAAATGTCATTGCCCTTTTCTTGAAAAATGCTTTTTTGAGTGTAAAATATAACACTTTTGTGTCCAGAAGCATATTGGCGGGGGATATCAATTCAACAAATTTGCTTGTTTATATATAAGCCACGTTTTGGGGAAACTAAGCTAATGAATAAGCTCAAAGTGCTGTCCTAGATAAGCCTGTGCAATGCGTAAAGGTAATCAGGGACAATCCTTTCCAGCTTGAATTTCCGCCTTGATTTTCTGCAGACTGCACAGGCCAATCTGGGACGACACTTTAGGCACATGCATTAAGCCCAGTGTTCTCAACACACAGCTCATATTAACATGTTTGTTGGCCCTCTAAGGTAGGCATATGATATTAAAAATCTTATCACCTGTAGTCAATATGAAGTTTACATTAATATGGTAACATTGTTTATGTGTCAGTTATAGTGTTGAAGTGTATGTTATTATCAATTCATTTTTTTAATAATCATCGTTGTAGAATCACCTGTTTGCTTTAGAGTATGGAATGTTTGTGCATTAATTTTATTTTGCACAATTGCACTTATTATTAAACAAAGGTGAAATATTCTTAATAGATGTTAATCTGGTGTAACAGCTGTGTGTGTGAAGTGTCAACCCAGATAAGCCTGTGCAGTCTGCACAGGCGAATCAGGGATTTCACATTCAGCCTTTACTTTAATTTTTGTTTTGAAGAGATTTTCTTCAAACAAAAAATTTCTTCAAAGCAGAAAGTGTCATCCCTTATTAGCCTGTGACATTTGACACACAATGTTAAGTCCAGTTTTCCCTGATCAAGATGCACTTGAGTCACACAAGTATTGAATTGAACCTTTTGTCCAGGAACTCTGAGCTGCAGACTGTGTTCACAACCTTGACCCACACACACTTCATCACCCCGGAGACGGCCCAGGGAACACTGGGCACTCACCATAGCAACTATGATGAAAAGGTACAAAAGCATTTTATTTTTATGTCCTCTTTGTGTGCTCTGTGTGTATTTTGTTTAAGCATCAGTATGTAACAGTAACTAAAATTTGTATTTTTTTATCTTAGTTTTGTAGTCCAAAATGGAATTGTATGAAGTATAGATTGATTGGAAATAATATACACACAAATGCAGATCAAGATTGATTTTATTATGTTCACCTTTTCTTGTTACAATGGTTATTCAACAGCAAAAGGGACATTTGTCTTTTCTGTATAATTTCTGTATTATTGTGATAAATCTTATTTTAAACACTAAACCAAATGTTTGTATTATTACAACGAAACAATAATGTAAGCAGATGTATGAAGTTGTAGCTGGAATAAAGTTAATCAATACTTTTCATTATTTACCTTTGTATGTTGATAAGTATAACCATTATTTTGTTGTAGTTAATATTTCCTCGATCAAAATTTGTGAAAATTTCACATAGGGTACATGGATTATTCATAGTTACTGTTATTGTTAGTGTTTTGTGAGATTTATTCAATTTGCAAATGTTGGTGTAGTATAATTCTGTATCAACAATCCCAAATTATTTAAAGAAAGAAAATATAGCAAAAAATGAGTAAATAATCTATCTATGTGTGGATATCTTTTCTTGCATATTAAACATGATAAAAAAACTTAATTAAAAAATTTGGTTTTAACTATAATGTGTTTAAGTTATGACCTTGTTTTATTTATTTATTTTTAAATATGTCTTTATGCAATTTTGTGTTCACTGTTATTTTATTTAATAATTGTGAGTCAAGTTTTGACGGTTTTTATTTGCAATTATTATTGGTAGATTTCATTATGTTTTTTAATTCTGGGAATACATTACTGTTTGTTCTCTTACTTTATTGTGCAAATGATATATTTGATGAATTTGAAACTGCCTCTCAGGGGATCAACAAACAAGGTCACTAGGTCAATTTGAAGCATTAGCTTGTGAACATTCTATGGCCAAACTCATAGGCCAATGTTCATGAAGCTTGGTATAATCATTTGTCCTAATGACATTTGAGATGAGTTTGAAACTGGGTTATGTGGGGTCAAAAACTATGTCACCAGTTCATATTAAAAAAAATCTTCTGGAAGCTTTATAAGTCATAATTGTTTGTGCTGTTATATGGTTCCTGTTGATTGAAAAAAAACATGGCTGCCATAAGGTGCAGGGGCAGTTTTCCATATTTTGCTTCAGTAAACCCAATTAAGTTCACTTTTGAAGTCACTTTTTTGGCCCAGTCATCTGATATATTGGCTGAATTTGAAAATGATTAAAGGTTTGTTTTAAAAAACATGGCTGCAACATGCAAGGGCAGTTTTATTTATAAGTCAATTGTGAAATGTTTTGAACTACTTGCATGTCAATTTACTGGCTTGTAAAATTTTCTCAAGGAATAAAACATTGATTAAGAAGTGCTTGGGTGAACTGCTAATGGAGATGACAGTAAGATACTCACTGTGAAACTTTCACAATTTGAAAGGTCCCTTTATGGTACTGTGTGGTGCTGCGAGTATGGTTTTAAGTACTTTGAGAGTCTGGCACATGAGCTAGGGAGGTAAGAGACCACTCTCATCCAGACAACACCCTATTACCCTCCAATAAATACTTTATCTTCATAAGGGAAAATGGTGCTTAATGTATGTGCGTAAATGTTTGTCCCAGATATGAACAACTCTTTTCGCCTAAACTGGATTTTTGATAAGAAGAGACTTTCTGTAACTGAAAAATTCCATGAAAGCAGAAAGTGTGTCCCTTAAAAGAATGTGCAAACTGCACAGTCTAAATTAGGATGATACTTTGCACTCATGCTTTAAGCCCCTTTTACCCAGAGCAACGCTCATCTAGGGTTGGTCTATGTGGAATTTAATAATATCTTGAGTAATTATGTGCAGGCGGTGATTCGTCAGCAGGAGAATGAGGAGAGAATGAAGAAGCTGCTGTCCATGATAGTGCAGGTGACCACTGAGTTACAGGAGCGACTGCGGGCCATGTTTCTGTCCACTGCCCAGCGGTGCCACTACATCTTTACAATCAAGGACCTCTCCTGTATTTTCAAGTATGTGAAAGCATTGATGTTAGGATGTCATAGGGACAGTTTGTAGGATTTAGGACATAAGTTTTCAGTGCATTATGTGGATATACTTTAGAAAAAAAGCATTTACCCATGAAGTTTGCACTTAAATTGGATGATCTGGCCATGTGACCTGTTCTTCATACCTGGATGAAACCATTATGTTTGCGAATTGTTCACCTTTTTATGCTCCTCCAAATTTTTCGTCTGTATGTCCGTGTGTCAGTGCGTCTGTCCATCCCTCCGTGCACAATTCTTGTCCGGCTATTTCTCAGCAACTTATGACCGGAATTCAATGAAACTTTATGGGAAGCTTCACTACCAAGAGGAGATGTGCATATTATTAGCCGGTTCTCGTTGGATGATTTTTCACAGAGTTATGGCCCTTTGAAATTTTCCATTGTACATATAATGCAATTCTTGTCTGAAGTATTTCTCAGCAACTTATTACGTGAATTCAATGAAACTTTATGGGAAGCTTCACTACCAAGAGGAGATGTGCATATTATCAGCCGGATATGGTCGTATGATTTTTCACAGAGTTATGGCCTTTTGAAATTTTCTATAAATAGTGTTTTTTCCAGGAGGGAAAAGGGGCATGGCGCATTACTGTGAAAAAGGGCATTTTAATATCATTAATACGTTACCTGTTATCTCTAGCTTACCCCTTTCCAAGGGAGTTATTTCATCCGGAAAATATTCAAGCGCTGGGAATCGTCCACCTCTATAAGAATCCAAATCAGGTTAAACATAGTACAATGCAACCTAACAGGAAATCAAGAACCACAACTCATCTTTCCTTTTCGGATAAAACCATGTGCACGCCTATTTTAGGCTCAGGACTTATGTGTTCTTTTCACTGTGTTTTTGGCGGAGTTTAAAAGGATAAAGTTTATTTATCTTTTATTTGTATCATTCGGTTTATATTTCTATACTTTTTGTTGCAGTAATTGTCATATTTCTGCTTTTGCTGGGTTTCTTTGTTTGCATCGTCGCTCATGTACATGACGTCATGAGCACGTGAACCACGAGGAATTCGTGCCTATTCCCCAATAAGTAATTGAGGTCAATTGGACAGCGTTCTTTGTGTTTACATTTTGTGGTTTAACTTTTTATTTGAATTTATAATCATTAATTTGTCTTTTGTAGGTTCTTTCTGTTTCTTTTATTTCAGAATGAACTTACAGGATAGAGGTTCTTGTGGTCATATCAAAGCAAGGTGGGATTCCCACGATACTTGCTTGGCATGTACCGGTTGCACATTTAATAACAAATGTGCGGTTTGCGATTTGTGGGCTTACGACCTATGGACAAAAGCAGGTCGCCGGAGGACGTCGATCAGCCGCAAACGCAACGAACCTCCATCCGACGTTGATTACCCGGTGACTCCACTGGTCAAGGATGACCAGCGGTTTTGTCAGTCACTGGGTACCGGGCAAGATGGTGTTGTTGTCAGTCGATCGTCATCAGATCTTATGACTCACACCATGCATACCGGCGACACTGATCATGGAACAACTGGATCAATGTCAGACCACATGGCAGCCGCCATTCTACTGTCTTTGTCCGGTGACGTAACCGGTCATAATATAACCGGCCGGTCACCGGTCATGTGTTCGGTCCGGTCCGGTCCGGTCATGTCACCGGTCCGGTCCGGTCACCGGTCCGGTCACCGGTCAACAGTCATCAGTTGGGCCTGCCACCGATAACACCAATCGCCGGTCAAGAAGAACTCGGTCTTCATCATCGGCGTATTCTTCTACGTCCGATTCGTCGTCGAATACATCGTCTTCATCAAGGAGCGGACATTGGACACGCTCTTCTTCGTCGAGCAGTTATCATCGTCGCGGCGCTCATAAGCGATCACGTCGTCACTCACGGAGACGGTATTCCAAAAAAATCTCGATCTCATCGCAGCCGATCCACATCTCGACAGCGCAGCCGATCCAGATCTCGACATTGCAGGAAACGAGGACGTCGGCAACGTTCACGTAGACAGCATCGGACTTACCATACGTATAGTCGTTCACCATCGTGTTCCGTTATGGAATCGCATGTTTCCATGCCAAATGTGTCGGTTCCAACGTTGACTGCCACACGTATTGCATCTTCAGGAGCTCATCTCACTACTACGGCGTCAGTGTCAACACCACGGGTATCATCTACAGTATCTAGTCGTGTACCCCCTACAGCTACCCTGTCGAATCCTGATACACTATGGATACAAAATTCGGCGGGACATTTTGTACCGGTCAATGCTGATAATTTACCTTCTTCCGGTTTACATTATCAGTTTACTGACGTCGGGGATGATCATTCGCTGTTACCAGACAATTACAATCCGGTACAAGATATTCTCACTTCTGTTTCTGCTGATTCTATACAAACCGCTGGTGTTGTAGAGAGTGAGGCTGATTCAGATGCAGAATCTAATGTTGAGACGGATCAATATTTAGCTCCGATTGGTCAGATCTATGAACTGATGTTTCGTACTCTTGGTGAAGATTACTGTCCAAGACCTGCTGAACTGTCTTCAAATGCGACGATTTCTGTGACAGAACAACTTTTTCGTACATTTGATCCCAACAGGGTTATTAAGTCGACGGCTCGTCCTGACCCACGACTTCCCATTGGTTCTACTGTTCTATCTGTTCTTCAATCATTGGAATCAGCTAATAAGACTATTCCAAAACGAGGAGAAACATGGAAAATTCCTAAGGAACTAGCTGATCCAAAACACCAGGAAGGTAGTAAAAGTTACAAACCTCCTGTACCACATGCAACATCTGGGTTGGATTTTTCAAAACTTCCGGTTCCAGATCCGGACATAAGCAAGCTATCTCTTGTAATGCCAAGTGGTTCCAATTCAGTTTCTGTTCCGTTTTCAATGTTGGAAACTTGGAAAATGAGGGAACGTAGATCATTAGGTTTGACTAACCAAATTGACTTCATGCTAGCGACAATTTTACAAATGGTGTGTGATTGGTCGGAATCTGTTCCGGAGGAACTCCGTGATTTGTTAATTCATCTCTCACGGACCACACTGGCCTTATCTCACACTTCTGCTTCTTCAATGTCCGAGATGCTAAGGATTCGTAGAGATCTTATCCTTACTTCTTTACCTAAAGATTTTCTGTTGGAACCTGGTATCAACTCGCTCAGAACAGCTCCTCTCACATCAGGGTTTCTTTTTGGTGGAAGGATACAAGAAGCAATCACAGCTGACAAGGATGACCAACTTCATGCTTCTTTAGCTAGAAACAACTCTGGACAACGCCAAGGGGTCTTTAAGCATCCTGCTTCTAGGCCACCAGCAGTTCCAGCATTCAACACGGCTAAGAGAAATAACCTTTTCTCTAAAAAGCCTTCTTTTAATCCACGGTCAGGTCCTAATAGGCAGTCTTCCTATAACAGACCTTCTTTGTCACACAAGTCTTCTAATAAAGATTCTGGGAAAAAGGGCAAACCCAAGCCGAGACAGAGGAATTTCAAACCTTCTACCGGCAGGGGCGCACCTCCTGCTTATCAGCCCTAGGTCCCTTCCCTTTCTACCGCCACAACCTCCGATGCCGGAAATACCAGTCGGGGCCAGACTTTTCCACTTCTCAAATCGATGGCTTCAAATTACTTCAGACGCATGGGTTCATTCTCTTGTGACAAAAGGCCTGACTTTTCAATTCGAAAAAAGGCCTCCACTTTCTCGCGTCCCTATAGAGCTGGTATCTCGGCATCCACATATTCCAGAGTCCATTCTCGGGCTCTTGGAAAAACAGGCGGTAGAAAGGGTTCAAGATCCTTATTCTCCAGGATTTTACAGTCGTCTTTTTCTTGTTCAAAAGAAAAATGGTTCCTGGAGACCAGTAATAGATTTAAAAGTGTTCAACATGTATCTCCTCAAACCAACTTTCAAAATGGAGACTCCTTCTTTCATACGGGAATCCATCAAACCCCTGCACTGGGGGGTGTCTTTGGATCTGGAAGATGCTTACTTCATTGTTCCTATACATCCCAACTACCGAAAGTACTTGCAATTCGCCTTTCAAGGCCAAGTCTACCAGTTCCGGTCTATGCCTTTCGGGTTGGCGACAGCCCCACGAGTTTTTACCAAACTAATGTCGGCAGTCGGATCACACCTCAGAGTTCACGGGATTATTCTTCTTCAGTATTTCGACGACTGGCTCTTACACCAGCTCGATCGTCAATTGCTTCTGTACAACCTAGAATTCTCTTGGAAGGTGCTCCTCTCGTTAGGGCTCCTTCTCAATGCAGACAAATCAGACCTCATTCCTTCACAGGACTTTACGTTTGTGGGAATGAATTTCTTGACCCACATCAATCGGGTCAGAGTGTCTATTCAACGTATATCAGACCTTCTGATGAAGGTCAACTGGGTTTTGTCCCAATCTCATATAACAGCTCAAGAATTCCTCTCTCTCAACGGTATCCTGAGCTCAGTAGCAGACTTTGTGCAGTTGGGACGTCTCTTCCTACGTCCTCTTCAGCACTATCTCTCAGCTTGTTGGAAATGGTCTCCAGGCAATCTATTAACACAGATTCCAATCCTTCCCTCCTTAAGGTCTCATCTTCAGTGGTGGCTAGACGAGGAGACTCTGTTGGCAGGAGTACCCCTTCTTCCCCCGCAACCGTCATTATATCTAATAACGGATGCGAGCAAGGAAGGGTGGGGTGCTCACCTGGAACCTCTCAGTCTGATAATTTCAGGGTTGTGGTCTCATCAGGAATCTCACCTTCATATCAACAATCTAGAAATGCGAGCAGTATTTCTAGCTGTATCTCATTTCCAATCACATCTTCGAGACTCTTGTGTGATGGTGTCAACAGACAACACATCTGTGGTGGCTTACATCCAGGCACAGGGGGGAACACATTCTCAATCCCTGTATCTGGAAACCAGAAAATTACTTGTTCTTTGCAAAACACTCAACATTCATCTGCTGGCAAAATATATACCAGGTCGCCTCAACGCCCTGGCGGATGGTTTGTCTCGCAAACACCAGTTACTTCCATCGGAGTGGACACTTCATCAAGAAGTGACCAACCAGATCTTTTTCAAGTTCGGTTATCCCCTGGTCGATCTATTTGCAACCAGACACAATCACAGACTTCCTCTGTATGTGAGTCCAGTTTACGATCCAGCAGCGTGGGCAATCGACGCGCTTTCGTTCGCATGGGACCAACTGGACGCTTACGCCTATCCCCCACCCATTCTAATTCCCCAATATTGGGGAAAATCAGGGTGAGCTCTTGCAGGATACTCCTGATTGCCCCTTGGTGGCCCAGAAGATCTTGGTTCAACGATCTTCTCAGTCTCCTGTTTATCCCAGGAATCTTCCTCACAGGTCAGATCTTCTGTCTCAAAGCGGCAGACAACATGCGGAGAAGTGAAATTCATGCTCTTTCTATCGAGGATAGTCATCTTCGTTTTGACTCTTCTGATGGTTCTGTTACATTGTTGTGTCAGTCAGGATTCCTTGCTAAAAATCAACTCCCCTCTATGGCTTCCAAACCCTTCAAAGTTCCAAGTCTATCTAGAACTTGTGGACTTGAAGATGATGATAGACTCCTTTGCCCGGTCAGGGCTTTGAAGTTCTACCTTAAAAAGGTAAAGTCTATTCGAGGTTCTCGCAAGAGACTTTTCATTCCATTAAAAGGGGGGGGCGATGTGTCTGCGGCTTCTATTTCTCGTTGGATAGCCTCGACTATAAGGAAAGCTTATTCTTCTCTTTCATCGAGGGATTTATCCCTGTTTAAGATAAGACCGCATGAATTAAGAGCTCTTTCGGCTTCGTGGGCTTATATTAATCAGACCCCACTATCTGAAGTGCTTCAAGCTGCTTTCTGGAGGAATCCGACCACCTTCTCCTCTTTTTATCTTCGTTCTCTTGAGTGCCAACAAGACAATTTGTATAAGTTGGGTCCTCTTGTAGTGGCTCAAACTGTAGTTTCTTCTATGGCGTAAGTACACTGGTGACATCCGAGAATTAAGTACTATACTGTACTAACAAAGATTATAAGAGGACTTGATTCTACTATCTCTGGCTGTAAACCCTCTATATGGGTTTTGCTGTGATGGGAAAAAATATGCGAACCTTCCCGCCGCAGCTGCAAAATCAGCTAGAGATAACAGGTAACGTATTTATGATATTAAAACAAATTTTCTTAAGTAAAATTCATTTTAATTATTAAATACTTACCTGTTATCGGTAAGTCCCACGTCCCACCCCGCTCATCGCCTTTTTATGTTTGCGTAAAGGAAAGATGAGTCGTGGTTCTTGATTTCCTGTTAGGTTGCATTGTACTATGTTTAACCTGATTTGGATTCTTATAGAGGTGGACGATTCCCAGCGCTTGAATATTTTCCGGATGAAATAACTCCCTTGGAAAGGGGTAAGCTAGAGATAACAGGTAAGTATTTAATAATTAAAATGAATTTTACTTAAGAAAATTTGTTTTAACGCGCAGTTTAGGTAAAAAAGGGCAAAAACGTTCCATGAATAAGTGGTTTTGAGAAAAACATATACACATAAAAATATAAACAAGCACTTTTAATGGTAATTGGTGTATTTAACTTACTTTAATTAATATTAATACATTAACCTTGCTATATCTCCATTTAAGTTGCATTCTGTTGCAGTAAACTGTACAGAATGACAAACATAATAAAGCAATATGTGCATATGAATCAGATCCACTAACATATAAATGAAACCATGTTTGTCTTATCCCATTTTCTAACGATAATTTTGTCAGAAGTTTTGCCAGTAAAATGAGTAAACTGAACGCTAAAAATTTGCAAGCACTCGTTTTCATGACATGCATCAGCTGAATAGATTACTTATAAATTTGTTGTTGTTGTGTTTAACGTTTAATGCATCGTTTGTTATCACATGCATTTCAATAATCCCTTCTAAATATGTGATCTCCGTTAATTCGATCGTTATTTGCCATTTTTGCCGAGAGTCACAATTTATTTGCTGTATTGTCCGCTATCTTGTTAAAATGATAAGCGACAGGTGAGCATAGCAACGTAAACTCGTATAATATGTCCGCCTTATTTTCAATTCGCATTTTGTGTAATTAGAAAACGTTACAGTAATTCTGTCAATAATTAATTATCTAAATCTAAAATAAATGTGTTGATATTACTGTATTATGCACGAAATGCACATGGTCGTTTTAGCGTGGCGCTGGGCCATACTCTGATACTAGTTGGCAAAGTAGTTTGAACAAAGGGCTATTAAGATGTTATCAATAAGGGCGCGGAAAACAGCGGGTGCTCATGTCATGAAAAGGCAGGGCAGCTGCCTTTGAAAAGGGCAGCGTGGCCCTTAATGACTTTGAAAGGGGCAGCGTGGCGCTACAAAAGAAGGGCATGGCACAGCGCAATGCTAAAACGGCCTGGGAAAAACACTAATAAACTGTACATATAGTGCAATTCTTGTCCGGGCTATTTCTCCCCAACTACTGACTAGAATTCAATGAAGCTTTATGGGAAGCTTAACTACCTTGAGGAGATGCGCAAGTTATTTGTGGGTTCTGGTTAGATGATTTATTTAGAGAGTCATGGTCCTTTAAAATGTTTAAGTTGCTAAATCATCCATTGTATTATTTTGTCCAAAGTTATGCCCCTCAAGACGTTTCCTTTTATCGGAATATATAGTGCAATATTGTGACAAAAAAACAACTTTTGGGAGCATCATCCGTCTCCGATGGTTCCTTATTATTCATTTCCATACAACTTTTGCATTCACTAGATATGATAGATGTCATTGTTTGATGCAAGCATTTCTGATATCCCATAAGAGATAATTGAAGCTATAAAAGGATTCCTTCCCCTACTGCAGCAATTCATTTAAAGTCTTTCACAATTTTAATGACAGTATATATGAACTTTAATATGTAATTATAATAATGAGAGGTTATTATTAAGAAACATATACTTAGTTTGATTTAATACTCTGTTTATCATTTGATTTTATCCTCATTTGGCTTTTATTCTATTTCAATTGTTTATCATTGTATATATATTCACTGTTTGTATCACTATTATTACTGGTATTTTATTTCATTTAAAGTTATGATTTATAAATTTAACAGATCTAAAATGTGCTGCTCCCACTTCTGCGCCTTAATAAAACAAATTTGCACTTCTTGATCTGTTTTGTTCATAGCAGATACTTACTATTCACTGGGTGCATTCTGTCTTCCAGGAACCTGTGTCTGTCCCTCCAGCCAGGTGCCCTCAAGAAGAACCTGCTGTTGCTATGGCAACACGAGTGTTACTGGGTGTACGGACACAGAATGGTCAATGAGGTTGACTTCAAGCGCTTTAGGCAGGCTTTCAATGTCTCCGTCAAGAAGGAATTTGCTGATGATGAAACGGTGGGTCATCCCTTTCATAGATACTAGTTCCTTTTTCTTGACATATACATTCTTTCTATTTCAGGCTTATAATAACATCTTATTATTAAAAATAACATTAGACTTCAAAAATAAACATTGGCCAATTGAAAGATTAAACATTCTCCTTATGAAGTTATTTTGGTTATAGTGTACCTTAGGCTATACAAGGCTTTTTATGCCCCCGGATCAAATGATCGGGGGTATATCGTTTTTTGCCTGTCTGTCTGTCATTCTGTCACTCTGTCATTCTGTCTCAAAACTTTAACCTTGGTTAAAGTTTTGCGATAACTTTTGCAATATTGAAGATAGCAACTTGCTATTTGGCATGCATGTGTATCTCATGGAGCTGCACATTTTGAGTGGTGAAAGGTCAAGGTCATCCTTCAAGGTCACAGGTCAAATATTTGGCTTCAAAGCGGAACAATAGGGGGCATTGTGTTTCTGACAAACACATCTCTTTTTCTACTTATGTTAGGCTATACGAATCCCAAAAGTATATTACAAGTTTCAGTATTGAAGTATAAAGTATAATATAATATAACAATCCCATCTGGTTTTGCCAAAAGAAAATATTCAAAATTTAACATTTTGACAATTGAATGTGAAGAGTAATTTTTGTGGAACATTTCAATATAAGACACGAAAGTTTCACTTTCAACTCTCGATAATCCAAAACAGTGTTGACTGTGTCATATTTCCAGGTACAGACAATGATCCGTACCAGGCAGCCTCAGTTCAGTAACCTGATAGAGCAGGACAGTGGCATAGTGACCGCTGGGATGATTGACACTCGCCACAGCACCAAGGTGTCCGAGGCCGATGCCAAGACAGACCTGTTCAGGCCATTCTATAACCTCTCTGAGGTAAAGGACTTGATGACCAAAGGGGTTGAGGAGTACAACAAGATACACCCCAGGATCAAGCTGTCTCTGTATAAGGTAGGGGAATGGTATTGTTTCATTTTGGGTAATATTTCCTTATAGTAAAGCATAGTGTGTTTTGTATAATTGTTTTGTTGATATATTTGTATATTGCTCATAGTTATAAATTGATAGATCTACCTGAATTCTGATCAGAAAGAGAATACAACAAAAGCTGTTACTGTGTTAGAGTGTTTGGTTAATATATTTTTTAAACTTGATTTTTATGCTCCCCCAAACAATTTGGGGGGGAGCATATAGTCGCCGCTTCGTCTGTCCGTCTGTGTGTTCTCAGCAACAAATAACCTGAATTCAATGAAACTTTATGGGAAGCTTCACTACAAAGAGGAGATGTACATATTATCAGCGGGTTCTGGTCGGATGATTTTTCACAGAGTTATGGCCTTTTGAAATTTTCCATTAACTGTTCATATAGTGCAATTCTTGTCCGGGCTATTTCTCAGCAACTAATGACTGGAATTCAATGAAACTTTATGGGAAGCTTCACTACCAAGAGGAGATGTGCATATTATCAGCGGGTTCTGGTCGGATGATTTTTTACAGAGTTATGGCCCTTTCAAATTTTCCATTAACTGTACATATATTGCAAATCTTGTCCGGGCTATTTCTCAGCAACTAATGACTGGAATTCAATGAAACTTTATGGGAAGCTTCACTATCAAAAGGAGATGTGCATACAGTACAGCTCACGCAAAACAAACATATTCCGCGATCCGCGGAGTCAGACGCCATCTTGTGTTCGCGGAGTCGACTCGGAATCGACTATCTGGTCGCCGAGTAGCCGCGTCTGTCCGCCGAGGCCCTCCGCATCTCGTCTCCGCGACTCGCCTCGGCATGATGCCGAGTAATTTGTTGATGATGTCGAGTCATACGGCGGACAATCGTATTAATTATAATTTACAATGTACATGTACCTCGCATAGAAATGGACTCCGAGTTTCGCATCATAAAATTTATTACATGGAGCGCTACTACGTTGCGAAACAATTCACTACATGATACATTGACAATAAGGTTTTGCATCATCTGTCCAATTTATCTTTATTAACTGTTTCTTAACCCTTTCCCTGATAGATGCGTATAATCCCGAGTCCATCGTTTCCCCGATACATGCGTTTATGACTGTCATTATCGATTACCACATACATGTGAATTTTCCCGTCTCTATCCATTACCCGCTTATCACGTGTATTCCATTTTCAAATGCAAATTCTGATTTATACTGACGGGTAAAGTGCTCAAGAAATTTCATTAACACAGACATCCAACATTTTTCAAAAATATCAAATGAATTTCGGCATATGTTTCTAATAAAGATTTGATAAAATAGGTGTCCAATCGGGACAAGGGTAACACAAATAAATACATGTTTATGCCCATGATATTTTCATGTCCAGTGTTTGTCTAAAACAAAAAGCGCGCGAAAATAGGCGTGGGTGAATTTATTGATACACAAAACTACGTAGCGCAGACAACATTGTAAAACTTCGTAGTGAATTTCCATTTAAGTACCGGGGTTTCTCGCAAATGATTTTGACATTTTCCTGAATAAAATTAAAGTCAAAAACGCTGTATCATTTTCATATTTTAGTTCGTTCAATATTGCAACAATTACTGTATTGTATCTGATTGCACACAAAATGCCGTGTAAAGTTTATATTCTGTTACAACGACCAATAAACAGCGTCATCTATATTTAGATTTTATGCAACATGTATAAGTCATTTTCTGAAAATTGGGAGAAAGGTAAAGCGATTTTTCGAAAATAAACCAACGTTTTTTTTCCATTTAATTTGTCATAATTATTTATATTTTGTTTTGTGTGTGTATGTTTGATTGGTTCTCATTTGTTTTTAGCAAATCTTATGAAAAAAAATATCGTAATGGTAAATGTCCCGTTTCCGAGATCATATACGAGAATTACTTCGATATGTTTACTGATAAATTATGGTTTTGACAGACGACACGTGCTTATCTAAAGCGTGTGTTTTTGTAATACACGGGATATTAGATTATCGGTGCTTGATTGAGCAATAAAACAAAGACGCAGTCGGCGGTTTTTAGAAGGCCTTTTGTACTGACCAACATAATAATTAATAGTGCACGTGCTTATCTAACATTTAGGGATAAAACACACGGGAGACTAGACACTTTGTGCTTGTTTGGGCCATAACCGGTGGTTATTTTCAGTAGCACATGTGTATAGAAACTAACGAGTTCGGGTAATAAAGCACTGAGATTATGATCTGAAAACTGCATGGAGTCTGAAATGAAACAAAATGCCGACAAATCAAAAGATTAACCGCCTAATGTTTCAGTATAAAAAAATGCCGACAAATCAAAAGATTAACCGCCTATTGTTTCAGTATAAAATTCGATATTTTAAGGCGGGGTTCTCACTGCATTTCCTTTTGCATTCGCATACGCTTGTATAACTTGTTATATCCTCGTATATTCTCGTATCATTTGCACAGATTTATTAAAATTACAATGAAAATGCTCACGCTTTCCAGGCAGATAACGTTATATTACACAAGTCATCTTTATTTTCGCGCAATTTCTAAGAGAACAGCAGGTTTACAAGTGTATTTAATTGTCACAATAATGATACTGTTTTGCGTCGCAATATTATTTTGGTAGTCACATTTATGCCGAGTTTAATGTTTCAATATATTGCCCGATAATTTCGTTTATTAAATTTATATTTAGATGCAACATGTACATGGCCATTTCTGAAAATCGGGACGAAGTGAAAGTAATCATTTTTAAATATAAACGAATATAAGTTTTTATTAAAATTGTCAACATTATTTATATTTGTTTTCTATGTGTATAGTTGTTTGGTTCTCATATGTATTTTCGCAAATCTTATGATACTCAATATGTTATTTTCGATGTTTAAAGCAAATCTTGTTTCCGAGATCATGTTCGGGATTAAACTGTGTAAGGTTCATTGATATGGTTATAATGACCTACAAAATCATTATGTATGAAGTTCCGTATGCAGAGAAGCTGACCAAAGGTTTACACAATCACGCAGAAGTAAACATATCAACGTATTATTTGTATCTGTTTCTAATAATCGTTTAAGTAAAAAATAATTAACATGTGTTATAGTATATAATAAATATTTGTATTTTTTTCGGCGAACCGCCGGGTGTAAAGACGCGGCGTGATGCCGCGGATCGATGCCGAGGCAGGAACAGACGCGGCGTAACTCCGCGAATTATCGCGGAGTGCCTCGGCATGATGCCGAGGGAATACTCGTTGTGGATGCGGAGTAATTTCGAAAACGAAAGAGTGTGTCCGCGGCGTAGCCGCGGATTTTGTTGGTTTTGCGTGAGCTGTACTGTATTATCAGCTGGTTCTGGTCTATGGCAAGCGGTTTGACGCATAATCCCAAGAAACTAGGTTTCTCATGAGAACCTAAGTTTTCAAATGAGAACCTAGGTTCTCATGAGAACCTAGGTTTTTAAATGAAAACCTAGGTTCTCATGAAAACCTAGGTTCTCATTTGAAAACTTGGGTTCTTGAAGCCATGATGAATCTTCAAGCAAGAACCTAGGTTCTCATTCTGAGAACCTAGGTTCTCATGAGAAACCTAGGTTCTTGGGATTATGCGTCAAACCCAAGTTTTCAAATGAAAACCTAGGTTTTCATGAGAACCTAGGTTCTCATTTGAAAACCTAGGTTATCATGAGAACCTATGTTCTCATGAGAAAACCTAGGTTCTCATGAGAAACCTAGTTTCTTGCGGTTCAACGCATAATCCCAAGAAACTAGGTTTCTCATGAGAACCTAGGTTCTCGCTTGAAGATTCATCATGGCTTCAAGAGCCCAAGTTTTCAAATGAGAACCTAGGTTTTCATGAGAACCTAGGTTTTCATTTAAAAACCTAGGTTCTCATGAGAACCTAGGTTCTCATTTGAAAACTTAGGTTCTCATGAGAAACCTAGTTTCTTGGGATTATGCGTCAAACCGCTTGCCATAGATCCTAGGTTCTCGCTTGAAGATTGCACATGGCTTCAAGAACCCAAGTTTTTAAATGAGAACCTAGGTTTTCATGAGAACCTAGGTTCTCATTTAAAAAGCTAGGTTCTCACGAGATCCTAGGTTCTCATTTGAAAACCTAGGTTCTCATGAGAAACCTAGTTTCTTGGGATTATGCATCGAACCGCTTGCCATACTGGTCGGATGATTTTTCAAAAGGTTATGGCCCTTTGAAATTTTATATATAAAAATTCTTGTCCCCCCCTAACTACTGTGCCCTTAAGACGTTTCCTTTTATCTGAATATATAGTGCAATATTGTGACAAAAAAACCTTTGGGGAGCATCACCCGTCTCCGACGGTTGCGTTTTTTTTTAATACCTACAAATTTAATGTTCATAATATTAAACAAGTAAATATTGTTAGACGTATAGTATTCACCAGACCAAGAAGTTATGATTCCTCTTCAGAGCTTTGTGAACACCAGCTTAGACTACAACCCACAGCAATAACATCTTTAATGCTGAGATTAGTCTTATTTTTAATACTAAGTATTAATATTTCTGTTAGATGTGTGATTTCTCCACCTTTGCTTTAGATTTTTACCTTTGAATAAATGAATCTGTTATATAATAAAGACTTTTGTTAAACAATTAAAAGTGGATAGTGTATCTTTTTCCCTAAGGTGTTTCAAAAATTACAATTGTGGTAGACAAACATTAAGACAATCATTAAGTTAAGCAATGTTTCTAGTCAAGGTACCATTATTTCTGTCTGTACATGCCAGGTGGTGGTGGACCAGGTGTGCCGTCTGGCGCGCACAATCGCCTCCCCCCACGAGAATGCCCACTGTGTGCTGGTGGCAGAGGGGAGCCCAGGTCAGTCCACAGTGATCACCAAGCTGGCTGCCCACCTGTGTGGCTACACAGTCTACCAGATCAACCCCAGCCCCCTGGGGTCATCCACTGAGTACAAGATGGACCAGTTCAAGGCTGACCTTGTGCAGGGGTACACAAGGGCAGGGGCCAAGGTAGGCTCACAACACTTGCTATGATAATGTTAATTTTAATAATTTTAAAATATTAAAGAAAGGACAGTACAGGTGTATATTTTGTTCAGTAGAGTATACTGGGTACATGCCTTGTGACATGTTAAGCTATGTATAAGAACACAGTAAGTCACACATTTTGTGAATATTGAAACTGTTTAAAACAATGTTTAAAATTTCTTAACTTTTGTATAGATAAGCAGTTCATTCTTAACTGTAGCAGCATTGTATTCAACATGTACTTTATAATACTCTTAAAATTGTCATATTCATGCTCATCAGACTAATGCACACAAACCTATTGAATTCACACTTGACTATCTGTGGAATTTTCTCGTAAGTGTCGAATTCACACTATATGGTCAAATTCATGCTCAAGTGCTTATGCTCCTCCATGCAGAGGGGCAAGTCATATCTTAACAATAGGGGCAAGTCATATCTTAACAATAGGGGCAAGTCATATCTTAACAATAGGGGCAAGTCATATCTTAACAATAGGGGCAAGTCATATCTGAACAATAGGGGCAAGTCATATCTTAACAATAGGGGCAAGTCATATCTTAACAATAGGGGCAAGTCATATCTTAACAATAGGGGCAAGTCATATCTTAACAATAGGGGCAAGTCATATCTGAACAATAGGGGCTAGTCATATCTTAACAATAGGGGCAAGTCATATCTTAACAATAGGGGCAAGTCATATCTTAACAATAGGGGCAAGTCATATCTTAACAATAGGGGCAAGTCATATCTTAACAATAGGGGCTAGTCATATTTTAACAATAGGGCAAGTCATATCTTAACAATAGGGGCAAGTCATATCTGAACAATAGGGGCTAGTCATATCTTAACAATAGGGGCAAGTCATATCTTAACAATAGGGGCTAGTCATATCTTAACAATAGGGGCAAGCCATATCTTAAAAATAGGGGCAAGTCATATCTTAACAATAGGGGCAAGTCATATCTTAACAATAGGGGCAAGTCATATCTTAACAATAGGGGCAAGTCATATCTTAACAATAGGGGCAAGTCATATCTTAACAATAGGGGCAAGTCATATCTTAACAATAGGGGCAAGTCATATCTTTACAATAGGGGCAAGTCATATCTTAACAATAGGGGCAAGTCATATCTTAACAATAGGGGCAAGTCATATCTTAGCAATAGGGGCAAGTCATATCTTAACAATAGGGGCAAGTCATATCTTAACAATAGGGGCAAGTCATATCTGAACAATAGGGGCAAGTCATATCTTAACAATAGGGGCAAGTCATATCTTAACAATAGGGGCAAGTCATATCTGAACAATAGGGGCTAGTCATATCTTAACAATAGGGGCAAGTCATATCTTAACAATAGGGGCAAGTCATATCTTAACAATAGGGGCAAGTCATATCTTAACAATAGGGGCAAGTCATATCTTAACAATAGGGGCAAGTCATATCTTAACAATAGGGGCTAGTCATATCTTAACAATAGGGCAAGTCATATCTTAACAATAGGGGCAAGTCATATCTGAACAATAGGGGCTAGTCATATCTTAACAATAGGGGCAAGTCATATCTTAACAATAGGGGCTAGTCATATCTTAACAATAGGGGCAAGTCATATCTTAACAATAGGGGCAAGTCATATCTTAACAATAGGGGCAAGTCATATCTTAACAATAGGGGCAAGTCATATCTTAACAATAGTGGCAAGTCATATCTGAACAATAGGGGCAAGTCATATCTTAACAATAGGGGCAAGTCATATCTTAACAATAGGGGCAAGTCATATCTTAACAATAGGGGCAAGTCATATCTTAACAATAGGGGCAAGTCATATCTTTACAATAGGGGCAAGTCATATCTTAACAATAGGGGCAAGTCATATCTTAACAATAGGGGCAAGTCATATCTGAACAATAGGGGCAAGTCATATCTTAACAATAGGGGCAAGTCATATCTTAACAATAGGGGCAAGTCATATCTGAACAATAGGGGCTAGTCATATCTTAACAATAGGGGCAAGTCATATCTTAACAATAGGGGCAAGTCATATCTTAACAATAGGGGCAAGTCATATCTTAACAATAGGGGCAAGTCATATCTTAACAATAGGGGCAAGTCATATCTTAACAATAGGGGCAAGTCATATCTTAACAATAGGGGCAAGTCATATCTTAACAATAGGGGCAAGTCATATCTGAACAATAGGGGCAAGTCATATCTGAACAATAGGGGCAAGTCATATCTTAACAATAGGGGCAAGTCATATCTTAACAATAGGGGCAAGTCATATCTGAACAATAGGGGCTAGTCATATCTTAACAATAGGGGCAAGTCATATCTTAACAATAGGGGCAAGTCATATCTTAACAATAGGGGCAAGTCATATCTTAACAATAGGGGCAAGTCATATCATAACAATAGGGGCAAGTCATATCTTAACAATAGGGGCAAGTCATATCTTAACAATAGGGGCAAGTCATATCTGAACAATTGGGGCTAGTCATATCTTAACAATAGGGGCAAGTCATATCTTAACAATAGGGGCTAGTCATATCTTAACAATAGGGGCAAGTCATATCTTAACAATAGGGGCTAGTCATATCTTAACAATAAAAGTTTCATTCTCAACTGCTCATGCTCAACTACGACTAGCGAATCACCATTGTTGAGTTTTATTTGTTTCAGCTTGAGTTCCTTCTAGTCCTCCATAAAAAGTAGATTTTTGAACATTTTATATGAAATAAACAGCCTCTGGCTCAACCCTCAAAAGTCCCTTTTCAACTGTTGAGTATCCGAACCTATTTCTGAGAAAACTGGGCCTTATGCATGTGTGAAAATAGTAATCCAAGATAAGCCTTTCAGTCCTCACAGGCCAATCAGACAAGACTTTCTGCTTTTATATGATTTTTCATTTAAAGCAGGCCTTTCCTAAGCAAAAATTCAGTCTAAGTGGAAAGTGTCATTCCTAATTAGCCTGTGTGGACAGCACCGTCTAATCTGGAACAATACGCACATGCATTAAGCCCCATTCTCACAGATCATGGCTCATTTCTAGATCAGATTAATAGTTCCACGCTCAACTTTCAGAACTCCCTCTCCAACTGTTGAGTAATCCATTGATTTCAGGGTGAGAAGATGCTTCTGCTCCTCCATGAAGAAGAGCTCCTTGAGGAAGATTTCCTCGTGTTTCTGATTGAGTTCATCACAGGGGGCGCTATCAGCCACCTGTTCCAGTACGAGGAGCAGACGACCATCATCAACTCCATCCGCACCGAGGTCACGCAGGCTGGGCTCACCTACACCAGGGATGTGGCCTGGAACTTCTTCCTCAAGTGAGTGCAGTTTTGCATATGAGCTAAGCCCTGTGAAAAGAAGGCTTAATGCAATCTGCACAAGCTAATCAGGGGCAATTTTTTTTTTTTAAGAGTTCTCTACTAAACAAAAATCCAGTTTAGACAGAAAGTGTCATCCCTGATTAGCTTGTGCGGACTGCACAGGTCAATCTGGGACAACTTTTCACGCTTATGCATTTTGCCCAGTTTTCCTAGAACAAAGCTCATATAGACTGGTTTGGATGAAGGTGATGGTCACTGCTACTTTATAAAAAGGAACAATTTTTCTGGTTTCAAATGAATTGAATTATTGTAATAAAACTTCATGCTTTATTTGCCTTAGATCCAGATTGTGGGGAGAGTAGGTGTGATCAGAGTCTAGGTGGCTTGAGGGTGTATTTGCAAATTATAAAAACACTTCATTACCTAATTGCAAAATAACATACGTTAATTGCTTCCTAACATGCAAGCAGTTTGTTTAAAAAAAATGAAATTAAAGATATTTAAAAAAAAACACAAGAAAAATTAATAGGCTTTCCTCTAGCAGCTTTTGTTGAAGTGATGTTTGTGTCAAATCTGTAATATCTTTAAAATTGATATCATTTGTATTTTGTTATTCATAGTTACCTATTTGTGTCAATCTAATTTTGCTAAACAGGACAGTGAGGAACAATTTCCGGGTGTGCCTGATAGCGGGAGATGGAGGCACAAACTTCCAGCGTCGCTGTCGAGAGTACCCGGCCTTCACAAAGAGCGTAAACTTCATCTGGTTCCCGCACTGGTCCAAGACCCAGCTTGTAGAGCATGCCATGTATCATCTCAGTGGTAAGATGGAATACCAGTACAGAATGGTCTGTTTTGAACAATATGAGCCTCTAACTAGCAAAAACAGGCTTAAAACATGTTCATGAAGTGTTATCCCAGAGTAGCCTATGCAATCTGCACAGGCTAATCAGGGACAACACTTTCCGTTTTTACAAAATATTTTGTTTAATAGTAGTCTTTTTTAAATTAAATTTGAATGTAGGCGGAGAGTGTCATTTCTGATATCTGGGATGGCACTTTACAAACATGCATTAATTTCTGTTTTCTCAGAACAAAGCTTATATAGTTGTTGCTTGCTGAATTGTTTAAATCATTGTGTATCATAACTCATTGTACTGTCCACTGTTTAAAAATGAATATTAAAAACCACTTAAACAATAACTTACTGTAATTAAAATTATTATTAACCATTTAGATGTTAGAAACAAATTGACTTATGTGTGATGAACATATGTGTCAGTATTAGAGTATAAATCTTACCTTGAACGTTTTGTCATATAAAACATCCTTTTCACTTCAAAGCCTCAAAATGATAAGAAATTTGTGAAACTGAAATTTATGAAAAGAATAAAAATGTTTCTCTACTGCAGCTGTGACCTGGATGACTGACATACAGCGTGAGAACGTTGCGCACATGTTGGCCTCCATGCACCTGGTGCTGCGTCAACAGGACGGTCAGGAGCGTGACTCCGGAGAGTACCGCCATGTTACCAACACCTCATATGAGAAGTTTGTGGAAAGGTGAGACCCTCTGCCATATTGTGGTAATAAAGAAAGTGGCTTTGGGTTAATTTAGCCTGGTTCTTGAAAAACTTGACTAAATGCATTTGCTTTCATGTTTTCTCAGATTCTGCTTTTATATGGAATTTTTCGTTTAATGGAATTAGTCTCTTCTAAATGAAAATCCCTTTTTTCGCAAAAATGTTCTGTATAAGTTTCCAGATTAAATTTCATGACATTTTTATGCCCCCGGATCGATAGATCGGGGGTATATTGTTTTTGGCCTGTCTGTCTGTCATTCTGTCATTCTGTTCCAAAACTTTTACCTTACAGTAAAGTTTTGCAATAACTTTTGAAATATTGAACATAGCAACTTGATATTTGGCATGCATGTGTATCTCATGGAGCTGCACATTTTGAGTGGTGAATGGTCAAGGTCAAGGTCATCCTTCAAGGTCAAAGGTCAAAAATTTAAAACTTAAATATATTAAAGTTTTGCAATAATTTTTGACATATTGAACATAGCAACTTATTATTTGGCATGCATGTGTATCTCATGGAGCTGCACATTTTGAGTGGTGAAAGGTCAAGGTCATCCTTCAAAGTCAAAGGTCAAAAATTAAAAAATTTAATATAGTTAAGTTTTGCAATAACTTTTGAAATATTGAACATAGCAACTTGATATTTGGCATGCATGTGTATCTCATGGAGCTGCACATTTTGAGTGGTGAAAGGTCAAGGTCAAGGTCATCCTTTAAGGTCAAAGGTAAACATTTTAAAGTTTAATATAGTAAAGTTTTGCAATAACGTTTGAAATATTGAACATAGCAACTTGATATTTGGCATGCATGTGTATCTCATGGAGCTGCACATTTTGAGTGGTGAAAGGTCAAGGTCATCCTTAAAGGTCAAAGGTCAAAATTTTTAAAATTTAATATAGTAAAGTTTTGCAATAACTTTTGAAATATTAAACATAGCAACTTTATATTTGGCATGCATGTGTATCTCATGGAGCTGCACATTTTGAGTGGTGAAAGGTCTAGGTCAAGGTCATCCTTAAGGTCAAGGTCGAAAATTAAAAAATTTAATATAGTAAAGTTTTGCAATGACTTTTGAAATATTGAACATAGCGACTTGATATTTGGCATGTATGTGTATCTCATGGAGCTGCACATTTTGAGTGGTGAAAGGTCAAGGTCATCCTTCAAGGTCAAAGGTAAAAAAAAAGCGGTGCATTAGGGGGCAATGTGTTTCTGACAAACACATCTCTTGTTATTAATATTTTACGTAAAATTTTGTTTGTTAATAAAGTAAATTAAAACTAAATGAGATTTGTGATCTCACTTGGTGCACTGTAGTTGGAGTCAATAACACAGCCTATAATTTAATATAAATCATTCTGTATCATCTATACAATCTATACAATCATAACTTATTGGTCACTTGTGATGAATACTATTGTAAAACAAGATGACTGTAATGAAAGTTTCTTTTGTTTTGGTGTCTCAGGATTTTTTGTGAAAACACTTGCTGATTTGCTAATGCAATACACTGTTATGTTACAGGTTCATCTCGACAGCCAGCCTGCGCCACAAGACAATAGAGAAGGACCACGACGCAGTTGCCACGTCCCTGCAGCAGATACGTCGGGAGAACGAGGTGGCTACGAAACTTCGCAAGAACCTCGAGCATGAGATGACCGTACTGGAAGAGAGGAAACAGGTGAGGGGGGGGGGGTGTTTGGTGGGGATGTGCATGTGAGAAAGGCACAGGCTTATCTGGGTTTTTGCTCTTGCATTAAGCCCTGTTTTCCCAGAGTGATGATCATATTTGGTTTGTAACATCAGATAGTCGTCCTAGTGATAATATGTTTAAATTATGCTCCTGTTGTCAAAAGTAGTACCAAACCAAATCTTGCAAATTAAACCACTGAGCTATAGTTTGTCACATTACTGTTCAAAGATCATCATCATCATCATGTTTTAGGAATCATGATATAACCTCTTTGATTGGTAATGATTCAATGTACTTTCAATGTATTTGCATGGTAGACCTATACAAATTGAGGATCCTGTGGTCATATTGTAATAAGGTTTATTTGCCGTAAAAATAACATATATTACAGCAGTTTTACTATGAAGATCATTTAAGAGACATGGTGTGGTACTTATATTTCTGATTGAGGCTGTCATATATATGGAGCTCCAATAAATGTACAAGATCATAACTGTTTGTCTTTGCCAATTCAGGGCACAGTCAAGATTCTGTCACAGATCGGTCAAGACACTGCCATTACAGAACAACAGATCAAGGTGGTCCGGGCACAGATGGACAAAATATCCAAACTCAAAAAGGTATCAAGCTTTATTTTGGCTTCTTTTTTGTGAATCAGTATTTTTATTCTTTTCTGAAGAATTTTGTATTTTAATGTGCTATGTGCAAAAAACAACACGAAATAAAATGCTGTATTGGATTTCTATTCTTAAGAACTATTTCACTATCCAAAGTCTTAAAGTTCAGTAATATACTTTTTAAATAACAAAAAACTAAATAGTTTGCATACAAAAATACTACTTGTTTAACCATTCAATTGCCAAATTACTGTTTAATACACCTTTGCTTCAAATTTCATTGCAGTCCCTGCCAGAGTATCAGGTGGCCCATGAGCGTGCTGTGTACAAGGCCATTGCCATAGTAGCGGACACGAAGAAGGTCGTACAGAACATCAACATTGACAAACTGCACGAGCTGCGAGCCATGCAGAAACCCATCATCGATATTGAGGACCTCATGGCTGCCATTATCATGATATGTATGTAGTGAATGTTCAATGCTTCTTTATGGTAATACATTTTATTAATTTTAGATTGCTCTGGAAAAAGGTGCTTAATACATATATGCAAAAAGTGTTGTGCCAGATTAGCCTGTGCAGTCTGCACAGGCTAATAAGGGACAACACTTTTCACTTTTGCTGTATTTACAGTGTACAGAAGGTATCTTCTCAGCAAATATCCATGTAAGGCCTACTGTGCATACTGCACATGCTAATTTGGGATGACACTTTAAACACATGCATTGACCCCCATTTTCCCAGAGCAAAAATTATTTTATGTTTCCTGTGCCCTTACTGACAGATGAAGTTATTTTATTTTAGTGAAATCACCATCAGCTGACCTTACATGGCAGAAAGGAGCCAAGAGACAAATGGCCAACATTGAAAGGTAAGGTATCAGTGTATTGTCTGTAAATGCATGTTTTATCTTCCCAACAAATTTTATACCAGTCACAATTGTTACATGCTCATTCTTTTTTTTCTTTGCAATGCTAACATTTGCACATACAGGTTTATTGAGGAGTTGATGTCATTCGATGACAACCAGCTCCCAGAGTCAACCCTGAGTCTGGTGGAGCCGTATCTGAAGAAGCCCACGTTTGAACCTGACACACTAGAGAGGAAGACCAGTAACTCTGCCTGTGGCTCCCTGTGCAAGTGTGTCCGCGGAGTGGTCAGGTGAGGTTTGGAAGGAATTCAGAAATAAAGTGCGGCGCTTTGCCAAAACGAGGTTTAATGTATGTGCATAAAGTGTCGTCCCTGACTAGGCTAATCTGGGACGACACTTTATGCACATACATTTTCTGCCTAAACTGTATATTTGCAAAAAAGAGACTTTCTGTAAACAAAAAATACCATAAAAGCAAAAAGTTTTGACTCTTATAATCCTGTGCAGACTAATGTTGAATGACATTCTAAGCACATTCATAAAGCTTTTCTTGTGTAGGAGCATTGCTCATATAGTAAAGCAGCACTATTGCTATGGGTGTTGCTTTTGCCTTTCAACTTTGATGTCGACCAAGTTTTATCATGTCATACTGCTGTATTTAAACGTTGTCTCAAAAAAGTTTGATACTAGTTTTGTGTTCAAATATTTTTATGCTTACATTAAAGCACAGGGTAAAGCTTTCCTTTGATGTCAGGAGTAAAAGTAAAAAACTGTTTTATTAATAAAATGTTTCTCATTAGCAAAATATGACTGGCCTTTTAACACAATGGCTGACATTTAAATTAACTATATGAATGTCCCATAACATGTGTTTACTGCAGGTACCACAGAATGATGATCTCTAAGGTGAAGCCGTTACACCAGAAGGTGGACGAGACGACACAGGCTGTGGATGACGCGGAGCACAAGATGTCCACCCTAGAAAACAAACGCAAGAATCTCGAGGTGCGACTGGCAGGACTCGCTAAAGGCTTTGAGGAGGCGACCATAGACAAGAACGAGCAAGAGGAGAAGACCATCAAGATGAAGAAGATGTTAGAGACTGCAGGGCAGCTCAGAAAGGTACCTTGTTTATAGTGGTGGGGAGTGTTTTTAGCTCTGAAGTAGCTCTGATATGGGTGGTGGCATGTGAAAATGGATCTTATTCTATAGGCAGCAAATATAGCTCCCGACCAGCCTACCCAGTAACTCAGTCTGGTCAGGAGCTACCCTGTCTGCTAATGAGGCCATGAAATTTTGAATGACCTTATAGCGGACGACATAGCTCCAGACCAGACTGTGCGGATTTGCAGCCTGATTTGGAGCTAAGCTCGTTGCATTTCATTTTCGAATGATATGGGTCAAATATGGAGCCTATTTAATGAATGTGGATATGAAGTGCAGAACACTTTGTGTCTCCCTGGAAGGTAACATTAATTATATATTTTCTTTCGATTTTAGATTTTTTTATGGTAAAAAAACAGCAATACTGTAACAATTGATTTATGTTATTCTTCTTACAGTTATTATACCCCCCTCCAAACAAATTTGTGCGGGGGTATACTGGAATCTAATCTGTTAGTTGGAAGGTTGGTTGGTTGGTTAGGTCTGTCCCACTGCACATGTGTAATCTTATGTGTCGCTAACTAGTCACTCTGTCTATCAACATAAAACTTTATAGATAAGATATGTTGTTTATACTATTGTAGACCTGCAATACATGGTTGTTTTGAATGTCGTGCTATTCTTTCCTTATTTATGTGCCCTTGAACTAAGGCAAGTGATTAATACCTATATCGTTCTACATGTATACTTTGTGTTGAAAACAGTTTTTTTTGCGTCATTAAACTTGATAAAGCAGTATTGTTTATTCTATGTAGGTTGAAGCTTTTTCTGATCAATGTGAAAAAGTGAACTTTAACATTATTGAGATTAATTTTACTAATACTTAAAAAAGTTTTGCATTCTCTTGAAATGATCATTGCAGGAAATGTATCATCTTCAAGGACTGTTCTAGTATTTTTCTGCTACAAATAAATTTAACATGCATTTTAGACATCATATAGACTTATTTGTTGAATAAAACTTTTCAAACACATCATTTAAGCATATCTATAATTGACTTCTGATTTTAAAGACAGGCATAGATTTACTCCAGCTAACTTCCTCTATTTCTAAGATTCTGAAAGGAGAGAGGCTGCGTTGCCAGCAGATCTTCGACTCCCACGGTCGCAGACTTGTCTCAATCCCTGGCGGTTGTGCCATGGCGTCCAGTTTTGCCACCTACCTCGGTCCCTACCACCACAGTTTCCGGCGCACGATGCTCACTGTGCACTGGCCCAACTGCCTGCGAGAGAGAGGCATCCCACTGGTCATTGACTCTATAGACGGGCTCAAGGGGCGTGTGATTGACTGGTCCATTGACTTCCTGAAGACTGCGTCAGGGGCCAGTGAAGTGTATGATGTAGACTACACAGCTGCCCTACTGGCAGAAGATCAGGCCAAGAAAGCCAAAGTAAGCAGTGAAAACACATTTTTCAACCAAATTATGATATTTGGACATGATGTTGATTGGTTGATTTATTGGTTGGTTTATTTACATTAAATAATGTAAATTTATGGATAAAAATTCATCCAGATTTTTCTGGCCGTTTAGTATGACCTGTTGAGTCTTTAATCAATTTTGTTTTACAAAACAAAGCATCATAATAGTTCATACAAATTCAATAATTTTGTCAGGATCTTGGTGACATAGTTGAGGAGGGGGAGCATCCTGAAATGCCTGAGGGTGGGGCAGAGACAGAGAGGACTGAGGCAGGGGAACAAGCCACTCCCAGGCAGGAACCAAAGAAAGCAGACAATCAGGAAGGTATGTACCCACTTGAGTTTGTGTCTGCAGCGTTTGAGAGACATATATAAAAATAAAAATATGGTAGAATAATATGGCAGAGTTTACATTGAAATCAATCTTATTTCTTTTGTTATGATTTTTAAAGTTTTAATTTTTTTGCTCAAGTATTAAACATGCTATTTTTATTTTGAGCTCACCTGAGGGAAATTTTCAACACAAAATGTGTTCAACCTTATGAAATAAAGTTGATAAAAAACTGTGCAGTTCCTTAGCTGAATTACCACCAATGTCCAACCGCACAACAAGATCTCCACCGATTTAGTTCTGTTTAGATGGTGTGGACTCCCCAGTGCTGGAGGAGAGACCTGTCTCCCAGGACGGTGTGGCCCCACCCCAGGGGCAGGAGGGGTTCCCCAGGGAGGGGGATGAGGACTCCCAGAGCCAGTTCACCACCAGTTCTGGTCCCATGCTGACCTCCACACAGTACAACAAGTACATCAAGTCACTCATCAAGATACTCATCGGAGAGGCCCTTCTAAACACATGGCATAAACAAGGTTTGTACTGTATTCCTTTTTTGCAGTAATTTTTATAAAATTCGGGGTAAGATATTTTAGAGTAAGAAAAAGTTTCAAGTTGAACTTTCAAATTATGTCAATTATGTGGAAAAAAACAGAAATGTATTTTTCTTTTTAAAATACATAAAGATAATATCAGGATTTTAACTTTTATTATGATGTTTTTTTTATCGAATAAAGAGCTGATATTTTTGTCTCCTAATTTAATATAGAAATTGAATTTCAAAAGTCCTCACCTGACTGTTTTGTAGTTGTACTGTAACCCCAAACACAAGTCTAAAAAGTTGGCAAGTTATTGCTTGAAAGTGAATATAATTTGTGCTGCTTTGTTCTAGACTTTGGTCCCCGTCAGATAGAGAATGCAGCCATTCTTTGTTCATCGTGGCAGCGACCCCCGATGCTGATAGACCCCAATAATGAGGGCGCTGACTGGCTTGGTAGACTCAATTCTGTGATGAACAACCGCAAACTTGTGTCCCTTGACATGGAGACCAGGTCAGTTATTATTGTACTTGCACTGCTGTGTGGGGTATTACTTGTGTTTTGAAGAGTGAATGTTGCAAGTTATTTAATACTGTTTATGTTTTAAATTGGGTGTATGGTGTATTTACAGTAAAATTATTGTTGAAATGTAAATTTCTGATCACTTTACCCACACAAACAAATTGTGAAGGGGAATATACTGGGACCACAATTATATTGGATTGTCCTTTTTGTATTGTGGTTTATATATTGCATGGTTTGTTGGCATTTCTTGTCCTGTCTGCTTCTTCAATTAATGTTTTATTAAGAAACTTCTAATGCTTCATATGCAAAAAGGAGGTGTGGTATCTGACATTTTTCCATGATAACATTCAAAATTGTTGGTTGGCAGCCATCTTGGATAAAAAATGAGTTCGTCAATGTGTGGTCAAATTACATAGTAGTATTCTATATTAATAAAGTACTATGAGCTTGAAATTGTTAATGCTTTAAATATAATTATACAGCAGCTGTTTTTGTAAGATTTCAGTTGATGAACATAATGCATTTAAACATTTTGTGTCTGACTTGAATTGCATAGGGCAGACTGGGGGCCATTTTGGCCAGCAAAATTCTTCTACATAGTTTGGCAGATTTTCATTAAAATTTATAAAGGCATTATTCTCAATGAAAAAACTTAGGGATATGTCTTAAATAAAACATTTCTAAATCGTTTTCCATTTCGACCCTTTGTAACATCTGTGTCATAGTGGTAGTGGGGGAATTAATCAGACTCAATGATAGCTCTGCATGTATTTACAGTTCATTGAAGAGCAATGGCTTGTTTCAGTAATATAATAAAATAAAAGGCTGACAGTGAGTTCATTTGGCTTTAAATTGCTTTTAATATTTTTGTCACATTTCAATTGATGATATGTGTATGTATATGTTTGCTGGTTTACTATGCAAATAAATAATGTTATTATGTGTATTTCATTACCAGCAAGCTCAGATTGAAATTTAAGTGAGTTAGTTTCTTCGTTTCCAGGGATTATTTGAGATTGGTGGAGTTAAGGCAGGAATTAGTGGATTTTTTACTTTCTTTTTTTTATCAATAGAAATAATAAGAAACTGTTCTCTAAGATGCGCACTTAAATTCTTCTCTCCATTAAAGTTTTTTTTAAATATTTATCAGTCTGCAAAACTAACTGTTTTGTCTTCATAGCCAATGTGGCTATGAAACTTTGAAAATGTCATAGCCAGAGGGAATTTTTCATAGCCAGACAAAAATGAATTCATTACAGTGACATTATCATGAAAGGACGATTCAACAACAGTCGTTATTTAAAGTTCCATATAGATTGCAATTGGGGGGTTAAGATTAAAGGCTTATTATATAAAGCAGTGACCGAATAAACTAGTTAATCTCCGGCAGTAGATCACGCGAAACAGACAATAATTAAATAAATAATAGTATAGTAAACTGTTTTTACACTCTAATGGCTTTGCAATAACTATTAATTAAAACCCTGATCTCGTAGTCAACTTGTATTGTGATATGAATGATCAGTCCTTCATTTTAAACTACCCCGCCCACATCATGGCATATTCGAGAAAATGAAAAAAGTACAAGCGCGTCTTTATCCTTAGCCGCCTACGAATAGGACTAAAAGTGCAACATACTTGCTGCTCATATTTCCTGCGTTTCGCTACAGTCTCATCCGTTGGTGGTGGCAACTTCTTTTTTCCAGGGACAGAACTAGATGTCGGCGCTTTAAGCTTAAACATTTTTGACCTTAGCAGACGAAAAAAGTGTAATTCTCGGCAGCAAGTATTTACCAGTACAAATTCAAAGCCGGTGCTCACGGGTATCGATCTTAATCATATGAATAATAAACACTGTTACGGTTATTTCGTAATTTCAAGGCTATTAATAACATACATTCAACCGTTTTACTTAATTTATAAAAAAAACGCACTATTATTTCATTTATCGGCGTAGAATGGAATTTCAGTTTACCAAAAGTATTACGACATTTTAAATATGCGAGCCGGACTTTACACTCTCTATAACATCTAAGGGAGATCACTAACGATAGAAAACTAAGGGAAGTAACCAAAGCGGTGTCACTGTAAGAATTTACACCTGAAATGCGTAAATTGATTATTTATTGGTTTATTTTCTCTGATTTTTTTTTCATCGCAATTCAGGCGATCTATATTCATTTTTTACATCGCCAGAGCTGAGATTTCATCGCATTGGCGATCAGGCGATGGGTTAATTTTGCAGACTGTATTTATATTTACGTCTAACATGGTATGTGGTATGTGGAAAGTTTCCTAATATTGTAACACTTTTTGTGTGTCTTTCAAATCTTTCAATTAAAAAATACTTCTTATTTGTTGATGTTATGATTTGTTTCTGTGCAACAGCTTATCTAATATTACAGTAATATTTTTATTAGGAGTTTTAAACTGTCTTAAATAACTAATGTTAAAAAAAAAAAAAAAAAAAGAAAGTGACCCAATATTTCTCTTTATTTCAACATTCAGCAATGGGTATGTTTCATATTTACATTTCTTGTGAATAGTAAATTTTGTAAACACTGATGTATTTTCTGTCAAACAGATGTTTCCAGTAAATGTGGCGTGTTTCCATATATGTATTGTTGCTTGCCTTTGTGTGATTGTTTTTACTTTTGTAATTAAGTTTAAAAAGTCATAGATAACAAAAGAAAATGCTTATTTTATATGCTTACTTAGATTGTTTACACTAACACAGTATTTTGCATAGTTGTTTCCATTTCCAAATTGAAGACATCTTGAATGTATTCAAAAAAACTTTGTTGGAAATAAAATCTGTACTTTTTCTATACAATTAACAACTACCAAACTCACTTCCATAAAGCTCTGTTAATTGATCTCCAATCTAACATTTTCAACATAATTGTTTAATAATGATGATACTCAAAATTGTGTTGGGAACTTTTCTTTACATATTTTTTGCAGTATTTGATATGGCTGCCTCCGGAATGTTTGATTACATAAGCAAAATTAATAAGAGACATGGAAACTTTTATGTTAATGTGTCAGCAGATTAATGTGTCAGCAGATAATAGCATGCATTGCCTAACCCTTAAAATCCTTTGTAATAAACTAATGCATTGTATTTTGTTGTTGTTGCGGTTCCTGCTACTGATGTTCTTATCGCTGATGCTGCTTATGTATGACTTTGAACGTCGTCTAACATAGATGGTAGGTTGAAATATGGTCCTTTTCAAATACTTTATCTTGAAAATTAACAAAGATCAAATGTGTCATAAATAAGACCTTATATTGTTTTATTTTAGAAATTAGGATTAAAGTTGAAAAAACAACATAAAATTTTGTCCATGGAAAATGCATGAATGCAAAGTAATCATAAATGTAACAATGGAGTAATGATCATAAGTCCACAATTTGCTACTTCTTGGTACATATATATATATTAATTTGATTTTTGTCGAGCCAGCTTGCCTAAAGCTTAATATAGCAGTCACAGTCACAATAGTGAAGTGTATGTGCATATTTTCGTTCTTGTGTGTGTCTAAGTTTGTCTAGAATATGAATTTCATACTGCAATTTAAGATAAACCTATCATATATTATCCCCATTATAATACAACATGTAACATGTTTCACTGATCTTCCTACCTGGATGTCAAGGTCACAGGGTAAAGGTAAAATTTTACCATAAAACAGTTTTCCATCATTTATCACCATGAATAGACAGCATGCTGCTCTGTTTCTCTGCCTCAAAGGTCAAGGTCACACTTAGAGGTCAAATGTCAAATTTGGTCTTAATGCAGATTTTCCAAACTGTAAATGTACAATTTATTGTGCATCGAAAAGAATGTACAACAAATGTCCAACATAAAAAGATGATGTGTTGCATCTAACATATGCTTGCCAACCCCAAAGGTCAATGTCTTACTAAAACGTCAAAGGTAAAATTTTGCCAAAAAACAAGTTTGTGAATTCATCGTTCATCAGGCAATTTTATGATAATATATGGCAACTCCTCACCATGTGGAGGTGCCCCTTGGACAAAGGTCAAGGTCACATTAAAGGTAAAAAGTCAAACATGTGCATTTTGCATCTTGTTTAATAAAAACAAGCATTATTGAAAATGGGCCTTACATGCTGCAAACAAGCGTCTTGTATAAAATGGCAATTTAATTTATTCACATACTAGATTGATATGATTTAAATAAGCCAACAAAGGTGTTTACTTTAAGAGACATAAGCAAACACAAAAACATTATATTACTGTTATTGTTACAATGCTTTTGTAATTAAGATATATTTAAGAGAATACTCATGTAAATGTGCAGGTCTGACCCCCACATGATCCTGACTCTTGAGAAGGCAATCATGCGCGGGAAGCCAGTGTTGCTTAGAAACTGCCAGGAGCATATTGACAACATCATCACACCACTCATGCATCATCGCAACACTGCCAACGAGGATGATAAAAATGAGGGTACACTTTTAGAATTGTTGGTTGCAGGAATATTTTATAAAGAATAATTATGTTTGCTTGATACATGATTGTATAATCCAGAAAATGTCTAAACATTCAAATAATGTTGCAAACAAACTCTCTATGCTTTTCGATTTGATTTCATCAAAGTACGGTTCTGTTGTTGTGTCAGGTGTGTTTTGAATGAGTTGTGTTGCTAGAATGGGGATTCAGAAACGAAATTAACAAGAAATACAAGTTTGTAAGGAAGTATGATACTGACAGTTGACAAAGTGCATTTACTTTCAGAGCCAAGGATGATCAAGTTCTGTGGCAGACGAATACTGTGCCACCAAGATTTCCGGTTCTATCTCTCCACACCGCTGCCAAAACCTAAGTTCAACCCAGAGATTGCCTCCACCACGACCATCATCAACTTTGGCGTCTCCCACGATACCCTGACAGAAGACCTGCTGTCACGAGCTTTCGCTCGCATTCGTCCCGACCTGTATAAGGAGAGAATTCTCGGGCTGAGAAACGTGGAAGTTGAGCAGAAGACACTTCACCACCTGTCAGTCACTGTCAGGGACAAGGTTTTGACCAATCAGGAAGCCATCATGGGCAGTGCCAAGGCTGTGAAGTTTATAACTGATTTCACAAATGCTAAAGTTGATGTAAGTTATGTCTTACAGTATATACTGTTCCATTTTACAGGGTTGTTATTATCAAATGATTTTTATATAGACTGAAATGATTTGGAAAGGGGTTTAGCAGGCTCCTCTGTTGATATAACCAATGACAGTGTCTGAAAAATGTCTTGAAACAATGAATTTGATTGGTTTCTTATGACAACTTTGGTTTCACAGAAAACTAAGTTCATCTAATAGTCCAATAATACCAATGGCGGTAAACAGTGATGTGATGTAATTATTTAAATGGTAAGAAATTTGCTTGTTGAAGAATAATATAGATTGATTTATTTTTGTAACAAGTCTTTACATAAGAAAACTAAAATATTTACATACATTTTGCTACATTAAGCCTTTACCGTTACACTTTAGTTAGTTTAAAGGCACATTGTTAAATGAAGTTATCTTTTGGCAGCTGTCCAACCGTCTCCAAGAGATGCTGGCCCTGATTGAGGACCTTGACGCCCTCAAGGATGAGTTGTATCCCTTGGCTCGGCGGGCGGCAATGTTGTACGCGATCTGTCGCAGTCTGCAGAGTGTGCACAATGAGTACCAGTTCTCCCTGGCCTACTTCCTGGCACTGTTTGATGAGGCAGTGGGTGGGGAACTGCCTGCGGAATTTAACCAGGGCACAGTTGCTGATGATGTACGGGAAGTTTTGTTGTTTATAATGATGTTGTTATCTTATCAAGCATATTTGCTCTCAGTGAATATTGAACTAACCAGTGATTTTTATCTTCTTACCATTCATTTCTTCAGCAAAACACTTACATCATAATTATTTGTCCTGTTATAATATTTGTCAAAATTGCATGTTATTTAAAAAAAAATCCTCTTTGTAGAATTTGCAAGTAAAATTTTGGAAAAGTGCTGATGATATTTATTTTTTAGTATTATCAATCAATCATTGTTAAAAAGAGAAAGTGTCATATTTTAGCAAGTGTTAGACGAAACTTTTTATGCTCCCCGAAAATTTTTGGGGAGCATATAGTTGCCAGTTTGTCCTTCCTTTCTTACTTCCTTCCGTCACACTTTTGTTACAGTTTCTCATAGCACCTTCAATACTTTACCGATCTCTTTCATATTTGGCATGTAGGTACCTTGCATGAACCTCTACCTTTTGATGAGGTTTGAGATCACTGGGGTCAAGGTCAAGGTCACCGAGGCTAATAATAGATTTTTCCGTCACACTTTTGTTACAGTTTTTCATAGCACCATCAATACTTTACCGATCTCTTTCATATTTGGCATGTAGGTACCTTGCATGGACCTCTACCTTTTGGTGAGGTTTGAGGTCACTGGGCTCAAGGTCAATAAGGCTATTAATATATTTTCTGTCACGCTTTTGTAACAGTTTCTCATAACACCTTCAATACTTTACCGATCTCTTTCATATTTGGCATGTAGGTACCTTGCATGGGCCTCTACCTTTTGATGAGGTTTGAAGTCACTGGGGTCAAGGTCACCGAGGCTAATAAAAAAATTTTTAGGTGGTTATTAACACATAGATTGACAAAACGCATTATCGGGGAGCATCTATCAGTTTCACTGATATTCTTGTAAATTGATAAAATGTTCCTGTGTCTGACATACACTACGCGACCCGTGATTTTTGCCGCGATTCTCGCATCACCGCAATCGATACAACATGACAAATTGCGGTGATTCCGAGGGACAAGAAAATTTGGGTGATGTCTCGGTGACCGTCGCGCGATGTATCTCGCTGTTACGCAATCAGCGCGAATCACCGCAAATCACCGCGAACCGCCGTGGTTCACCTTTTTAAGAGATTTACATTAAGGGTTACACTACATTACATGTACATGTAACATATATGTATACACTTACATTATACATTGCAATAATAAAGCTTTTGTTGTTGTTGTATGCAATTGGCGTATTAGCTAAAATACTCCCGTTCCGACATGAACGTGATGAAGTAATGTCGGAAGCTTTAACGGCTCCAAATTAATATAACAGCGCAGAAGAATGATCATGCAATAATTATTTAACATAACATGTAAACATTATTTAACTAATTGCATTAGCAGAATGTTCATCAAAACTTGCAATCAATTATATTCCAGGCCCGAATACACTACCACTGTTCAAATTCCATATTGTTGAAATAAACATGTAGCGTAGCACTGTGTAAATTGAAAGTTGCATAGTGTTTCGTCATTGGTCGGTTATAAATACCTTGTTTCTCTACATGGTATTCGATTTCGACGAAACTAATAATTTGGTAATTTACGAGAAATATGATATAAGTTTTCCATTTAAACTTTGATCTTACCGTGTGTGTTAATTGACGTTATTAATTATGTTAATACTTATTTTTGCATTTCATTAAGAATTATTACGTGTAGCCTTTTTGTTAACAGTGTTTAGCAAAATATTCGCGCCTTAAGACACGGGAAATTGTTTAAGTAACACTTTCATTTTAAGGTTAAATGTAATCGGTAGATTACATCTAATTATTTGGACTAAATATGCTATACTTATTTATTTTCTGTTTCAGGCTCCAATGCAGATAACTCGTGTTACTCGCGTTACTTTCCGAGCGTTGTACATACATTCACAATGCTTGATAAGCCGGAAATCGGAAATACATGATTACTGTTCTATTTTTAAGTACATGTTATTATGACATCGTGGTAAATAATTTGTTGTTATTACATCATTGCCTATATATTAAAGCCGTTAAACATTGTGTTTGTTTTGCTGAAAAAAAAACACGAGTATATCAATGTAGCACTTAGCGTTCGCAGAGTTCAATAAATTTATGATGATGTATAATGTACATGCATTTCTCTGGGTTTTCACGCCAAAAACAAAAAAACCCTCAACATTTGATTATTTAGTGTGTACTGTCCAGCGGGTGATAGTGTTTGTTCAAGTGTCTAATTGGCACTCTTTGTACGTGTTCAAACTGTGAAAAGATGTGACAATCACAGAAACAACAGGATGGCGCTGCCAATTAAGTGCGATAATGGATCAAAGGGCATTGACAAAAAATAACAGTTTGGATATATTTTTCGGCGTTTACTCAGATGGTCTCTCACAACAAAAAAACTATACAAGTCAAGGTATTATGTTTTACTTCTATCAGTAACGATACGGATACGGCGTGTTTAATTTGAATTGACTTTAAAAGAAAAATCAAATTGTTGGCGATATAACTGTTTTAAAAATACCAAAGAAACATTTAACCGAAATCAACAGAATTCAATGTTCTCTGCGCTACGCAGTTTGTATAAAAAATCAATACTTGCACACTCGTATACCTTGACCTTGTACACTGCCGCATAATTTTCGCGCTCTTTTGTCAGGAAATATACATGATGACTATATTGAAAGCATTTGTAAACGTCGTGTTAACATTAAAACATTGGAAGTGTGTTTCGGATTATAAATTTTTATTCTCATTTGGGAATTTAACGGAACATTTATACTTATGGTATATTTGTTTTGAATTGTATATTAATTTGTTACAATGCTTTACGTGTGAAAAAAATGTTTTGATAATATTATGCATTAATAGCACAATTTCCAGGAGGAAAAAGTTTTTTACATGAAGGCGTATGACGCAATAAAACGTTTTTTGTAAGATCATATTGTATCAATATAAATTTAAATACGCTCGTCCAATGAAAGCTTTGTCACACATTATGCGCTGTACTCTTTACACTTCTGAAAAAATGGCGTAGTCATATGGTTGTTTTAATGAAATTCTCAAACATATTTACCGACATAAATGTTCAAGATTATTTTTTTGATGTTGGATTATCGGATAATTGTGAACATTAGAAGCGTAATGTACATGTATAAAGTTATCGATACGATTCGGTTTCTATGCATGAATTGACGAGTCATCGTTGTCACTGCGATCATGGCGATTTGCGGCGAATCGCAGCGAATCACCACAACACTGAGGGGATTTAGCGCGAAGATTATCTTGATCTCGCGCGACGTCTGAGTGACGAGTCACGTGAAATCGCGGTGATTTTCCACCCAAAAAGCAAAATGCCCGCCTTGACTTCGCAAATTAGGCAAAAATCACGGGTCGCGTAGTGTATTGTTGCTACACCAAATGAGATTTTTTTGGTAAAGTCAAATTTGCCTCATTGTACAATCCATGTATCTCAATCCCTAAACAATTTACCTGCCTAATGTCATTCTTGAATAAGGTGTTATATCAATGTAATAATAGTTTTGTACAGAAATACGATGTTTTTCAGTGTCAGTGTTTTTGAATCCTTAAAATCAAATTAATTCTTAACGGCATGATCAAATTTAATTGTTGAAGTGACAACAACAAATGCTAGCTGTAAATAAACAGTGTTTATGTATTTTGTGTAAATCCTTAGTCGCGCTTAAATGCGCCCAAAAATAATCCTGCATTTACAAAGTCACATCATCTGCAATGATAGGGTGGGTGTATTGATTTCAGAAATAAAAAATATGAAGCGAATATTGAGATTTTTACTTGTGGTTGAAATTTGCTTAGTGCATTTCAACAAAATTTTATTTAGTTGTTTTGGGGACTTTGACATTTTATCTGAATTAAAATCTAATTAACTAGGCTGTATCTGCAGTGTTACTGTAGTTCAAATAGGTCATTAAATATACTATTACTGTATTCACCTCATTTATCCTGTTTGTTGCCTTAATTCCTACAGGCTTATGAAGATGATGACGATGAGTCAAGCAGTGCAGCAGACCGGAAGGGGCGAGTGGGAAGTACCTCCTCTCATGGTTCCCGTGAAGATACTGGGGAGAAAGCTACCGACAAGCAGACATCTGGAACCAAACCTGAGGGGCCTGCCACTGTAGACCTAGAGGAGGGAAGCAAGCTGGGACAAACTGAAGGTGAAATAGAGATGAATAGTCATCATTTTAGGTCAAATTGTTTTTAACATTCAATGTATTTTAATGCTTCAATTCAGTTCTGTACGTCGGGAAAAATGTTAGTTTAATTCATACATTTCACCATGTTTGCATAAAATTCTTCAAAATGTCTCAGTTATTGAAATGATAGTTAGTGGCAGTAATATAATGTCAGCCTTGTACTTTAGAGGCCCAAGGCCCAAATTATTTTTCTAAAATACAAAAAAAGTACTTGTTTTACCCATGAAAGAGATTTGAACAAGTTTTAGTAGGCCCTAAGCCCTAACAACTATGCGTTATCTTAAGCTGAATCTTAGTAAGAATCTTAAATAGTATACCAATCAAACTTCCTATGTAACAAGTGATATCATTGGTCAGTATTATATGTAAAAACTAAATGTGGCAATCAAAACATTCTTAGTCATAGGGCCTTTTCTTCACAAGAAACAAACTTAAAGTAATCTCATGAAGCCAGGGGTTTTTCTCACAATCAATAATTAAGACAGACAGACAGTTTATTCAGACTTATACACAAGTACATTGTCTTTAATTTTAAATATACACATTATTTTCTGTCACGTTATTAAGTATAACAACATAACATTGCATAACACGATCAATTGTAAGAATACATAAATTCTATGGAAATGGAATTTACAATTTTAAACAGCATTATTAAGTATAGTATTTCTTATTACAAAAGTTACTGATTGAAATTACTGATTTGTCACATGAAACTATATAACATTTGGAACTTGTATACAGATGGTTTTTCATAAAATAAACGGCATTTTTTTTTTCTTATATCAGTGTAACACCGGCATACATGTATAAATATAAAGTGGTATATGTCTTCTAAATGGAAGCCATAACAATGAAACAATAACGTTCATTTTATAGTATGTTATTCTGGGCATATCTGCCAGTTTGGGTTCTCAACGGGTGTGCAGAGTCTTAATCTTACCCAAAATACATTTAGAAAGAAAGTCTAAATATTTTATAGATTCCAATCTGGTTTTAAAATCTTTATACATATCCAATACAGAACTGTTATTTATTTTTTACTTATCACTCTTATTTAAAATTGTCAACAAGTCTACTTTTGAACTCACTAATAAAACTATTAACATGCACAACGTTTGGATTTTCAAATACATAACCAAATCCATAATTATTTAACATGTTCTTAATATTTGAGACCCACTTTGTATAACCGTTTATTACAATCAATTTAAGCTTGTTTGAAGAACGTTTGGATTTAAATATTTAAATAAAAATAAAATATAAAAATATATAATATAATAATTAAGCTTAATGCATGTGGGATAGTGTTGTCAAAGATTAACCTGTGCAGTTTGCTCATGATTGTATGGAACGACACTATGCAATGCATTAAGCCCCGTTTTCCCAGATGATTGTCTGGAACACCACTACGCAATGCATTAAGCCCCGTTTTCCCAGATAATTGTCTGGAACAACACTACGCAATGCATTAAGCCCCATTTTCCCAGATGATTGTATGGAACAACACTACACAATGCATTAAGCCCCGTTTTCCCAGGTGATTGTATGGAACAACACTACGCAATGCATTAAGCCCCGTTTCACAGATGATTGTATGGAACAACACTACGCAATGCATTAAGCCCCGTTTTTTCAGATGATTGTCTGAAACAACACTACGCAATGCATTAAGCCCCGTTTTCCCAGATGATTGTATGGAACGACACGACGTTGTCCCAGAGCATGGCTAAAATAATTCAAAATGATCATTTTCTTCTTCAGAATCTGTTAGCACGGGGGCGGCCCGGAAGTTGATAGCAGGCACAGAGTCAGAGGAGTTGCCTGCCCTTGAGCTGCCCCAGACAGCCCCACTGCCCTCAGAGGGCGTGGAGTACTCCAACTTCTCTGCCAACACCATCAAGCAGCTCATGGACAAGCTTACTGGGCTCGTCTACAGGAGAATCAGGGAGTAAGTGGCGCGTAGCGTTCAAGTATCACATGGCTGGAGTTTTATAACCCAGCTGTGTGGGAGCAAATTGAAGTCTGACGGCAATTGTCATTGGCTTTGTCGACTTTATTGTTTTAAGTATATGGATCCATGAGTCTTTCTAAATTTTTGAAAGGCTAAGGGGTTTTGCGCCGGTTTTATATATCAAGGACATTTAAACATTAACACTGGTGGATGCTTAATTTAAATCATATGGATGTTGCGATGTCAAACTAGTTGTTTTCAGCAACATTCCGAAACTTTTTTGTCCATGAAGATTTAATTTTAAAGAAAGGGGATTCATGTCGAAACATTTTGTATGATGTTTATTCTCATCTTTTTATCTGTAGTTAAGATAGGAAATACAAAACAACGAAGAAAACATTTTGATGTCAAACAAATGTATGCAAGAACAGATTATTTAGGACACACTATACTGGATTTTCTAAAAATGTCTGGATTATAGTTGTTAATATTGTAATTATTAGTTTTAATGGTTTAGTTTTGGTTTCTTTTTTGTAACATTTAATTATACAGTAAAAACTTTGATATTTAGTCAAAATGTGTGAATTCCCAATTTTTTTTAATTTTAGTCGTATTTTGTGAAATATGAACTGAAGGAAGTGCTTAATTTATTATAAACCTGACCTGTTTCTTGGATCTCAATATTCGAAAAGCCTGGGACTGTCCCAGACTTTGATTCACCCAAATTTTATTGCACATTAACCTTTTACCTTTCAGAAGCAAAATGTAAATTTATTTATGCAAGCTGAGCCTGCGAGTATCTTGCAGTCCGTTCAGGTTTTATGCTTTTTTCTGCTCATCATTATCTTAGGGTTTGAAATGAAGCTTTAACAATTTGAGACGATTAAGATTGGTCATTAATTAAATTTGATTTTCTAAAGGACAGCTTAAAGGTCTAAATGCCTATCTGAATGGTAAAGGGTTAAGAAAATACAGTTTATGCTGTATAGATTCAAGTCAGTGTTGCTGTTTGCTATGCAGGAGTCTGTATGAGGAGGACTGCCTGCTGTTTGCCACCCTGCTGTGTCTGAACATCCAGGCAGAGGGCGGTGAAAACTTCACCAGTGAAGAGATGTCACTCCTACTCCAGGGTAAGCTGTGGGCAATCACTTACATGTTTACATTTTAATGGAATGTGTTGGATTGTGTCGATAATATTGTTATATGGTAATAGGTTTGTTGGAATTTGCCACCATAACTATAATTTTAATGAGTATTCTCCAATGACAAGGTTTTGGTAGCCTAGGTTTACTTAAGCAATTGTTAGCTTGGCTATTTTCGGAGAAAACCCGAGGTATTGTCAAAGCCAGCTGGTCGTGTCGTCCGCCGTAGGCGTTGTGCTAAAACCTTAACATTGGCTCTAAAATCAAAGTGCTTCCACCTGCAGCTTTGAAACTTCATATGTAGATATATATGAGTTCTACACGCCACACCCATTTTTGGGTCACTAGGTCAAAGGTCAAGGTCACTGTTACCTCTAAAAAAGTAAAAATATTTCTGACAAGCTTTCATTCATTCAAAACTGCACCCGCAGCCGAGGGTTTGCACCCGTTATGCGGTGCTCTTGTGTTGATATTGGCCCAGTGGACAATTTCATTTGATATCTGCATAAATTACCTGTTCATTAAATTTTTTGTATACATTTTATCTGATTTTGAATTTACGATAATCATTGTTTAAGCATGAAGCTGCGTTGTTTGGAATAATTTGTCTTGTTAAGGTATGCTGCTGCCTTTGTAAGATATGCATCTGCTTGGTTTGTTATGCAGCATCATGTTTGTGTCATGCAGTTGCTCTGTTTGGACGTGCATTTGCTGAGTGACTTAAAGCAATAAAGCAAATAATCACCAGCTTAGTATTCAAAATGTATTATTGTTTCAAGCTTGCTGGTTTTGTTTTCAGGCAACCCTGGTCTGGGCATGCAGCTGACGCTTGCTGATTTTGACTGCAAGGACGAACCGCCAGATTGGATGCCCCAGGAGAAATGGGAGGACATCCTGGCTCTCTCTGTGCTCCCAGGACCCCTCGACAGCCTGTGTGTGAACTTCGCCATGAACTCTGATGCGTGGAAGGCCTGGTACAAGGCTGACTACCCTGAGAGGGAACCACTGCCTTTGTCCTTGACTGGTGCTGGTACATCAGTTGGTAAGTACAGGAACCACTGCCTTTGTCCTTGACTGGTATTGGTACACCAGTTGGTAAATACAGCCTTTGCCTTTGTCCTTTACTGGTGCATGTACATCAGTTGGTAAATACAGATTTTGCCTTTGTCCTTGACTGGTGTTGGTACATCAGTTGGTAAATACAGCTTTTGCCTTTGTCCTTTACTGGTGCCGGAACATCAGTTGGTAAATACAGCTTTTTCCTTTGTCCTTGACTGGTGTTGGTACATCAGTTGGTAAATACAGCCTTTGCCTTTGTCCTTGACTGGTACGGGTACATTAGTTGGTAAGTACAGAAACCACTGCCTTTGTCCTTGCCTGATGCCTGTACATCAGTTGGTAAATACAGCTTTTGCCTTTGCCCTTGACTGGTGCTGGTACATCAGTTGGTAAATACAGCTTTTGCCTTTGTCCTTGACTGGTGCTGGTACATCAGTTGGTAAATACAGCTTTTGCCTTTGTCCTTAACTGATGCTGGTACATCAGTTGGTAAATACAGCTTTTGCCTTTGTCATTGACTGGTGCCTGTACATCAGTTGGTAAATACAGCTTTTGCCTTTGCCCTTGACTGGTGCTGGTTCATCAGTTGGTAAATACAGCTTTTGTCTTTGTCCTTGACTGATGCTGGTACATTATTTGGTAAATACAGCTTTTGTCTTTGTCATTGACTGGTGCCTGTACATCAGTTGGTAAATACAGCTTTTGCCTTTGCCCTTGACTGGTGCTGGTTCATCAGTTGGTAAATACAGCTTTTGTCTTTGTCCTTGACTGATGCTGGTACATTATTTGGTAAATACAGCTTTTGTCTTTGTCATTGACTGGTGCTGGTACATCAGTTGGTAAATACAGCTTTTGCCTTTGTCCTTGACTGGTGCTGGTTCATCAGTTAGTAAGGATAACATCTGACTTTGACATTTACTGGTGCTGGTACATCATTTCGTAAATACAGTTTTTGCCTTCCTCCTTTACTGGTGCTGTACATCAGTTGGTAATGCAGCCTTTGCCTCTGTCATTGACTGGTGCTGGTACATCATTTGGTAAGTACAGGAACCCCTGCCTTGTTCTCGACTGCTGCTGTTACTTCAGTTGGTAAGTATAATAGTTTCTTAGATGAAACCTTTGTCATTGTCTTCGACTGTTGCCCATATATATCAGTTGGTAAGTACATAGTGTGTATAATATTTTGAAAATTATTTATTGATTTGAATTTACATTTAACATGTCTGCAATGTTTTCATCATTCAATATTCCTATATGACAGTTTCACAGATTTGTTTAATACTAGCATTGATAAGTATTGGATGCAAGCAGTATCTTTAGTTCAGCTGACTACATTCAAATAACAAGCTGAATATTTAATGTGTACATGCTATTATCAAGACCAAGAAATTACTATGTAATTAATGTTGTTTTATTTGTGATGTGTGTATACTGTTAGACTAAAATACCATACCAGTCAAACAAAAACTTCTGACTTCTAGAAATGCGCCCCGGTTCAACAGAGAGCACAAGGAGTGAGAAGGACCATTCCAAGTCCCCGGACCTCGGCCCCATGACCGAGTTCCATCAACTGCTGCTCCTGAGAATGCTGCGACCTGATAGGCTGCCCATCGCCATGGCAAAGTACATCAACAAGTACCTGACTCTCAATCTACCTGGTATGTACCCCATGGTTTCTATCTAGCATTATGTGTTAAGAAAAACAAAAAGTTTTAATTCATCATGAGTTCATGTAAAGAATGTATATAAAAGCAATATAACAATGTAATAATCAGCAAAATATTACGCTTACAAATATTTTTTTTACATTCTGTAATTTTAGTAAACAGAACTAATGTGTTAATATAATCATCAATTTGGAGTCCTTGTTTATAATAATTAAGAATAAGCAATGTTTTTGTTCACATTTGCAATCCATCCAGTCCTTACAAAATATCCCATAGCTAGTTTCAATGTTGTGTGTCTATGAAGATAGACAGTTCAACCTGCAGGACATGCAAATAGTCCCCACATTATGTGTCTATTTGCAGACCAGATAGAGTTCAACCTGTAGGACATTCTAATAGTCCTACATTATGTGTCTATTTACAGAGCAGATAGAGTTCAACCTGCAGGACATTCTAATAGTCCCTACATTATGTGTCTATTTACAGAGCAGATAGAGTTCTACCTGCAGGACATGCTAATAATCCCTACATTGTGTGTCTATTTACAGACCAGATAGAGTTCAACCTGCAGGACATTCTAATAGTCCCTACATTATGTGTCTATTTACAGAGCAGATAGAGTTCAACCTGCAGGACATGCTAATAATCCCTACATTGTGTGTCTATTTACAGACCAGATAGAGTTCAACCTGCAGGACATTCTAATAGTCCCTACATTATGTGTCTATTTACAGAGCAGATAGAGTTCAACCTGCAGGACATGCTAATAGTCACTACATTGTGTGTCTATTTGCAGACCAGATAGAGTTTAACCTGCTGGACATTCTAATAGTCCCTACATTGTGTGTCTATTTACAGAGCAGATAGAGTTCAACCTGCAGGACATGCTAATAGTCACTACATTGTGTGTCTATTTACAGACCAGATAGAGTTCTACCTGCAGGACATGCTAATAATCCCTACATTGTGTGTCTATTTGCAGACCAGATAGAGTTCTACCTGCAGGACATGCTAATAATCCCTACATTGTGTGTCTATTTACAGAGCAGATAGAGTTCAACCTGCAGGACATTTTAATAGTCCCTACATTGTGTGTCTATTTACAGAGCAGATAGAGTTCAACCTGCAGGACATTTTAATAGTCCCTACATTATATGTCTATTTACAGAGCAGATAGAGTTCAACCTGCAGGACATGCTAATAATCCCTACATTGTGTGTCTATTTACAGACCGGATAGAGTTCAACCTGCAGGACATGCTAATAATCCCTACATTGTGTGTCTATTTACAGACCAGATAGAGTTTAACCTGCAGGACATTCTAATAATCCCTACATTTTGTGTCTATTTGCAGGTCAGATAGATTTTAACCTGCAGGACATGCTAATAATCTCTACATCGTGTGTCTATTTGCAAACCAGATAGAGTTCAAACTGCAGGACATTCTAAAAGTCCTACATGATGTGTCTACATGTATTTACAGAGCAGATAGAGTTTAACCTGCAGGACTTGCTAATATTTACTTGATTGTGTGTCTATTTGCAGACCAGATAGAGTTTAACCAGCAGGACATGCTAATAATCCCTACATTGTGTGTCTATTTACAGACCAGGGGCCGTATTCCAGTAGCTTCTTAAGTTAAAAAATAACTTGAGTTGAAATATTGCGCAATATTTTTTCTTATCTCCGCCATTTTTCTTTAAACATAAGATGTCACTTAAGTTAAATTCTGGTAGCTTCATAAACTTAATATTATTTTTTTACTGTGAGTATTTTTTCTCATATATTTAAAATTAAGTTAACTTCCTTTAACTCTTAAAGGAATTTCTTTAAGAGAAATACTAAGCGTCTCATGTTTTATTTTTTACATTTCAAATTTAACTTAAGAAATTTATTTAAGAAATATCTTAACTTAGGTGAATACTTAAGAAGCTACTGGAATACAGCCCCAGATAGAGTTAAACCTGCAGTACATTCTAATAGTCCCTACATTGTGTGTCTATTTGCAGACCAGATAGAGTTTAACCTGCAGGACATGCTAATAATCCCTACATTGTGTGTCCATTTGCAGACCAGATAGAGTTTAACCTGCAGGACATGCTTATAATCCCTACATTGTGTGTCTATTTGCAAACCAGATAGAGTTCAACCTGCAGGACATTCTAATAGTCCCTACATTGTGTGTCTATTTGCAGACCAGATAGAGTTTAACCTGCAGGACATGCTAATAATCCCTACATTGTGTGTCCATTTGCAGACCAGATAGAGTTTAACCTGCAGGACATGCTTATAATCCCTACATTGTGTGTCTATTTGCAAACCAGATAGAGTTCAACCTGCAGGACATTCTAATAGTCCCTACATTGTGTGTCTATTTACAGACCAGATAGAGATAAACCTTCAGGACATGCTAATAATTCCTACATTGTGTGTCTATTTACAGACCAGATAGAGTTTAACCTGCAGGACATTCTAATAATCCCTACATTGTGTGTCTATTTACAGACCAGATAGAGTTTAACCTGCAGGACATACTAATAATCCCTACATTGTGTGTCTATTTGCAGACCAGATCGAGTTTAACCTGCAGGACATGCTAATAATCCCTACATTGTGTGTCTATGTGCAGACCAGAAAGAGTTCAACCTGCAGGACATGCTTATAGTCCCTATGTTGTGTGTCTATTTGCAGACCAGATAGAGTTCAACCTGCAGGACATGCTCAAAGACTCCAAGCGCCACCTGGGGGTTCTGCTGTTGCTGCCGGCGCGCATGGACCAGCCCAGCGCCAACCCTGTAAATCGCCTGCGCCTCACACACCCTCCAGTGGAAGTGCTCCTTAAACTAGCCAAGGTCAGATACCAGCAGACATAATAAGGGCCTTGCTGTGGGGAAACCGGTCATAATGCATGTGTGTAAAGTGTTGTCCCAGAATAGTCTGCACAGACTAATCAGGGACGACACTTACCTCCTTAACAGAATTTTTGCAAAGAAGGGACTTCTTTTAAATGAAAAATACCATTTAAGCAGATAGTGTCTTCCCTGATAAGCCTGTGCAGACTGGACTGCAAAGTCTTATCTGTGACGACGCTTAACACACATGCACTATGCCCAGTTTTCTAAGAATACAACTCACATATAATTTTGTTCTGTTCAACTCATACTATCTTAACTAAACTTTATAACATTGTGTCTTAAAAATAACAATGGCCATGTTTGTTACAAATCAACTCACCACAGGTTTTGGTTTTGTCAAGTCTTAGTTGGCCTTTTTTGAGCCTCTTCTACTATCAGTTATTTCTGCTAATGTTAGTCCAAAACATGTTACCTGATTATCACTTAACTTCACTCTGTTGATTATTTTTATTGTTTGAGAGTTTAGCATATAAGCCAAGTTTTTAAACGATTCTACATTAACACAGGTACTATTAATTTATCTCAAGTTTGCTTTTAACCTGTGTCTTTTTGCAAGTCTTTTGCAGTTTCAATGTAATAACAAAAGAATACACCGCAATTTTTTGTGCTTGTTGCTAAACGCATATGCATAAAGTGCTTGTGCAGTCGAGACAGGGACGACACATTCCGCTTTAATGTTTTTTGTTTGTTTTAAAGAAAGTCTATTATTAATAAAAAAGCAGTTTAGGCAGAGATTGTCGTCCCTGATTAGCCTGTGGGACACTTTACAAACATGCATTAAGCCCAGTTTGTGTATGTTTTTCCAGAGGTTCGGTGTAGACGTGGAGCATGCCCTGATAGGGGAGGGCAGTGAGGTGTTGGTAGAGGAAGCAATAGACACGGCTGACAAGAAGGATGGCTGGGTGGTCATCCAGGGACTGCACCTGGCTCCGGAGAAGTTCTTTCACCAGCTCAAGAAACACCTTGTCAGGGTGTACAGGAGCAGGGAGAAACTCAGAGGTATGTTGTCACATGAGCCTCGAGGCTAGAAAAGCTGGACTTGATAAATGTGTGTTAAGTGTCATCCCAGATTAGCCTGTGCAGTCTGGAAAGGCCCCTCTTGGACAACACTTTCAGCTGTTATGGTATTTTTTTGTTTGAAGGAAGTCTCTTCAGTATACAAATCCAGTGTGGATGGAAAGTGTGGTCCCTGATTAGCCTGTGCTGACTGCACAAGTTTATCTGGGAAGACAGTATGCATTTAGCTCAGTTTTCCCAGAATTAGGCGCAAATGAAGGCCCCAGGGCTTCAAAGCTACCATGACTATGAACTTGCTCAAGCTTAATTTTAGTCTTAGTCTTACACATTCAGTTAATGAAAAATCAAAGTCAAAATTCTTATTAGGCAAACTTTTTCTTGAGATTAATGTAGTCTTGCACATTCAGTTAATGACAAATCAATGGTAGAATTTGTATCAGGCAAACTTGAGATTAATGTTGAGATTGCAAACTTTTTATTGTCCTGGCCAATGCATAAGTGTTTAAGAATATACATTTGAACAACGTTATTTCAAAGCCGTTTGAACCTTCAAAAATAGTTTTGAAACAGAAAAGTTAAAATAGCAATGTTCTATTTTGTACTTCTATATTTTATTGTAGAGCATGCAAATTGCTGTATATATATAAGTTGAAATAGTTTGGATGTTAATGCGGGAAAATACTATTGTAGAGACTATAGAAATAGAAAAGCTCTATAATTATTTGGTTCAATGTGTACATACTGAACATATAAAGATATCAAAGAAACAAGTATTATTTTACTAGCATTCCTACATGACTGCTGTTCCAAATATGCATAATATTGCATAGGTTTTATTAGTCCCCTACCGGTTTCACCGGAGGAGACTTATGGTTTGCGCTCTGTCTGTCTGTCTGTCAGTCTGTCCGTCACACATTTCTGGATCCTGCGATAACTTTTAAAGTTCTTAATTTTTTTTCATGAAACTTGAAACATGGAAATATGGCAATATGGACATTATGCACGTTATTTCATTTCGTTTCTACATAAAAAATTCTGGTTGCTATGGCAACAAATAAACTAGAAATACTGCTGAAAATGGTGGTTTTCTGGATCCTGCGATAACTTTTTATTAAATTCTTAATATTCTTTCATGAAACTTGAAACATGGATAGATGGCAATATGGACATTATGCACGTCATTTCATTTTGTTCCTATGTAAAAATTCTGGTTGCTATGGCAACAAATATATTTTAAAAATCTGGAATTTCTGACAATGGTGGAGCCGGTAGGGGACTTATATTGCTTGGCAATAGTCTTGTTCAATCCTGATATGTATGCCAAAAAACAATTTAAGACACAAAAGATTATTGGGCATGACTTCATTTTTAGCTTGGCTGTTTTCGGAGAAAACCTGAGGTATTGTCATAGCCAGCTCATCGTCCACTGTATGCCGTCCGCGATGTGCTAAATCCTTAACATTGGCTCTAAATTCAAAGTGCTACCACCTACAACTTTGAAACTTCATATATAGCTGCACCTTGTTGACTTCTACATGCAACACCCATTTTTGGGTCACTTGGTCAAAGGTCAAGGTCACTGTGACCTCTAATATAAAACTTTAACATTTGCCCTAAAATCAAAGTGCTTCTACCTTTCCTGTCTTCATTTTCTTCTGACAAGCTTTCATTTATTCAAAACTGCACCCACAGCCGAGCATTGGCACCCGCTATGCTGTGCTCTTGTTAAATATAGCTGCTGCTTAGATGCGACTTTGAAATAAACATTGATTATTAGTTATTGATTATTAGGTAAGAAAAACAATAATGAGACCTACCTTTTAGATTTAAAAAAAAGATGCATCAAAATCAATAAATTATATTCGGAGATGTATATTTTAGTTAAATAAGTTGTTATTATTAGTATTGTAGTCTATCTACAATTAAGACTACCTTGTTGTTTGGTTTGATATTGTATTTGTGTTTCTATAGGATCTTTTTTGCTTGTTTTAGACTGTGTACAAGACATTAAAATTATTGACATAAAATTTTTGTTTTATGTTTATATATAGGTAAAAAACAAACATAATCATATATGCCTGTTTTTTTATTACAAGTTTTTCCTTGAAACTAAATCCCTGTTTTTCAATCACCTTCACAGCCAGCAACGCTGAAGAGAAAGCAAAGACCAGCAAGTTCTGTGTGTGGATCACAAGTGAGCCGTGTTTGCGCATCCCGAATTTCCTTCTTCTCAACCTTCATAAGGTGGCCTGGAACCACATCACGATGGATGTCACACAGCCTGACATGGCGGAGGCCACTACAGAGAATACTGGGGAGGGAAGCGAGCCACCCCTCGCCATCAACTACAAGTCTCCGGGCACCTTCCTGCATTCTGGTAATAGCAGTAGTCATTGAACCTTGTTCTGGGAAAAACTGTGGTTGATGCACCTGCGATTCGACCCAAATAAGCATGTGCAATCGTCAAAGACTAATCAGGGATGACACAGTTGGCTTTTATAGAATTTTTTGTTGTACCTTTTTATCAAGAATCCAGTTTAGGCGCTGGTTTGGTCTCTGATTAGCCTGTGGGGACTGTTTTCCCAGAGCTAAATTCAAATACTCATTTGAAATGAAAGCATGCCTGCCCTAGACATACACACGTAACCCCAGATTTTACTGCATGTCAGTAATTGTAGTAGTTCTTGAAATGTAAACAGTAAACAAATATTAAAGTGAAATGAGGCAACACAACTGGTTGCTATACTTGATTCAGCACCAGTTTATAACTGTTTTTATTACTGATAACTTCTTTCTTGTTCCATCACTTAACTGCTTGTATAAATCTCTTCCAACATGCTGGAAATTGTAACTAAATTTTTTGAACGATTCCTGCATTTTTTTGGAAATGAAAAAGTTCTTGCATGTTCATATGAAACTTATAAAAAAAACTAAAGTACATAACTACTCACACAACTAATCACAGTCTATCCTTTGTTGGATTAATAAAAAAAACTAGTCTTTATTTGTTTCAAAATATTATTTTGCTGATGCCAATGACAAGAGCATCAAGGCTAGCAAACTTGAAGCAAAGTTTTACAAAAGAAGTAAGAGCATAAGGTAAATTTGTAAAAACTCAGAGTGTTAACATTAAAAACTGTGTTAATAATTGAACAAAGATTAATTGTGATTTGTTGGACATGATTTGAGTCATATATTGGTATGTCACTGTTTTCAGCCATTGTGACCACCATGAAGCAAGTGCCTGCCAAGGTGTGGGAGGCAGTACTCAGTGAAACACAGGGCATCCGCAACATTGCGTTTGCTGTTGCCATCATTCAGGCCATGCTGGTTGGGAGACAACTGTTTGGTGCTCAAGGACTCACACAGTACTACCCTTTTTCAGGTAATATTTTAGAAAGTGAACATTAAATTTTGATCATTGATGTTCTTCCTAGGATTTTTAGATAATACTTTAAACATTATTCTTCTGAACTTCAGTTTACTAACACACAGGTTATATTGCCATCTTGTGTTTGCAGTCTTAAATATTGTGTACAATTTTGAATGATCATATCTATTGTAAATAAAACAATGATATATGATGTCATTTGCAGCTTGAGACAGTAATTGTATAACAATTATCTATTTCTCCAGCTCCTTATTGTATTTACAGCTAAAGGGTACCAAACAGACCTGGTGGAGATACTTATGAGCCATGCTCGTGAAAAACAAGGCTTTCTGCATGTGCATAAAGTTTAGGCCAAGATTTATCAGGGATGACGCTTTCTGCTTTTATGGAATATTTCTATTAAAGGAAGTCTCTTCTCAAGATAAATCCAGTCCAGGCGGAAAGTTTCAACACTTTCTGCACATGCATTAAGAACCCGTTTCCCAGACCATGAATCAAAAGTGTGTTTTTTAGTCTTGTTCTAATCTAAGTCTCTATTCCAATGTTCAGGTGTGCAGACGGGCCAGGCTATCTCGCTGGTATTGAGCAGACTGCTGCGCCCTGCAGACGACGCCACAGGAGAACCTGACAAGCAGAAACTCACTCAACTTATATCGCAGGTGACATGTATATGAGCTGCATTCTGGGAAAATAGGGCTTAATGCGTGTGGATTAAGTGTCATCAGAGACAAGCATGTGGAGTCTAGGCTTATCAGCCTGCACATGCTTATCAGGGACAACACTTTTCGTTTTAACTGATTTTTGCTAAGAAGAGACTGCAGTTAAACGAAAAATTTCATAAAAGTGGAAAATGTTGTCCCTGATTAGCTTGTGTGGACTTTACAAACATGCATCAAGCCCAGTTTTTCCAGAGTGTGTTTCATAGGTAATGCACAGCATGCTTTCAGACTGTGTGTGCTATAAGAACTTCCATCTTAATTAACTGTCCAACCCTTACAACTACTGCAAGTAAAGTGGGTATACTAGACCCATTACGGATGTCGGGAATCTGTAGACACAAAAATGTTCAATGAAGTTTTCCTAAATAATTGCATGCCATGTTCCTGCTACATATTATGACATGTGGCGTTGTGAGGTATTTATTTCTTCTTTGTCAAGCTTGTATAATAAACAATAAGGTATTTAACTAGTTAAATAAAAGTGAACATTCAACCGCAAAAGAATCGAGCCAGAAGTTATTTGTTTGCAATTGTTTAATAAGAAAGAATAAGAATCCATACAAATCAATCTAGCAATATTTGGTTCTGATGTACCTAGTTGCATAAGGTTTTCAGCTTGTATCTTCCCATTGTATTCGTTGTCAATAAGTACGGTGTGCACAAAGTATTTTTTTATACCCCCACAAACGAAGTTTATGGGGGTATATAGGAGTGAACTTGTCTGTCGGTTGGTTGGTCCGTATTAAGAGTCCGCTCTCTAATTCAAGTTGTTTTTATCCGATCTTCACCAAACTTGGTCAGAAGTAGTATCTACATGATGTCTAGGCCAAGTTCGAACATGGGCCTTGCCCGGTCAAAAACTAGGTCACGGGGTCATGTTGTGCGTTTTAAACATTCAGCATATTGTCCGCTCTCTAATTCAAGTAGTTTTCATCCAATCTTCACCAAACTTGGTCAGAAGTTGTATCTAGATGATGTCTAGGGCAAGTTTGAATATGGGTCATGCCGGGTCAAAAACTAGGTCACGGGGTATCTTAGTGCGTTTTAAAGCTCACCATGTTGTCCACTCTCTAATTCAAGTAGTTTTTATCCAATCCTCACCAAACTTGGTCACAAGTTATATCTAAATTATCTCTAGGACAAGTTTGAACACGGGCCTTTCTGGTTCAAAAACTAGGTCAAGGGGTCACTAATTGCGTTTTAAAAATTGAGCATGGTGTCCGCTGTTTTTTGTGAAGACGACATGCAAAATATTATGTGTCAATGCGGCATGTGGGGGTATTTGTCACGTCTGTGACAAAGCTCTTGTTTTAATTAACTTAGTGTTACATGTAATTATGCTTGTTTTTTATGTAAGTATTTATAATTTATGTATGTCCTCAATTTATGTTTCCTATAGCATGCACTATGGTCATCTTGCATGTATTGTTGCCATGCAGGTGGTCTATGAGAACACAGCCTACAGCGAGTTTGACCGGGACTATGTGATTGCTCTGGTGAGGAATGTTCTCCACAACATCTACACCGACTCGTCTGGTACACTCGTACTGGGAACTGTGGCTGTGCCTACACCCCCAGCCAATGTTGGCAAGTATTTGTATTGAGGATTAAGTGTTAGGATAGACATGGTTTCCCGGATGTGTCTTTACCTTGAAACAGACTGTTAATGATGCTGGGAAATAATGCCATTATTTATAGGTCATGACATAACAAAAAATGTGACTTTTTCCAATGAAAATTTTAAAAAGGCTTAACAAACATAAATGACAATGTGCTTGATTTCAATGTGATAACTCTGAATAGTATTGCTGGAAAAAGGAAACGCTTGACAAACTTAAATATTATTCATATAACCATCAACGAAAAAATACAATTGTCTTACTTTCTGATGATGATATTATACATGTATATGGAACTGGCTCTGGGAAAATGGGGCTGATTGAATGGACTCAAAGAGTGTCTAATATTAGCCTGTACACAGGCTAATATGATACAACTTTTATGCACATGCATTAAGCCCCATTTTCCAAGAGCAAGGCTTATCAACCACCAAGGAGTACTGCTGCCATGGCAAAACACTAAGCAACAGTTTTATTTGACAAATATACTCTCTCCAAGAATGCAGCATTTAGTGTAATGTCATATAATGATTAAGGAGTTCTTTTTTATCAACCTTTCTTACGGTACATAGGTAAATTGTCCTTGCATGTGATATTTCAGTTGTCCACAGTATTCAAACGTATTGATTGCCAGTTTGCAGAAAGACAAAAAGAAAACCACAAGGTTTAAAATAAATGCGTAATCACACCAAATACATCTCGGTATCCTGTATTTAGATTATTTTGCTTCTATTTTCCACAGACCCCATTGCTTTAAGTGTCTTCCCAGATTAACTTTTGAAGTCTGCTTATGCTGATCAGGGACGACACCCTGTGCTTATATCCAATGTTTTATCTATTATTCACAGAGCCCAGTGAGTATGCGTGGTGGTATGAGAAGAATGTTGATGAGGACTTCACATTGGCGGCCCTGCAGCTTCATACAAGTGTGGAGAGAGAGGCCTGTGTGGCTAGGTGAGTCCTACATGTATAAAGCTTGTTCTGGGAAAACTGGGCTTATTGCATGTGCATAAAGTGTCATCCAAGTTTAATCAGGAAGGCCTCTTTCAGCTTTTATGGAATTTTGACTTTAAAGGGAGTCTCTTCAAACATAAAAATCAAGGCGGAAGGTGTCGTCTCTGATCAACCTCTATTGTGTCCCACTAGGTGTCACTTCTCAACAAATCTGGGTGATATTGCATGAGTTACAAAAGAAAATATGCGTTTTTCATTTCATGTCAACTTTAGCTTTATAAATGATCACTAAACTTTAGCAAACATTACAAAAATAGGAATTTCATGGAAGTTGTTGAATATTCAGTTTATTAATGTTACAATCAAAATAGTACTTGAATTATCCTTGTTAATGTGTAAATGAACACAGATTATGCTCAATGCACTCTTTGTGTTTGTCAGCTCAACCCAGTTCATTCAGCACATGGACCAGATGTTCGAGACACAGAACATGGAGGCTGGAGATATTGCCACTTCGCAGGCTCACGTGGTCAACGTCAAGCGGCTGCGTTCCGCGCTGGACATCTGTGTTGAGGAGTTGCCTCCCCTGCTGGAGCTCGGTCAGGTCCCGGACATAGCTACCACAAGGGACTATGATTTCCCGTACCATCGCCCCAGTGTGATCAGCATCGCCACTGCCTCTAGTACCATGATGCCCGAAACTCTTGGATATGTTTTACTGCAGGTACTCTGTCTCTTTTAGATAAGCATTTATGTAGTTGGGAAACTCTTGGACATGTTTAACTGCAGGTATTTTTTCTCCTTTGGATAAGCATTTATGTGGTACGGAAACTCTCGGATATGTTTTACTGCAGGTACTCTTTCTTCTTCCAGATTTTATTTTTTATGCCCCCAAGGTGGGCATATAGTGATCCCATTTCCTTCCGTCTGTCTCTCTGTCTGAAAGTCCATCACACTTTGCGTTTAGGTTTCGAAAAATGCTCATAACTTCTATGTTGCTTCAGATGTAACCTTCATATTTGGTATGCATGTGTATATTGACAAGGCCTTTCCATAAGCACACAAATTTTGACCCCTTTTACATTGACCTTGAACTTAGGGTCTGTGTTTAGGCTTCGAAAAAGCGTTTTTTGGGGGCATATGTCATTCTATGGTGACGGCTCTTGTTCTGGAAAGCTTTTATGTCATATTATTGGACAATAATTACTTCATAGTTGACAGGGTAGCTCCTGACAAGAGTGGTTGCGCAGACTTGGCACAAGCTACACCTGGCATAATAACCATTTGTGCATTTCCCAAGTCATATCAGCTCATTACTCAATATAAACTGTCGATCTTTTTGTGAATTTAAGTCTATGATTTTGCAAAAGAAGTAAACATGTATGTCCCTTTGTCTGTGTGTGTCTGCAAAATACTGTTCCACTGTGGGAGCGTTCTTTAGATCTCCCACATAAACACCAAATTTCAATAAGCCTTAGGTGTTCCATGCAATTTAGCTAAAATAAATAGGTTAAAACTAACTCCCCTGATTTATTTCTCCCCCAGGAGTGCCTATGGCTGAACTCCCTGCTGTGTCACATCCGCCAGCAGATCAGCCAGCTACAGGAGCAGCTGCTGAGCGGCCCCGAGGCACTGCCCCGTGATCACATGACCTCTGTACTCAGTCTGCAGGAGGAGCATGTGCCTGTGTCGTGGATACACCCCAACTCACAGCCCTCCACGCACTCCCTCGTGTCATGGCTACAAGGTATGCATGTTTGGTTTTCTTTTTTGAAGAATAGTGCTCATTTTAATTGTTTGATATTTTTCCCAAAATAATCAATTTCTTAAACAAGTGAGAAAAAATGCTTTTTTAAATTATTAATGTAAGGAAAGTAAATGAAAAATATCGATTAGCCAGAAAAAGCACTTCATATTTTCTTTTGAAAAGTCTGTGAAATTTCTTATCAAATGGGCAAGTACTCTTGAAGTTATGTTACGTTAGAATTGCAGAATCTCTTATAAGTATGTTTATTCCCTTACACCCATCTACTTGCCTCTACTGCAGACATTGCCAAGCGCTACAGCCAGCTGCAGACTTTTGTGAAGTGTGGGATGGTGCCCACGTACACTGATAATGGCATCACAGAGAACCCGGTGATAGGTCACGGGCGACTGAACAAGCTCTGGCTGGGAGGACTTGTGAATCCAGAGGCCATGCTCACTGCCCTGCGCCAGGAGAAGGCAGTTGTCAGCCAGTGTAGCATTGAAGATGTAAGAGACTTCATATTTATTTGGTCTGGTATTCATTGTTTATTGATAGTAGAAATGTTAAATCAAATTGTGCATACACTTGTCTGTTTTTATTTCCTTACTGGACATTACTTACAGATGATACACCTTTCAGCTTTTCAGTCCTTATTGGGTATAAATTATACATGAAATATAGTACACATTTTCTTGTCTATACTAAAAAAATTAATAAAGGATGTTCTAAACAAATATAAACTTCAACGCTCCATTCATCTAGATCAGTCTGATTCTGTACCATAATTTTTGTTTGCAGATTGTGTTTGAGTGTGTGGTACTGGACACTGACAACACTGCAGAGTATGATGTAGACGAGGGCGGCATGTTCATCACCAACGTGCACCTGCAGGGGGCAGCCTGGGACTACGACAACGACTGTCTCATGGATGCCACGTAAGTACGACAATGACTGTTTTATGGATGCCACGTAAGTACGACAATGACTGTCTCATGGATGCCATGTAAGTACGACAATGACTGTCTCATGGACGCCATGTAAGTACGACAATGACTGTCTCATGGATGCCACGTAAGTAAGACAATGACTGTCTCATGGATGCCATGTAAGTATGCCTACGACTGTCTCATGGTCGCCACATAAGTACGACAATGACTGTCTCATGGACGCCACGTAAGTACGACAATGACTGTCTCATGGACGCCACGTAAGTAGGAAAATGACTGTCTCATGGACGCCACGTAAGTACAACAATGACTGTGTCATGGATGCCATGTAAGTATGACGACTGTCTCATTGATGCCAGGTAAGTACAACAATGACTGTCTCATGGATGCCACGTAAGTACGACAATGACTGTCTCATGGATGCCATATAAGTACGCCTACGACTGTCTCATGGACTTCACGTAAGTACGACAATGGCTGTCTCATGGACGCCACGTAATTACGACAATGACTGTTGATGCCAGGTAAGAGGTCCAGCTTGGATGGTTCTCATATCTAAATGGGTCTGGCTTTTTGAATAGGGGGCTTAATGCATGTGTGTTTTCCCAAATTAGCCTGTGCAGTTTTTCTTTACACCTTTTGCAACATATATTTAAAGATTTTCAAATAACATGGCACAAAAGATTACTATATATAACTTAGTATTGCATGCAAGGACTGTATTGCCATCTTCATGGTCAATTTGACACATTTAAGATCAAAATACAGCTAGCCTATTCACCCAATAGTCCAAACTAAACTACTCATCCAAATGTTGGTGTCTGCGCATTTGGTTAAGGTAAATGTGCAACATCTCCGTATAACTTTTTCTTCTTCAGGTATTCATTTGAAGGTTAGGATTACTGACAAAATTACATTACACTGCCATGCAATTTAGCATGATTATGCCCCCGTTTGTGCTTAAAAAGTTGCTTATGGTAAACGTGCACATCTCTATACCAACGTTTCTACTACAGTTATTATGTTAAAAATTAAGTAGTCACTAAGCACAAATATCTGAACCACAAGCCAAGGCTCGTGGTTTAAGTTTTCTAAGCCCCACTCAATAAATGTATCTGTATTCAACACAAACCTTGCATTCTATGTTTATCAGACCCCAAAACACAGCTCTTCAAAGAGTGAAATTCTTGTTTCAGCGGGTCCCTGTTTGCCATTCCAAGTATCTACCTAAAGCCGGTGTTGCGCACCGAGTCCCCTGATCCACAGACTCAAGAAAACAGGAGTAAGAAGATCTACAACTGTCCAGTCTACATGAACAGGGTAAGGCAATCTCACATTTGATGCACCATTATTTTATTATACCACATGGTGTATCATTCTTGAATAAAATATAGCAGCAATGGAACTTGTAAGTAATATAAAATAACACAGTTAATATTTTTCATGTTATAAAATCAAGCTATGATGTGCATTTTTGTTATCAAAATGTAATCCAATTGTTATTGATATTGACATACTTTTAGACCAAGACTTATTAAAAAAAGGCCAATGAAAAAAGGACAAGGCTTCCACTAGAGGCATATGCATTTATAGGGGCATCATCTTGTTTTGCCGTGTTTAAATAAAGAAATATGTTTGACTTTATAAGAATGACATTACATCATACATGCATTTTTTAAATATTTATTATCATACCAGGTAACTAGAGAAAGCGCATTGTGATTTTTCATTTTGACTTTTATGATTACATCATACAATCAATAAGAGATTCTATCATTCAGAGCCGTCAATACAAGATCACAGAACTGCAACTCAACTGCCCGCCCCCAGTGGACACCTGGTATCTGGCTCGTGTCGCCCTGGTACTGGACGCAGGTCTGCCTGAGGATGGCGTAAGGAAGTCACGCTCATACCTACTAAACTTGCGCCAGCCTGCCCTGATGGCCGAGGAGTCTGAGGGAGAATCTGAGGAGGCCGACGAGGAGCTGGAAGAGCTGGAACCCGATGAGGAGTCAGACACAGAAGAGATAGGACACTCTGAGCCTTCACAGCTCTCCTACAGGTACATGTTGGTCTAGATAGGACATTCTGAGCCTTCACAGCTCTCCTACAGGTACATGTTGGTCTAGAAAGGACACTGAGCCTTCACAGCTCTCCTACATGTACATGTTGGTCTAGATAGGACACTCTGAGCCTTCACAGCTCTCCTACAGGTACATGTTGGTCTAGATAGGACACTCTGAGCCTTCACAGCTCTCCTACAGGTACATGTTGGTCTAGAAAGGACATCCTGAGCCTTCACAGCTCTCCTACAGGTACATGTTGGTCTATATAGGACATCCTGAACCTTCACAGCTCTCCTACAGGTACATGTTGGTCTAGATAAGACACTCTGACCCTTCACAGCTCTCCTACAGGTACATGTTGGTCTATATAGGACATCCTGAGCCTTCACAGCTCTCCTACAGGTACATGTTGGTCTAGATAAGACAATCTGAGACTTCACAGCTCTCCTACAGGTACATGTTGGTCTAGATAAGACACTCTGAGCCTTCACAGCTCTCCTACAGGTACATGTTGGTCTATATAGGACATCCTGAGCCTTCACAGCTCTCCTAAAGGTACATTTTGGTCTAAATAAGACACTCTGAGCCTTCACAGCTCTCCTACAGGTACATGTTGGTCTAGATAGGACACTCTGAGCCTTCACAGCTCCCTTTCAGATACATGTTGGTCTAGATAGGACATCCTGAGCCTTCACAGCTCTCCTACATGTACATGTTGGCCTAGAAAGGACACTGAGCCTTCACAGCGCTCCTACAGGTACTTGTTGGTCTAGATAGGACACTCTGAACCTTACAGCTCCCCTACAGGTACATGTTGGTCTAGATAGGACACTCTGAGCCTTCACAGCTCTCCTGCAGGTACATGTTGGTCTATATAGAACATCCTGAGCCTTCACAGCTCTCCAACAGGTACATTTTGGTCTAGATAAGACACTCTGAGCCTTCACAGCGCTCCTTCAGTTACATGTTGGTCTATATAGGACATCCTGAGCCTTCACAGCTCTCCTACAGGTACATTTTGGTCTAGATAAGACACTCTGAGCCTTCACAGCTCTCCTGCAGGTGCATGTTGGTCTAGATAAGACACTCTGAGCCTTCACAGCTCTCCTGCAGGTATATGTTGGTCTATATAGGACATTCTGAGCCTTCACAGCTCTCCTACAGGTACATTTTGGTCTAGATAAGACACTCTGAGCCTTCACAGCTCTCCTGCAGGTACATGTTGGTCTATATAGGACATCCTGAGCCTTCACAGCTCTCCTACAGGTACATTTTGGTCTTGATAAGACACTCTGAGCCTTCACAGCTCTCCTGCAGGTACATTTTGGTCTATATAGGACATCCTGAGCCTTCACAGCTCTCCTACAGGTACATTTTGGTCTAGATAGGACACTCTGAGCCTTACAGCTCCCCTACAGGTACATGTTGGTCTAGATAAGACACCTTGAGCCTTCACAGCTCTCCTACAGGTAATGTAGGTCTAGATAAGACATCCTGAGCCTTCACAGCTCTCCTGCAGGTACATGTTGGTCTAGATAGGACATCCTGAGCCTTCACAGCTCTCCGTCTGGTACATGTTGGTCTAGAAAGACACTCTGAGCCTTCACAGCTTCCTTTCAGGTACATGTTGGTCTAGATAGGACACTAAGTCTTCACAGCTCTCCTACAGGTACATGTTGGTCTAGATAGGACATTCTGAGCCTTCACAGCTCCCTTTCAGGTACATGTTGGTCTAGATAGGACAATCTGAACCTTCACAGCGCTCCTACAGGTACATTTTGGTCTATATAGGACATCCTGAGCCTTCACAGCTCTCCTACAGGTACATGTTGGTCTAGATAAGACACTCTGAGCCTTCACAGCTCTCCTACAGGTACATGTTGGTCTATATAGGACATCCTAAGCCTTCACAGCTCTCCTACAGGTACATGTTGGTCTAGATAGGACACTCTGAGCCTTCACAACTCTCCTACAGGTACATGTTGGTCTAGATAAGACACTCTGAGCCTTCACAGCTCTCCTTCAGGTACATGTTGGTCTATAAAGGACACACTGAGCCTTCACAGCTCTCCTACAGGTACATGTTGGTCTAGATAGGACACTCTGAGCCCTCACAGCTCTCCTACAGGTACATGTTGGTCTAGAAAGGACATCCTGAGCCTTCACAGCTCTCCTACAGGTACATGTTGGTCTATATAGGACACTCTGAGCCGTACAGCTCTCCTACAGGTACATGTTGGTCTAGATAGGACACTCTGAGCCTTCACAGCTCTCCTACAGGTACATGTTGGTCTATATAGGACATCCTGAGCCTTCACAGCTCTCCTACAGGTACATGTTGATCTTTATAGGACATCCTGAGCCTTCACAGCTCTCCTACAGGTACATGTTGGTCTAGATAGGACACTCTGAGCCTTCACAGCTCTCCTACAGGTACATGTTGGTCTAGATAGGACACTGAGCCTTCACAGCTCCCTTTCAGGTACATGTTGGTCTAGATAGGACACTCTGAGCCTTCACATCTCTCCTACATGTACATGTTGGCCTAGAAAGGACACTGAGCCTTCACAGCTCTCCTACAGGTACATGTTGGTCTAGATAGGACACTCTGAGCCTTCACATCTCTCCTACAGGTACATGTTGGCCTAGAAAGGACACTGAGCCTTCACAGCTCTCCTACAGGTACATGTTAGTCTATATAGGACATCCTGAGCCTTCACAGCGCTCCTACAGGTACATGTTGGTCTAGATAGGACACTCTGAGCCTTCACAGCGCTCCTACAGGTACATGTTGGTCTAGATAGGACACTCTTAGCATTCACAGCTCTCCTACAGGTATTTGTTGGTCTAGGTAAGACACTCTGAGCCTTCACAGCTCTCCTACATGTACATGTTGGTCTAGGTAAGACACTCTGAGCCTTTTCTGAGTCTCTTTCTTGGCCTTGTGTAAAAGCAGACTCAAGTCTGGAAAAAAAGTAGGGATGCAAGAGGTTAATTAAATCATTAACTGGTTAACCTTTTTCCATAACTGGTTATTAACCGGTTAACCAAAATGCCTTAAGTAGTTAAAATGATTAAAGTACGTAAAAAATGTCATACCGCTCGAACTGCTCTTTAGAAGTAAAAGTCATTTCATATTAAAATCGCTTGCCTTGATAACATGGCAGTTTCTTAATAAAATGTATTATATCATTTATTTTAATAATTTTGTAAATGTTTGCTATATATTTTATTTATTTTTCCTGCATAAATGCAAAGGAGTAAAAAATTAAAGAACTACACAATGTTCATTTTCACGTGTTATTAACTTATTTTTGGTTGGGCCGCTTATATAACGTTTGCGTCGTTTCGCTCACAAAAATGGTATGTTCCTTCTTTTTAATTTTTGAATCTCAAATTAGGTTAATATAGAAATGTTTTTTCCCTTTTGATTCAACGTAAAGTGGGTCATGTGTGTTCAAGGAATCCGCATATCTTCTTATTCCATATTTGCATATTGTTGTTTGCATTTTAGCGTCTGTAGCCAAAGTATTATGGTTTGATGTTCATTATACAATTACAAAATGTGGGTAAAATCAGGGACCTATATTGTTTGTATAGGTCCCTGGTAAAATAAAGGACAGGAATGCAAATTAAATTAATTTTGAACAAAATGTAAGTTGAATATTTTATATAATCAGTACATTTATTTTATAGCGAAGTAACCAAGTATTGTGATCGCAAATACTGATAGTTACGTATGTTTGTTAACGTACCTTAGCGCGCAAATATTAAGCAATAACACAAATACTAATTCAACGGGTTTTTTTTGTGTTTTTTTTTAATATTTATGCCCCCCTTCGAAGAAGAGGGGGTATATTGTTTTGCACATGTCGGTCCGTCCACCAGGTGGTTTCCAGATGATAACTCAAGAACGCTTAGGCCTTGGATCATGAAACTTCATGGGTTCATTGATCATGACTGGCAGATGAATGAGATGATCCCTATTGATTTTCAGGTCACTAGGTCAAAGGTCAAGGTCACAGTGACTCAAAACAGTAAAACGGTTTCCGGATGATAACTCAAGAATGCTTAGGCCTTGGATCATGAAACTTCATAGGTACATTGATCATGACTGGCAGATAACCCTATTGATTTTCAGGTCACTAGGTCAAAGGTCAAGGTCACAGTGACTCGAAACAGTAAAATGGTCTCCGGATGATAACTCAAGAATGCTTATGCCGAGGATCATGAAACTTCATAGGAACATTGATCATGACTGGCAGATGACCCCTATTGATTTTCAGGTCACTAGGTCAAAGGTCAAGGTCACAGTGACTCGAAACAGTAAAATTGTTTTCGGATGATAACTCAAGAATGCTTATGCCTAGGATCATGAAACTTCATAGGTACATTGATATTGACTGGCAGATGACCCCTACTTATTTTTAGGTCACTAGGTCAAAGGTCAAGGTCATAGTGAATCGAAATAGTAAAATGGTTTCCGGATTATGACTCAAGAATGCTTACGCCTAGGATCATGAAACTTCATAGGTACATTGATCATGACTGGCAGATGGCCTCTATTGATTTTCAGGTCACTAGGTCAAAGGTCAAGGTCACAGTGACTTGAAACAGTAAAATGGTTTCCTGATGATAACTCAAGAATAATTAGGCCTAGGATCATGAAACTTCATAGGTAAATTGATTATGACGGGCAGATGACCCCTATTGATTTTCAGGTCACTAGGTCAAAGGTCAAGGTCACAGTGACAAAAAACGTATTCACACAATGGCTGCCACTACAACTGACAGCCCATATTTCATTCATTGTATGTGTGTCCAAAAAACTTTAAACTTGGTTAAAGTTTGATTACTTTTGCAATATTGAAGATAGCAACTTCATATTTGGCATGCATGTGTATCTCACTGAGCTGCACATTTAGAGTGGTGAAAAGTCAAGGTCATCCTTCAAGGTCAAAGGTCAAATATAATTGTATTTTTCTTTCCTAAAACTTTAACCCATTTATGCCTAGTGGACTCTCCCAAATTGGATCAATTTATCATGACTGGTAGATGACCCCTATTGATTTTCAGATCACTAGGTCAAAGGTCAAGGTCACAGTGACAAAAAACGTAATCACACAATGGTTTCCACTACAACTGACAGCCCATATGGGGGGCATGCATGTTTTACAAACAGCCCTTATTTTAATTGATGTTTAATTTTTAATTAATGTAAAGTTAATAATTTACTTTCTTAAATAAAACTTGCATGGGACAGTAATTGTGGAATCGTTGAACGTAAATTATAATAATGATATTAATTTCTGATAAACAAAAATGACATTAACTGGACAAGATTTTAACTACGAATGCAATTCCTGATAAAATTGTTACTTATAAACACGGTATTTTCGCGAGCAATCAGTGTTAACAACTATCAAAATAAGTCATTCAATGTCTCAACTGTTTTTTATTGTGAGTTCAATAAACGTGTCAATTGCGTCTTCGCTAATAGCTCCCACTCCCCGCAGTTCGCTAGTTAAATTTTCGCGAGTCAAACACAACAATAGTGTCAGTTATCAAAACGTACCCCCTATTTGTTATAAGAAAGGTATTGATTTATTACTTTATTACTTTGATTGTTGACACGTTAATTATTACCGTCGATGGTGCGTCATGTTGTTCTAACTAGTTGCCAGCGCAAGTTGGCAGTATGTCACGCGCAAAAAGTAAAATTGTACGAATTATTCCATGAAAAAAGCATAACCAAATATTTTTTCCAGGTTAATCTTTTCTCGAAAATGTTATACGGTTAACTGGTCATTTCGGTAGGTTAACCTGTTAACTGGTTAACCTCTTGCATCCCTAAAAAAAGTCAAATAGCTTCTGTTATGCCTTCAATAGATCAAGCATTTCACTATGTTTTCAAGAATTCTACTGGACTTCTTGCAGTTATACCTATTTAAGCTTGGCTGCTAGGAAAATGAGGTTTCATCCAAGTGAGTAAGTGTTGTCCCAGATCAGCCTTCGCAGTCTGCACAAGTTAATTATTGAAGAGAAGAAGAGACTGAGAAGAGACTCCTTTCAAAGAAAAATACAATATAAGAAAGTGTCATGCTTGTGCAGACTGCACAGTTTTATCTAGGATGACACTGTACACATGTATTGAACCCCGTTTTCATCAAACTTACTGATATATCTTGTATACAAATGTCTGGTATTTTCGTATGTGTATTTCAGACCGATGAGTCCCAAGGCTCCCCCACTTCCTCCTGGTCTGGGCCTTCTACGAGAGAGGCACATGGAAGAAGATGAACCAGAGTCTGCAAAAACAAAAGGAGGCAAAAAGACACCCACCCGCAAAACACCATCCCAAACCCCCACAAAGACCACACCAAGAAAAACACCATCCCTACCTGCATTCAATGAAAATGGAAATGCAAAGCAGAAAACGCCATCCCCTGGCCCAGGAAAGAAAACCCCATCACCAAAGGCAGGGTCTCCTCAAGGGCAAGAAAGGTCAGCCCCCTCCCCTGGTGGGCGACTCTCAAAACAGGGGTCAAAGGGCCAAGTGTTCAGGGGCTCCAATAAGGAGGTGAATGTGTCACAGGAAGAGGAGCCCAGGGCTTTCTCTCAGGCACATGAGGACCCTGTTACCCAGGTGGAAGTGGAGGCAGATGCTGATACCGACCAGAGATAGAAGAAAAAATACACATTTGCAAATGAGCCGTATGTGAGGAACAGGATTTCTGACAAAGAAGAAGTTGTAGAAATAATAGGCAAACGCCTGATTTATTATGACACTAGATAAAAAAGATTTGATTTTGTGGGAGGAACTTATGACATTTGTTTGAGACTATTTTAACAATCCCAATCCCTATGTTGGGAATGAGACTCTTAGATCCAGACTTAGAAGAATTTTATGAATCATGGGTTTTGTTGGGTTGCGGTGTATGAACATTACACAATCAGAGGTGAATGTTAAATATGTTTAAGATGTTTTTATGCTTTTTTGTTTTCATTTTGTGCTGATGAATTCTGTGATTTCTTGCTGCCAATGTAAGATTTTCGGTTCACTTCTCATCAAAAAGACATCATAATGTTTCAGTCATGTATTGAATATATTACCACAATGCTGTGAGATTATTGACTAATTTGTGTTGGTTCACCAAAAATATATCTTTGATACTGTATTCCCGCATTTTTCTGTTTTGCCCAAAGGAATAAAAATACATTATAACCATAAGAACTTTTACATTCATTTATAATGTGTTTTTTTAGTATTTTCAATTAAATTTATTTTAACTATGGACTGCTGATATTGCGATATGATTATCATATGTTCTAAAAATCTGTTTATTTAACAATTACACCATGATATATTTTTTTTTTATTTACAATTTTTGAGAATAATACTTCAATGTTTAATTACGTTATCCAGAATAACTCATGATGTTATAATGTTGTATTTATACTTATGTGGAATTGTAATTTATTGTGTTATTGATTTAAAAACCAGTAGAAGCATGATTATTGTGTGCCAATATTATGTTAGTAAGAAAGCTAAACTTGAAATGCTTGACCTTTCACAACATTCCGTCCAGTTCATTGAATTGTTAAAGGATATTAGTGTGAATTTAGATATTTGCAACAAGTTACTTTATTACGTGTTATTTTGTGTAATAAAATTTTTAAAAAAGTGTACTTTTGTGTTTCATGGAAGTCTATATGTGCCTCATTCTGGGAAAACAGGGCTTAATGTATGTGTGAAAAGTTCTTCAGATCAGTTTTCCGAGAACATGGCTCATGTGGTACAAAGGCAAATTCAGGCAAAACTGAAGAAAGGATATAGCAAATATTTCTGCAAGATGTTCAGTGGTATCTCAGCGCAAAGGTTGCCAAATTACACAAACTCAACCAAATAGGTTATATTACAGTAATTTATTGAGAGCCTCTAAATAAATCAACACAGTTGACTAGAAGACCTGTGTTCAATTCAAGACATGATATTCTTTTTTACATAATTAGAGGGAAAGCTTTGATGTTTAACTAAGAATAACAGTTATGATTAAAAAGAGATTTGTTCACAGACATGTCATTACATGTCTTAAATAGCTAGATTTAAATATAAGAACATATGAGATCAAGTATATTAACTCAAAAAGAATTTAAGAAACAAAGGAAAAAAGTCAGGCCCCCACCACCATCTCAAACTCCTGATGATGGTGGGCATAAGAAAATTGGCCATAGGGTGGGAAGACATGCATATTAACTTCATTCAGGGACAAAGGATATTAGGGCAGGGTGGGCCTTGGCTAGTACTTTACATATTAGTTAAAGCAAGCCAGGTATTTAGCCGTTCACACATTTGTACAAGCAAAGAGCATGTAACACATGTTAGCACAAGCCGACAAAGCAGCCATGGATTAACACCGTCATACAAGTAAGCCAGGTATTTAGCCGTTCACACATTTGTACAAGCAAAGAGCATGTAACACATGTTAGCACAAGCCGACAAAGCAGCCATGGATTAACACAGTCATACAAGTAACATCTAGCGTGTAAATGAGGCAGACACATACCTTTAAAAGCCAGGCAGTTGGCCAGTGCTAAACACACAATTAAAAGCAAGCCAGACACCAAGAGCCTAAAACATAGAATAAGTATTAGTTGAAGCGGCCCAGTGTGTAACATAATTTTAAATGTAGCAAGGCATCCAGCAATAACATATAAATTTGTAAAAGCTGGTTCAACAGCCAGTGCGTAACACTTAAGTTAAAGCCAGTCAGGCACCCAGCACATTTATTAGCAAAAAGTCCAGCTCGTAACATATCAGCATATAAGCAAAAACTGGCAAGGTGGCCAGCACATAACACATATAAACAAAAGCCACATGAGTAAAGTTGGCCTGGGGGTAATAAATTAGTTAAAGGCAGCCAGTCTGTAATGTATTTTGCTAGAAATCAGCCGGCTTGTAAAAACATAAGTTTAAAAACTGTATGCAGCCATTATATAACAAATATCAGAAGATTCTGGCCAGGCAGCTTGCTAATAATACATATAAGTACAAGATAAGTATTAACCTGCTTATATATTTAGAAAAAAAGTAACAATAATGTATATTTCTATATTAAATTATTATTTAAGGGATAGTATAAAGCTGTTTTTATTGTATCAAAATCAGTAATATTATAGATATGATTTAATTAATACATTAAGTCACTAAATTACAATTATATGCACACTGATTCATCTTCTGTAGGAGTAATACAAATACTGAATATTCAGTTCAATGTCAAATCAATACATATACTGAATATTCAATTCAATCTCACAGCAGCACATACTGAGTATTCAGTTCAATGTCACAGCAATACACATACTGAGTATTCAGTTCAAGGTCACAGCAATACACATACTGAGTATTCAGTTCAATGTCACAGCTAATACACATACTGAGTATTCAGTTCAAGGTCACTGCAATACACGTACCTAATATTCAGTTCAATGTCAAATCAATACATATACTGAATATTCAGTTCAAGGTTTAAGCAATACCCATACTGAATAATCAGTTCAAGACAAAAGCCATACACATACTGAATATTCAGTTCAGTGAGGGACAAAAATGGGAGCATACTGTTCTTACCGCATTTCGTACTTCTATTATAAGATGCGAAGAAGTGGACGCCCAATGACGTCTGGTAAAAGAAAAAAAGACCATCCTGACGAAACAAATTTAGGAACGCTTTGGACCCTCTGGGATCGATACAGTGACCCTATATAAGTATGTAAATAAAAAAACAATAGATTGTATCATTTCGTAAGGGTTATCGATTTTCAAAATATGTAAATGAAACCATTTTCGTGAAATTTCAGTTTCCATTAAATTGTCGATTAAAAAAATGTTTGTAGTAAAAAATAAAGGAAAAATGATTCTTCAAAATATTATTGAATGTGTTCTTTTATGTTACGCACAAATTTTACACTTATATGCATAACAAATGCATAATAATGAGGGGTGTATCGTTCAAATCAAATCAAATAAATTTTATTTTGAGTCGGCAAAGACAGTAACAAATAACATAAGCTGCAAAGCTTTTGCAGAACCGAATATACAACAAATGTAAACAGTAAAACAAGGGTAAAAAAGCTAGATATAAGAAAGACACATTTACATGGATATAGAAATACAAATACAACATCAAACAATACAGTTTAAGGCATACAATCTAATTTACTTGACAAATTTCTAACTTTCCTGCTGGTATTGCACTAGAAGGGGAAATGAAAGACATTGTACTATCATCATCATGGCACGCATGTGGTTAAATATATTTAAAACAGTTAAATATAAGTGTATAGATTTGCTGGACCAGCAGCAGAGTCAAATGCAAAAGGTTATGTATAATGTACCGGAAGTAATAAGGCATGAATTGAGACCAAAAGCAATATGCATATACAAACACAAATAAAACATATGAAAGTTTAAAAGCTGTGAAGGAAGCTGCTGATCTATTCCTGTGGATAGGACTAAAAACTGCAATAAGAGCTAGGAATTAAAAAACTGAGCGCAAAAAGAAACACAAAAGTGGGACAAGATAAAATGTATCTAAGAACGAATATCACCTCAAATCAGATTTGGGGTGAACTGATCAGCAGCTTTCTCACCATAAAACAAGTAACATTGCGAAAAACAAAACAGCTGTGAGCACAAGTAACATAGCGACAAACAAAACAACTATGAGCAGGCACAGGCAAAACCAATATTCTAAAGCAAAAATAAGATAAAGCACAAAAATAAGGACAGCACAAGAAACCAATGAACAAAGCAAACCAATATACTAAAGCAAAAATAAGATACAAAAGCAAAAAAATAAAAATAAGGATAGCTACAGCAACCATAACAAAGCAACAGAAACAGTGTGGCATGCCGCTCCAGATCTGTGTGCCAGGTATGCGCGCCTATGTGACGTTGCATGCTGAGCATTTACATTCTTTGCCATTCCAGTGCGAAATAAAGCTCTTAAATTGATTAAAATTACTTGCTTTTCTGAAGCTTTCTGGCAAAGAATTCCACAGAACTGGAGCCGCATGCCAGGAAATGTTGCTACCGAACTTTTTATTCAATTTTATCTGTATTACTTTTACAGCAAAAATGCCAAGTTAGAGGGCAAAAACTAAAATTTGATAGAACAAAGGAATGAAAAATGGTCAGTCTACTTAAGCGACAGAGGTTTTTCCCTATTCTTTTCAAGATATTAAGTTGCTGCGCTGCCTTACTGCATATACTACTAATATGATTATCAAAATTTAAGTTGGAGTCCAAGTTTACACCAAGAAGTTTGACTACATCATCACATTTTATATTTGCATTTCTTATATTAAAAGAGGGATTTTTTGAAGAAGTTCTTTTCCCTACAGCCATGGCTTGAAACTTGTCGTGATTGGCTTGCATACAGTTAAAAGTAAACCAATCTATTAGAATATTGCTCTCTTCTTGTAAAACTTTGACAAAATTTGAGGTACAGTACGAAAGTGTGTTGTTGTCTGCATAGTTATAAAGTGTACCCATATGAATGAAGTAAAATATATCATTTATAAATTCATTAAATAGAAGAGGCCCAAGTATAGAGCCCTGTGGCATGCCCTTGATAATGTGAGCCCATGAACTTACCGAGCTACCAATTTGATTTGTTGTTTTTTATGGGACAGGTAAGATGTTAAAAGGTCAATAGAGGATTTGGACAGGTCGTAACATTTTAATATACATAAGAGAATATCATGAGATAGGCAATCGAAGGCCTTCGATAGGTCCATGAGAACAGCAGTGACATATTGGTTAGAGTCTCATGCATATTTCCAATCCTCGACAAGTTTCAATAGAGTGGTTTCCATGCCCTTTTCTGAATGCACATAAGAATTTATTGAAAATGTTATCAAAATGTAATGTAAGTTGATTTGCAAGAACTTTTTCATTTTTTTTTTGAAGGAGCTGGTAGGATGCTCACAGGTCTATAGTTGGACTTTTCAAGGGGGTCGTTTTTCTTGTATACTGGAGTTACCTGTGCTTGCTTAAGTATATCCGGAAAAATTCCGGTATCAATAGAGTTATCTATAAAATGTGTATAGAAAGGGACCAGTGACTGCGAACCTAATTTAAGTAGTTTAATAGATATTTTATCAATGCCGGTAGCTTTTTTAGCATTAAATTTCTTTAAAATACTTGAAACTGTGGATTGTTTAACGTGCGAAAAATTAAAACAATCTTGAGAGATATTCTGTCCAAGAATTTTATTGATACTAAGATGGTTATTTTCATCAAAAATAAAATCTTTTCCAATATTTTTCCCAACATTTATATAAAAGTCATTGAAAATATCAGCTACTTCACTGTTATCTGACAAAGTTTTTTGGTTTTCATTCAATATAATTTTACTCCGATTATTTTTTGACTTATTTGACATATAAGGCTTGATTGTATCCCAAAAGTCCTTAGATTTGCAGCCACCAGTACACCTTTCATGAAAATAGTTATTTATAGATTTACGTTTCAATTTGTTTACAAGATTTCTGTGTTTTCCATACTGTTCCCACGATTTTGAACTTTAATCTTTAGAGTATTTGTGAAAAGACATTTTTTTATTGTAGATATAGATTTCCTTAATTCTTTATTCATATAAGGTAGCTGAACAGGTTTTCTGTATGATTGTTTGAATGGAGCATGTTTATTCATAATTTCAACAACATCATTTTCAAATGTGCTGTACACTGAATCTAAGTTTTTCGAATCACATGCATATCTGCCAATATTTAAATTACAAAGGTCTTCATTGTATGCTTCAATATTGAAATTTTTGAAACTCCTGTATGTAATTTTATGTTTTTCATTCCTAGGAACAGTATTGTTAATGACAGTGCTTATCATATTATGAAAGTCACTAATGCTAGTTGAGAAATTTAAAGTTTAATTACATAGCTTTTTACTGTTTGTCAGAATGACATCTAATAGGGATGGTGTACAGCCCTTTTTAAAACATGTAGGATTTTTTATAATATTGGTCAAGTTAAAAATTTCTAAGATATCTGTTAAAAATTTGCTTTTGGTTTCACAGCAATCGTTAAAAAATAAGGGGCGAGTCCTTATGAAATAAGACAATCTCTTGCACGACGGTAACACAGGTATTGGGCGCGTGGCCGAGTCACTTTAACACTATCAATATGTCTTAAAAATAAAAATAAAAAAATAAAAAAATCTGATATAATATATATTAACATTATATCAGATTTTTCGGCTTAAGCTGTATTAAGCCAGCTTTTCACCCTGACTTGACCTTTGTAAGTGTCCAATAATATTCAAATAAAATTTCCCGCGGCTAGGTACGAATGAATACACTTCATTTATTCCATTGGCTGATTTGAGTATAACACCAGAACATTGGAAACATATCCGCGTCTTTGTAACACTGTTTTACTGCATGAAACAATTTTATCTCTAATTAAAAGGCTCAATAGATAGAAAAGTTTTACAATCAATTTTCGACATAAATACAGTTTGTGCGTTCACCTTTTATTTTCAGAGAATTTCCAGCGCAAAAGCGTTTATACTAAAGGCTATATTCTCATATTTAGACTTACTTGCATTGCATTTCAACCCGCGAGGTTTCGGGTCAATTCGCGGCCAGTTTGTGAAAGTCATAGTTTATATACCGTTCATCACCGTAGTTGGCAGAATGGGTTGCGATCTTTTCATTGAAGGAAAAAATTGGAATCTATGCTATTTTTGTCTGATGGAGTAAATAGTTCGTTTAGTCGCTTTGTCGATATATCAATATTTTAGTCACAGCTGTTGCCTTGGTCGTGTACAGTTGGCGTAAACAAGCCGTCGTTTCAGCAGCAGAATTGTTACCTAACTTTAATGCATTGCATTCCAATCCGCAAGGTATCAAGGTCAGTTTGCGGTCAGTTGCAGAAATCTTTACATAAACGCCGTCTCGTAAACTTTGTGCACTTGAAGTCTGTTTTGATCAGAAAGATACTAAATAAAGATATTCGGCGATATTATTGTGGTATGTCAATCATCGATTTTTAATATGTTTTCAACATTTGCATGATCAGGACCAATTTTGATAAAATTAATTAGAAATATTTATCCATTTAGACCAGTTTATTAAGCATGAGCACAATCACAGGTGGTTAGCGTGTGGCTATGATATTAATTAGTGAAAACATCATTTTGAATGATAAATAATCATATTATAACGAAAAATTAACTTTTCTGAAAAAAAATATTTCACTATCAAATATATATATAACAAGGTATGCAACTCAAAATCAGCCCAAAACGGGGTGCATCGCTTTGAACAGCCATATCTTCATCAATTTTGCAGCGATTTTCACGATCTCGGTCTTATTCAACGCAGAAATGAATTTCCTTTCTGGAAATGTATATGTCTTGCAATATTTTTACAAATGCTGGGTCAACTTTTAAGAAATAACACGATACACAACACGCATGACCCAGTTGACAGTGATCATGTATTCTTTATGAATGAAATCTCCAGTTGTAAAGACACACCTCCGCATTGGACCAATGAAATCACTCGTATGTTTAAAATGTCAGTTAGTTGAAATGTATGTAAACAAAGGTTTCAAACGGCGCTGGACAGTTAGTCTTGATGCAGAATGTAACGACAAGAACGGTAATAATGTTTTTTCATACGTTTTATTGAATTATGGTATCGAACTACATGAACTTTATAGGGAAGTTGCCCTTTACTCCGTGAAGATTTCAGTCTTAAAGACAGCATGATCACTGTCAACTGGGTCATGCGTGTTGTGTATCGTGTTATTTCTTAAAAGTTGACCCAGCATTTGTAAAAATATTGCAAGACATATACATTTCCAGAAAGGAAATTCATTTCTGCGTTGAATAAGACCGAGATCGTGAAAATCGCTGCAAAATTGATGAAGATATGGCTGTTCAAAGCGATGCACCCCGCTTTGGGCTGATTTTGAGTTGCATACCTTGTTATATATATATTTGATAGTGAAATATTTTTTTTCAGAAAAGTTAATTTTTCGTTATAATATGATTATTTATCATTCAAAATGATGTTTTCACTAATTAATATCATAGCCACACGCTAACCACCTGTGAGCACAATAATTCACTATACTATAATTATGCAATTAAATAAGATTCGAGTATTGCCGGCTGACCTATATGCACTCGTTTATTTTCATGTTTCTTGTGTTTTTCTATTCTGTAAATATAGATATCTGAGTAATAATAGGCCAGTTCATTGTTATTGTTTTGATTCCTGATTTTCGCGCATGCGCAATGCACTGGTAGTCAAAAGCATTGCTCACACCTAACGCAAAGCATATGGATAACGAGACTTGTTTAGTCAATAAATCGGAAAGAAACTAAAAAAAACAACACCTAAATAATATTTAACAAATATAATATTTAGTGCCAAAATAATGCATTAACACATTTATTTGCATTTTAAAAGAACGCGTCATTAGCATCAAAGTAATTAAGATTGTCTGAAGACTGAACGACAGACAATTCGACACAACAAAGAGCTATATGCATTAGCCGTATAATTATTCGCAGAAAAGCTTCAATAAAAATAATGATACATATAATTGTAAAATTATAATAATTGCATGCGTAAACTAGAGTAATAAAAAAATAGTGATAGCTAGAATGTGTCAGTTTTCATTGAAAATAAACGTACTACAAAGTCCTATTAAAAGCGAAGTTCATGACGGTATGTACATGTAATTTTAATTTGGATGGGTGTTGTTAGAGAAAGACTTGAGGAATATTAACATTCAACTGAAAAACACAACCTCACATGATGCAACTTGAACTGTGTATTCATGTATTTTGTAAACTCGTTACTAGTGATCGAGTATGAGTGACAACTATCTAACATTTAACACACACAAACACACACAACATAATATATATACATATATAATATAATATATACATATTGTTTCATTATTATTTACCCCCATTGATGTCAAACGTAATTTCTTGTTTTTATGATGTATTTCGTGCATTGCCGTAACATTACATCTTCATACGGAATGACGTATTTATAATTAACCGATGCCCGCTAAATACGTTAAATATTTTTTATTTACATTGTATAATTCATAAATACTTTATTTTTTATAAATAAAACGGGCTTGTATCTTTACTGTGTTCAATTTCCGATAATCTATAGACTTCAAATTTGTACAATAGGTACCGTTACATATCTAATTTAAGCAACTGTTAAGTATGTCGGCGGTAAATTTATTCAACCAAATGCCTAGTTACTTAATACTACCAGAATGAAGACATGGTGGCATCATCAATTGTGTTTAATGACCAGACTGCCATCTGCCACCTAGTGTTATTTATGACACCATGTTGTTAGTTAGGTCTGGACAATATCTGATCAAAACGAGATAATCGGATTAGGCAGAACAAAGGGGCAATTAAACACAGGAATACAAAGGCTTAAACGATTTTAAGATTGATGCAAACAATCAAATGAAAACTATTGCATTTTATTTAATTAAATGTTTATTTAATGTGTCAACATGTTAGTTTTCCCGGACCAGGGTATAGGTCCCTGCCCAGACAAATACCATTATGGTTAATTTGTTAATGTTTTTTATTTGGAATTGATCTATTTATTCATTGTGTTCAATCTTATTTGTTTCAGTAACGTAAAACAACTTGTTGGCATGTTGAAAAATAAAATCTAAATATAATCGCTTAAATATAACCGATCACGCTCTATTTCTCCCCATTGATTGTATCTTTCTTTTGACTACCAATATAGCCCGGATGTAAACACGCAGGTGCGCGTGACGTCACGCGTGAACTGGTCTATATCGCATAAAGCAAAATAAGCCACGAAATCTGGCGCAACACCCCGTAATTGATTTGCTTGTGATGTAGCTAAGAAATGCGCAGAAAAAAGGCATCCGCTACTTTTTATATCATAGAGATAACTTTTGATCGTTCATAAACATCGACCACAATCAACGCCGTATATCTTTTTTAAAGATATTTCTTGTTTTAAATATTTTTTTCATGAAAAAGTTGCTTTATGACATATTGTTAGTGTTAAAGTGACTTGGCCACGCGCCCAATACCTGTGGACGGTAACAGTCCATTACATTCATGTATGCGAGTGTAAAGAACGACAACGCAAACGGGAGATTGTGACGAAGTTCTTGAGCAGACAAACTGGAAATTTCATTTTAAATCGTGTATTGTAACCTATTTGCAGACGGAAAAATCTTTAATCTCAAACATAACAGAGCGTTTTGATATTGCCGATCTTTTATTTTATTTTATTACCTCATGATAAAAGCACAAATAATAATTGAGTAGTTGCTGAAAATTCAAACTTTAATATTTGCCACAAGTGAAGTCATGCGGTCGACGGTTTGGGTTAGAGACTAATAACAAAAACATTAAGGGAAAGATGGCCGCCGTAGAAGGTCGGCTGTCACCTTCTTACATCAAAGAATTTGAAGAAGAAGCTTTAGATCCGCGTATCCAGGTGCTTTTTATACTTAATTGATTTAAATAAGCGGATATTTCAGATCGGCCATGAGACTTGTTAAATATAAGCAACAATCTTTTCAAGCAAATGTAAATCGACGAAACCAAGTCAATAATCATCAACTAGCAACCACCAGATATTTTTAATGTTAACATAATCAATGGCAAATTATACATTTTCTTAAATAATTAATGAATACTAATCAAAAATATACACTTTGTACCCTACACGTTAAAGAGTAAACGTTTAAATATAGAATAAAAATTGCAAAATTCAGGGGAGGTAATGAATGGATATACATTTCTGAAAGAAAATCTTAACCCCATATTAAAAAGTACTATATATTTGTTTATATGACAGAATTAAAGATTGCATTAACATATTTTACATATATTAAACATTTCACACAGAGAAGGAAACCCGGTTGGCTGCAACAGTGCTGTATACGAGTTATTTAGAACATTCCCCTTCTGGATTGCACGCTGTAATGAATTGAAATGCACATTTTTTAATGATAATAATGAAAAATATTGTGTCTTTTTTGCAAAATAAATACATCATTAAGAAAATATAATGTAATAATATAATAATTTTAAGTGCATAATTGTCTTATGAGTATGTAATTTATTATACCTGCACAATGTAATTTCATGACATGAAAGTTCATTTATATGACATTTTGTGACAAACCATTTTTTCAAATGGTTATATATGTACAATAAATAGCACATGCTAATCAGGGAAGATGCTTTCCGCTTTTATTGTATTTTTCGTTTAAAGATCTCTCCTCTTAACAAAAATCCAATTTTGGTAGAAATTGTCGTGCCTGATGAGCCTTTTCGGACTCCACAGGCTAATCTGGGAGGACACTATGCACATGCATACAGGGTTTTTTTGGCCCGATTTTATAGCCGAAATTCGGCTATGTTCCCAATCCCAAAAAGTATACTTTTTTCCCAAAATGTGGCAAAAAATTCCCAATTTCCAAAAAAAAAAAAAAAAAAAAAGGATTTTTTTTTTAGAAAGTGTCTAATGCGTATTTTTATCTTTATTTTAATTCAATTACATCTAACAAAGTATTATATGATTTTGTTCTTTTAATTTTAATGATTATAAAGAGTTATAGCAAATTTAGTATTTCCCTAATCAGTGGACTTTTCATTTGGAATAAAAAGGCTAATGAATTTTTTTTCCCAATTCCAAAGCCATGGGCTATCTTCCCAAAAAGTGGGGAAAAAACCCTGGCATAAAGCTCATTTTTCCAGATTGAGGCTCATATAAAAATTTTTTTTAAATAATAACATTGTGTACATAATTCGAAAAATGGGACTGTGAAAATACTAATGTAAATAATATACACTAAATATATCTATATCAATAATACCTCATTTGTCTACACTGTTTCTTAGTCTCCGATCACCATAGGATGGAATATAAAAATAATAATCCTGAAATAGAGATAAAAATTAAATTATACATGGTTTTACTTTATCCCAAAGTACTGCTGCATTAATTATGATTACAAATATTGAAAATGAAATAAACATTTAATACGTTTCGATTCATTTAAATACAATTTAAATGCAATAATTATAGAGATGAAATATGTATAAGCAATACTATATGATTACCAAATACATGTATTTGCAAACAATGACATTGAAAAACAACCATAACCTTATTTTGCATTATTTAACAAATTGAACTGTGAGTTTAATGTTTGTTGATGATAGTTAGAAAGAATGAAAAAGGCATTTATATCATGTGAATGTGAAAAATGTTTATCCATTTCAGTGCTTAATTGCTCCAATGAGACCACAATACTGATGTTATTGCTGTGTGTTGATGAAAATGAAGTGAACATTGATGTAGTCTTATAATAACTTGTATGATGGCTTACAATCTGCAATCTGCTACTCCTTCCATTGACATTCTATGTAAAATATAACCTCAAAGCACAGACATTTGAAAAAGTATGACATACAGACGGACATACAGACGGAAATGCAATCACTAGATGCCCACCTTGGGGGGCATAAAAATGTAGTCCTGTTAAAAATCACTTTACACTTTTAAACATGTTTACCTTCACCATGGCTTACAAAATATCCTAATGGTGACTGGGACCATTCAACTTCCTGACCACATTCCTCCAGAGGTGGCTGTGTTTCTTTGTCAGATGGCGGCAAAGTTTCGTCTGAATCTGAAATCTTTATTTAAAAAAAGTATTATAACATTGTAATAAATGTGTTAAAACATATGTATTTATTGATAGTTATTAGTTGTATATAGTTACTTTAAATAGTATGAAAATGTGCATGATAATTTATTTAATGTACATACAAGTTATTGTTTCATGTCAAACACAAACAAGTCAATGCGTTAAATAATTTCCTTTCATCTAAATTATGCCATATTTATGTATTAATGTTATGATCAAATCAATATCTTATTTGCTCATTTAATTAAATTAATAATCTTATATCTTTTAAAGAATATAAAATAATTATACCTTCCAAAAATATATATTACATTAATTGTATTGCTTTTCAAACATAGCACTTATACAAACTGTTAAACTATTTAAATTATAAAACAATTTTCTCAAATAATCCTTGCTTTCCCCTTGCTTGCCAGTGTCTGTACCTCTATAACTGCATCACTGCCATCAGTTCCTTCAGAATCATACTCATACAGGTCTTCACTCATAGTTCATTAGTGACTGTGTAATCTATAAAGTATACAAAATTTCAATCAATAGGTATGACTATCTGTATCAATGTCATTTTCAATAATTATGTAAAATAAATGAAATTTGGTACGAATGAAGTTTGGTACAAATCGTCAAATTTTGTTTAATAAATAAAACAGTTATATTCGATTGTTATCCTTAATGTTTACACAAAAACAAGTTCAATGGGTTCAAACAAATAAAAAAACATACACAGGTGTAAGTATTATAATTATATTATTAAACAAACCAATAAACTTCTCAAGTGTTACAGCCAAGTTGTTGTTGTTTGTTTACAATTTAACAGTTACCTCCCTTGTTGTATTTTACCAGGTAATTATAAAATAACAAACATAACATATACGCGCAAAATATTTCAGAATTTTATTTTTTATTATGTAAAGTATACATTTTTCTTCTAAATAAAACTAATAAATACGTAGAATTCGTAATATAACAAATAAATAATTTAAAATGAAAACTTACCATAAAAAATCGGCAAAGAAATCAACGCGATCGCAAAATATGTTGGTCAAATTCTTCAAGTTTGTTCATCGTTTTATTAAATCCACGTACTTTTTATTTGCTAAAAATAAGTTTTCAACGAGTAATTGACGCGTATTTCGGCAACCTACAGTGGGGTCGGTTTTCGTGAATATACAAAAAACTTATCTCCCCTGAATTAGGTAGGTGCGGTGGTTGCTATTATTATCCTCCACTCGACCACTGACCACATATTGTTATATTTCTAGGTTGTTTCATCTCTGAAGCCATAAAAATACCGACCAATTAAGATAAGCTGTAACGACACCAACAATAATTGCAGTTATCACCATTACATGCCTCTTTGTGGCTGTAGCCATGCTCAATTGATTTCAGCAGTATTGCTTACATCATTAGAATCTACAGCATATAGTTGCAATAATCCAACTCCCAGCTATTAACCCTCTGGGTTGCTGGGAGTTGCAACTGCTTACAGCATTTTCCATGTCAAGTCTCCCGCCCGAAATCTGGGCGGTACTTTAATAGGTAATATTAGCTACATAAACTAATCTGGCATAAATTAACACAAACATCATATCACTAATGCGCAAATTAAAACAACTTACGTGAAGTGGTGTGCTCGCATAATAATGATATTAATCCAAACTTAAAATTTCAAAAACATCAACAGTTTATGAAAATGTGTAAGTTTTTGCAATTGAAAAAGCCGAGTATTCCGAAAATTTTGAATTCAAAAATATGCTATCGATTATCTCCGGAATCCCCCGCGAGATAGATTTCCTGTATAATCAATTAATTGTAATACACCAACTTTCTACGGAACCTCCGTAAGATAGATTGCATCGTCAATTCAAAACTTCGACTTTCGGTTTGATAACGTTTTTTTATAAGCTTTAAGTTTTGAGCATTTATCCACAAACAACACACAAATTGATATCAATGGTAACAGGTATTGTGTTTGTAACGCTGTTTTAGGTTGATTGAATTCGAATTTATAGACAAACTTGAGACTTTTTTTGACATTGAATTTGGTTTAGTCAAAAAGAACGATGAGCTGTACGTATGTACCCATAAAAGCTCAGAGCATTCAAGAAGAACTACTACGGCATAACAACTGCTGTAAGAGTCGCAGTAGTGTAGTGGATATGGTTCCGCCTAGCGATCGGGAGGTCATTGTTCTATCCCCATTGTGGGAGCGTTCTTTAGATTTCCCCCATAGACACCAAGTACTGGTTTTAGTCCCATGAAACGGACCCAAGAGCGTTTCAAATAAGCCTTAAGATAAATGGAGCTAAAATAGGTTTAAACTAACAACTGCCGTAAAGCAGCTGGCAAACAGAGCGTCATCACGAGAGTCTCGTTCTTAATATAAACAAAATCGTTAATTATAGATCCCTATCGATAAAAGGTCACTGTATGGTATCCTACGTGTAATTTCAGAAAATATGGAAATTAAACTTTGCTGCAGCCAGCAAGAACCATTTTCATATCAGCAAACTGTAAAAAGAGAACCTCAAAAAGTTATAATTCTCAGCAGTTTTCTTTGCTTCATTGGGAAGAGGCCCTAGCCTATGGATTTTGGGAAATTGCTCATTTTGGGAACAATTCTCTCTAAAATTACTGCTTTGGGAAATGAAAAAGCTGGTGTAAGTTAGGATTTTTGGGAAAACTGCATGATTTTAAAGAAATTTTCAATTGGGAAGGGGCCTTTAAAGGGATCTTTTCACGCTTTGGTAAATTGACAAAATTGAAAAAAGTTGTTTCAGATTCGTAAGTTTTCGTTTTAGTTATGATATTTGTGAGGAAACAGTAATACTTAACATTAACCATGCTCTAATATAGCCATTATATGCATCTTTTGACGATTTTAAAACCTAAAAATTATAAAGCGTTGCAACGCGAAACGATTGAATAATTTGGAGAGTTCTGTTTTTGTCGTTAAATTTTGTGAAACTACGAAGATTGCTTATATAAGGTATAAAATACGTCAAAATGTGTACTCGGCGGAATAGCTCAGTCGGCTAAAGAGTTTTTACTTCAGGACTCTGGCAGGACTCCAGGGGTCACTGGTTCGAAACCTGCTCCGGGCAATGTTCTTTTCCTTTTTTTATTTTTTTTCTTGATTTTTCACTGGAGCTTTTATGATCCAATGTTTACATTTATCAATATAAAGCATTTAATGAATAAGTTAAAAAAATGCCAAAATCTGTGAAAAGGCCCCTTTAACAGGCCCCTGTTATATAAGGCTGAAAACCCCTGAATTCTATAATTGCCTTTATACCGTATCTTAATGTTGCAGGAAGAGCTGGAAAAGCTGAACAAAGCTTCTGAAGAAATCAACAGACTTGAATTAGAACTTGATGTAAGTGGCCTGTTTTAATATTGGAGGCCAGTGTTTTTTCTAAACCATTTTGGGAATGGGGCCAGGTCTCTTTGGGTTGGGAAAAATCTTGGTGTTTTGACTAAAGTTGGGAAATTAGTGTTGTTGTTTTGCTAAGAATTGCTTCAAAATTTTGAATAAATTTGTTTAAATATTATATTTAATACATTTAATTTAAAGAGCTGGATGGGAGATGATCTAAATGTTGAAATATATAAAAACACTTTCAATTGAGAATTTTTAGATCCCATTTGGGAAAAATAAATACTATTTTCTACTGGGAATGGGGCTGTAACCGGCCCCAAATTTAAGGAAAAAACACTGGAAGCATTACCTTTTGTGTAACGTTTATTCATTTTAATGGTGTACAATTGTGTAACAATAATACACATTTTTGTTATAAGATTGTTTCGAACAGTTTTTGTGTGAGTTAGTGTAATACATGTACTTAGCTTGATGATGCTGCTCATTTTGAATGACATTTTATTAACATTTGTAATTTTATCAAAATGAAACCTTTGTTATGTACAAGTGAAGAGTTAGCTACTTCTGAGTCTGAATAAGCAGATAATTATCCTCAATCCCACTAAATTGTTATTATAAATAGCCTATTTTAAATTTGGAAAAACTGGGCTTAATGCATGTGCATAAAGTGCTGTTCAAGAGTAATCAGGGACAACTGTTTCTGCCTGTAGACACTGGTTTTTTTATGAAGAGACCTCCTGTAAACTCAAATGTTCCCTGATTAGCCCATTAGATTGCAGCAATACTTTACGCCCATTAATTAAACCCATTTCTCAGAACGAGGTTCATTTTAACAGTGAGCACCAAATTTCACTTACTGGTGGTGACCTATCACTGTATTTTTGTAGGATGCTCGTGCAGCTTTCCGGCAAGTGCTTACAGAAGCAACGCACAAGCTAGATGGGCTAGGAAAGCAGCTGGGATCCTGTGTTGAGAAAGCAAGGCCATACTACGATGCAAGAGTTCGTTCAAAAGAGGTACATACATTTTAATGTGATTTGTTCCTAGTGTAAGAATGATAATCATTACATGTGTGCAGCAAACTAATTTGATGAATACTTTGGTTGCAATTTCCTTTACATTAAATTGTGTGTATTCTTTAAATTAGGCATATTCCTTGGGTTGTAGATTCATGGATTTGTAAAAAATGCATGATATATGTCTTCAGATTTTAATGTTCATGAAACATTTTTAGAGCCTTCCAAAGTTTTTTTGTTGCAATCCAGCCTTGGAAGAGGTTGGTTTTTGGGTGAGTGATCCCCCACCTAAAATATTACAATATACCGGTACTTTCCAAATGATGTCTTCTTGCTTTTATAGCTCTTTAAATATACATTTACTGCATATTTTTGTCTGAAAATGTTTGTATTTTTCTTTGATTTAAATGGACCAATATTTGCCCATTTTAGACAATTATTCTAATTTAAACTTGTCTTTAATCAGGTCTTTTTTCAGTCAAAATTACTGAATTTACTAAGCTGGCAATACATGGAATCATTTAAAGCGTATGGTCTCAAGCTACACATGTTTTCCATGTGTGAAACCTGATGTTGTGAACAGCAGCACAAACTTTTTGCGCACTTATTGAAAACCAGGGCTCTGTCTGGCATACATGTACACTGAATGATGTACATCGTAGGTAAGGCAAAAGGAGTTGTAGCGTGTACATGTAGAATCACAATTATACATTGACTGTTGAAAAACGCTGTTAATTAATCAGTACTATAAAGTGGCATGACGAAATATGCATGTGCTGAAAATAATTTTTAACAGCATTACACTTGTGGCACAAAATACATGGTCAGTTAAGGTTAATGTATCCAATGTGCCTTTAAGAAATTAGACGATTAATGACCCAAGGGATGAACACATCTTTTTTATGTCCATAATCCTCAATGAAAAGCGCGTGTGATGTTAATGGTGAATGGCAGCGTGACTGTTGTTCCGAGTTGTCATTCATTGAATCATTTCATCATGAAGGTAAACTGAGCGTTTAAATTTGCAAATTTTGATTTTGCTATATGAGAAAATTTTTCCTTTGGTTTGCTGCTGCATGGTGAATTATATGGACTGAACTGTTAGTTGGTGAGCTATTTTTAAGGCAAAGGTTTGTTCAAAATGTGTTGTGTTTGAACTGCCTTGGGAAGACCGTCTTTTGGTTTTTGTGAGCAGACCCATAAAAATGTGTATTAGACAAATATAACATTGGTTTCAAAGAATTGCAAAACATTAAGGTTATATTATTGCTTCTTTGATGCATAATACATTCGTATTACATGCAAAGTTTGCTTTTTTCATTTCTGAATTATTGTCTTATTATCAGGCGTTTGTAATGATTGACTACTGCACCTGATATAGAAATGATTAGAAGCTAAAATGAGCCTTGCTCTGGGATAACATGATTTAATGCATGTGCGATAAGTGTCATCAAACACTTGCTAATCAAGAATGAAACACACTGCTTTTATGGAATCTTTTGTTTGAAGGAATTCTCTTCTAAACAAAAATCCATGTTCAGATGAAAAGCCTTGTCCCTGACTAGCTTGTGCTGGTTGTGGACGACACTTTACTCATATTCATATCAACCAGTTTTCCCAGAATGAGACTCAATTAGTTTCATGCTTAGCCCTCACTCTGTGTTTGCTGTGCCAGGTTCAAATAGTTCCATGCTTAGCCCTCACTCTGTGTTTGCTGTGCCAGGTTCAAATAGTTCCATGCTTAGCCCTCACTCTGTGTTTGCTGTGCCAGGTTCAAATAGTTCCATGCTTAGCCCTCACTCTGTGTTTGCTGTGCCAGGTTCAAATAGTTCCATGCTTAGCCCTCACTCTGTGTTTGCTGTGCCAGGTTCAAATACACTTCAACACCGTTATTTCGAAGTCGTCGGGACCGTTAAAAAAACTTCGGATTAACGATAATTCGAAATAAACATTTGACAGACGACTTCTTTGATTCTGTAATAATTAAACTTTGTGGAATTCGCATGGTTCGGTAACACGCTACTATTAATAATTGTTTTTCTTAAAAACTAGTCAGATTGCAATAGATTTTATATTTTCTCTAAGTACAGAACATATTAAATATAATGAATATGCACTAATTATCAGAACATATAAAATATAACGAATAGCACAAATTATTAGACCATATAAAATATTACGAATAGCACAAATTGTCAAACATGTAAAAACAGATGAATACATTTTCGGAAATGAATTAACATTTTTTTGTAAATAAGACGCGATGTCTCTCTGAACACTGGCCTTAGCAACACTAAACTGGACGCGTGTAACATATTTCTCCAATTTGTCAAGGGCATTGAAGAATTCACTTCGGCCCGTGTTTTGCTTGCAGAAGGTAGACTTTATATAAGATGAATTTCATTGGACCACATTTACTTAGACCTAACGTGACTCGTTTATTTGTTACTAAAGAATGCAAAACTACATAAATAGTATTTATCGGCTTTTGACGACATTATAAAATTAACACCCTACGCGCATACGACAAAGGTGTAATTATCAGCTTTTGATGCGCCACGCCCAGACGACACAGGTGTGAAATTATCCTCAGCGTTTTGCTGCTTTGACTTCGGATTAAAGATTGATGATTAGGTGCGAATTATAGTGTTGGGACTGACAGAATCACTTCCAATTAACGATTTTTTCGGTTTAACGAAGTTCGGATTAACAATGAAATTTTACATTAAACAAAGAAGAACCAAAATCGGGACCGGAAAAATACTTCGAAATAACGGTGACTTCGAATTATCGGTGTTCGAAATAACGGTGTTGAAGTGTAGTTCCATGCTTAGCCCTCACTCTGTGTTTGCTGTGCCAGGTTCAAATAGTTCCATGCTTAGCCCTCACTCTGTGTTCTGAACCTGTCCCAGGTTCAAATAGTTCCATGCTTAGCCCTCACTCTGTGTTTGCTGTGCCAGGTTCAAATAGTTCCATGCTTAGCCCTCACTCTGTGTTTGCTGTGCCAGGTTCAAATAGTTCCATACTTAGCCCTCACTCTGTGTTTGCTGTGCCAGGTTCAAATAGTTCCATGCTTAGCCCTCACTCTGTGTTTGCTGTGCCAGGTTCATGTGGAGACCCAGAAGGCTGCGTACATGTTTGAGCGAGCCTGTAGCATGCACGAGGCCGCCAAGGAGATGGTGATGCTGGCCGAGCAAGGCTACATGCAGCGGGAAGACAACTCTGACCCAGCCTGGCAGGAGATGCTCAATCATGCAACCATGAAGGTCAGTACTCAATCATGCAACCATGAAGATCTGTACTCAATCATGCCACCATGAATGTCAGTACTCAATCATGCCACCATGAAGGTAGTGGTCATTCATGCCCCCATGAAGGTCAGTGCTCAATCATGCCATCATGAAGGTCAGTGCTCAATCAGGCCTCCATGAAGGTCAGTGCACAATCATGCCACCATAAAGGTCAGTGCTCAATCATGCCATCATGAAGGTCAGTGCTCAATCATGCCATCATGAAGGTCAGTGCTCAATCATGCCATCATGAATGGTCAGTGCTCAATCATGCCATCATGAAGGTCAGTGCTCAATCATGCCATCATGAAGGTCAGTGCTCAATCAGGCCAACATGAAGGTCAGTGCACAATCAAGCCACCATGAAGGCCAGTGCTCAATCATGCTACCTTGAAGGTCAGTGCTCAATCACTGTTCTTGATTATATTGCTACTTATAAACACTTTATTTTCGAGAGTATTCAGTGCTGGATATTATTTATCAAAACATCCAAATAAGCCTTCCAATGTCTCAACTAATTTTTATTACGAATTAGATAAACGTGTAAATTATGTCTTTGCTAATAGCCCCCACTCTCTGCAGTTCAGTAGTTAAATTTTTCGCGTGTAAAGCAAAACAACATTGACAATTATTAAAATGTAAAACCTGTTTCTTATCACATAGGTACTGATTTATGGCTTTATGACTTTGTTTGTTGGCATGTTATTTTTAGCTCCACTGGCCAGAGGCCAGCGGGGCTTATGTCATGGTACTGTGTCTGTCGTGTGTGCGTGCCTGCGTCCGTGCGTGCGTCCGTGCGTGAACTTTTTCTTTAAACATCTTCTTCTCCTAAACTACTGGTCCAATTCTGATGAAATTTCTCAGGAATGTTCCTGGGGTGAACCTCTTTCAAATTTGTTCAAATTATGCCCCTGGGGTCAAATTTGACCCTGCCCCGGGTGGTCAAAAAATTGAAAATTTGCTTATATAAGGCCTTTTTGTGAAAACATGCGAGACAACTCTTCTAAATATTGCATTTAAGTTTACAGTATTTACTCCCCTTTGATTATTAATGTTTTCATAATTATACAGTGTAGTTGTGTGTATCATTTATGTGTTAATTGTAATTAGAGGTTGGGTGTTTTGAGCTCCACTGGCCAGAGGCCAGCGGGGCTTATGTCATGGTCCTGTGTCCGTCGTGCGTGCGTCTGTGCATGCATTAACTTTTCCATAAAACATCTTCTTCTCCTAAACTACTGGTCCAATTCTGATGAAATTTCTCAAGAATGTTCCTGGGGTGAACCTCTTTCAAATTTGTTCAAATTATGCCCCTGGGGTCAAATTTGACCCTGCCCTGGGGGTCACAAAAATTGAAAATTTGCTTATATAAGGCCTATTTTGTGAAAACTTTCAAAATCTTATCGTCCATAACCATTGGGTCTAGGGCTATCAAATTTGGTATATAGAGACATCTGATAGTCCTCTACCAAATTTCTTCAAATTATGCCCCTGGGGTCAAATTTGACTCTGCCCGGAGGTCACAAAATTGAACATATGCTTATATAAGGCCTATTTTGTGAAAACTTTCAAAATTTTCTTGTCCATATCCATTAGGCCTAGGTCTATCAAATTTGGTATAAAGAGACATATAATAGTCCTCTACCAAATTTCTTCAAATTATGCCCCTGGGGTCAAATTTGACCCTGACCCGGGGGTCACAAAATTGAACATATGCTTATATAAGGCCTATTTTGTGAAAACTTTCAAAATCTTCTCGTCCATAACCATTTGGCCTAGGGATATCAATCTTGGTATGTAGAGACATCTAATAGTCCTCTACCAAATTTCTTCAAATGATGCCCCTGGGGTCAAATTTGACCCTGCCCCGGGGGTCATAAAATTGAACATATGCTTATAGAAGGCCTATTTTGTGAAAACTTTCAAAATCTCGTCCATAACCATTGGGCCAGGGCTATCAAATTTGGTATGTAGAGACATCTAATAGTCCTCTACCAAATTTCTTCAAATGATGCCCCTGGGGTCAAATTTGACCCTGCCCCGGGGGTCATAAAATTGAACATATGCTTATAGAAGGCCTATTTTGTGAAAACTTTCAAAATCTCGTCCATAACCTTTGGGCCAGGGCTATCAAATTTGGTATGTAGAGACATCTAATAGTCCTCTACCAAATTTTTTCAAATAATGCCCCTGGGGTCAAATTTGACCCTGCACCGGGGGTCACAAAAATGAAACTTTGGTTATATTAGGCCTATTTTGTGAAAACTTTAAAAAATTTCTCGTCCATAACCATTGGGCCTAGGTCTATCAAATTTTGTATGTAGAGACATCTAATAGTCCTCTACCGAATTTCTTCAAATTATGCCCCTGGGGTCAAATTTGACCCTGCCGCGGGGGTCATAAAATTGAACATATGCTTATATAAGGCCTATTTTGTGAAAACTTTCAAAATTTTCTCAACCATAACCATTGGGCCTAGGTCTTTCAAATTTGCTATGAAGAGACATCTTTTAGTCCTCTAGACTACCAAATTTACTTCAAACTATGCCCCTTGGGTCAAATTTGACTCTGCCCCCGGGGTCACAAAATTGAACATATGCTTATATAAGGCCTATATTGTGAACACTTTCAAAATCTTCTTGTCCATAAACGTATGGCATAGGGCTATCAAATTTGGTATGTAGAGACATCTTATAGTCCTCTACCAAATTTATTCAAATCATGCCCCTGGGGTCAAATTTGACCCTGCCCCGGGGTCACAAAATTGAGCATATGCTTATATAAGGCCTATTTTGTGAAAACTTTCAAAATTTTCTTGTCCATAAACGTATGGCATAGGGCTACCAAATTTGGTATGTAGTGACATTTAATAGTTCTCTTCTTAGTTTGTTCAAATTATGCCCCTGGGGTCAAATTTGAAACTGCCCCAGGGGTCACAAAATTGAATATATGCTTATAAAGGGCTTATTTTGTGAAAACTTAAAAATCTTTCTGTCCATTACCATTGGGTCTAGGGCTACCAAATTTGGTATGTAGTGACATCTTATAGTCCTCTACCAAGTTTGTTCAAATAATGCCCCTGGGGTCAAATTTGACCCTGCCCTGGGGGTCACAAAATTGAACATAAGCTTATATAAAGCCTCTTTTGTGAAAACTATCAAAATCTTTTTGTCCATAAACATTGGACCTAGGGCTACCAAATTTGGTATGTAGTGAAATCTTATAGTTCTCTACCAAGTTTGTTCAAATTATGCCCCTGGGGTCAAATTTGACCCTGCCCCGGGGGATCACAAAATTGAACATATGCTTATATAAGGCCTATTTTGTGAAAACTTCAAAATGTCTTGTCAATAACCATCCAGCCTAGGGCTATCAAATTTGGTATGTAGTGACATCTTATAGTCCTCTACCAAGTTTGTTCAAATTATGCCCCTGGGTTAAATTTGACCCTGCCCTGGGGGTCACAAAATTGAACATATGCTTATGTAATGCCTATTTTGTGAAAACTTTAAAAAATGTCTTGTCCATAACCATTGGGCCAAGGGCTACACAATTTGGTATGTAGTGACATTGTATAGTCCTCCACTTAGTTTGTTCAAATTATGCCCCAGGAGTCAAATTTAACCCTGCCCTGGGGGCCACAAAATCGATTATATGCTTATATAGTGCCTATTTTGTGAAAACTTTAAAATTCTTTTGTCCATAAGGCATAGGGCTACCAAATTTGGTATGTAGTGACATCTTATAGTCCTCTACCAAGTTTGTTCAAATTATGCCCTTTGGGTCATATTTGACCCTGACCCTGCAGGTCACAAAATTGAACATTATATACGCTTATATCTTGCTTATTTTGTGATAACTTTTTAAGATACAATTGTTCTTAACTCTAGGACCTATGGCTACCATATTTTGTATGTACATGTAGTGAGATATAGTAGTCCTCTGCAATGTTTGCTCAAATTATGCCCCTGGGGTTAAATTTTACCAAGCCCAGGGGGGTTACAAAAGTGTACATGTGCTTAAATAGGGCCTATATTTAAGTATTTGCACATGCAGAGAATATTCGTTTCAGCCTTTTTTTTAGCAGTGGAGCGATACAGGGCCATCATGGCCCTCTTGTTGTTACCGTCGATGGAGCGGCATGTTGTTCTAACTAGTCGCCCGCGCAAGTAATCATGTTGCGTGTAGAACGTACACAATTGTACGAATTTTTCCATGAAAAAAAATAATGTGAACCTTTTCCCTAAAATGTTACCGGTTAACTGGTTGTTTCTGTAGGTTAACCGGTTAACCTTTTGCAACACTACTTTTAATTGGCTCTCTTATAATACCTAACTAAATCTTTAAATTCTTTTGCTTATTTCATTCACTTGTTTTGAATATTACAATCAACAAGTTACCTAACTCTGCATGCATGCTGATGCCCACATCATGTTACAGGTGAATGATGCCGAGACTGAGAGACATGAGAATGAGAAGGTCCATCAGCGTATGACCATGCGCTTCAAGGAGGCAGAGGATCTTGTACAGAGGCTCCAGAGGGACCTCAAACGCTCTATAAACAAGTCTAAGTAAGCATGCTGCATGTTCCTGCCTCCGTACCTTTCTTACCTACCCCTTACCATTCCTACCTGCCCTTTTCCACCCTTTTAGTTGCTTTAAAGTTTGATGAATTTAATTCTTGCTGCTCAGAGGTGTAATTATTCTTCTAACAGCAGATTTAAACCTTTATAACACACTGACAGCATTGCTTTTCAAAATTTAGCTATAAATGTGAAACTTTTCGATCTGCTGTTCATTGCTATCAGATACAATTGTTATTGTCTCAGTGTTAAGAATTGTTTTAGACTTGACTGAATCGTTTTCATGCCCCCGGATCAAATGATCAGGGGTAAATTGTTTTTGGTCTGTCTGTCATTGTATGTGTGTGTCTGTGTGCCTGTCACTAAACTTTAACCTTGATCATAACTTTTGCAATATTGAAGATAGCAACTTGATATTTGGCATGCATGTGTATCTCATGGAGCTGCACATTTTGAGTGGTGAAAGATCAAGGTCATCCTTCAAGGTCAAATATATGGCTTCAAACGCGTCACAATGGGGGTCATTGTGTTTCTGACAAACACATCTCTTGTTACATTTAAATTTGTGTCCACCAAGTATTTTTTGTTTAATCTCACCCTTTATACTATAGTTGTTTATGTAGCATTATTTTCCCATTTTTCTTCTTAAGATACAAAAAAAAAAGAATTTTTTTATGCTCTAAGACATAAGTATATATTAAGGCATATATATTTTGAAATAGAAAATATTTTAAGGCATTACTGAAGTCGCCATGTGTGCAGATCTGTTGGTAGGTTGTTTTGCTTTATTTCTTGTCCTTCCAAGTTCTTCATCAATGTTGTTGATGACTCGGCCCCATTAAAAAAAAGATTAGTAGTGTGTGACTTTTTGTTTTCCTTTTTAAAATTTAAAATTGCTAACAGCACTTTGTCATAAGTTATCTCTGCATCTATGTCACCAAAGTGTATGAGAGTATTAATCACCTTCACCTTATCTCTAGTTATTGTTGTTTGGAATGATATTTTAATAAAATGTGATGTTCTTTGTTTAATTTTGGCATGTGGCTTTTGCTTTATCAGCAGTTTGTTAAGTGGCATTGTAAAGGGTAATATACACTTCTGAGACCTCTGTCTTACTTTGCCTTACAGCCTCACATCAAACATCCCAATATGTAAAGGTTTTGTGAGTCTGGATTGTCTTAATTCTGTGTCAATGTATTTGAATCCTCATACAACAAACACTCTGGACTGTTACATTCCTCTGTATCCATAGAAACAATACTGTCCTTACCATATGATGAGTCCATAATGGATTGATGCTTAGTGTTTTAAGTAGCTATCCAACAAGATTAAGTGCAGTCTGGATTATTTTGAACCTGCATAAACATATATATTGACCTCTATATTGTAAAAATGTATGCCCCCTTCGAAGAAGAGGGGGTATATTGTTTTGCACAGTTCGGACAGTCGGTCGGTCTGATGGTCGGTCGGTCCGTCCACCAGATGGTTTCCGGATGATAACTCAAGAATGCTTATGCCTAGGATCATAAAACTTCATAGGTACATTGATCATGACTGGCAGATGAACCCTAATGACTTTCAGGTCACTAGGTCAAAGGTCAAGGTGATAGTGACTCGAAATAGTAAAATGGTTTCTGAATGATAACTCAAGAATGCTTAGGCCTAAGATCATGAAACTTCATAGGTACATTGATCATGACTGGCAGATGACCACTATCGATTTTCAGGTCACTAGGTCAAAGGTCAAGGTCACAGTGACTCGAAATAGTAAAATGGTTTCCGGATGATGACTCAAGAATGCTTACGCCTAGGATCATGAAACTTTGTAGGTACGTTGATCATGACTTGCAGAGGACCCCTATTGGTTTTATCTGGTCACTAGGTCAAAGGTCAAGGTCACAGTGACTCAAAACAGTAAAATGGTTTCAGGATGATAGCTCAAGAATAATTAGGCCTAGGATCATGAAACTCATAGGTACATTGATCATGACTGGCAGATTAACCCTATTGATTTTCAAGTCACTAGGTCAAAGGTTAAGGTCACAGTGACAAAAAACGTATTAACACAATGGCTGCCACTACAACTGACAGCCCATATTTGTAAAATTGTGTTGTGTTGAGAGAAAGTTTCATGAAAAAGGGCTTTCATATGTTTTTTTGTTGATAAGACACAGACTCAAGCATTAACTCAGGCAAACACAGTTAATGCAGTGACTCTTTAACAAGAACAACTGCATGATGTGATGACTTGCTATGATATAGATAAAACAAACAAAAATATGCAGGAAAGTCAATAAAAAGGTACATTGTTATCTTCTTGTTTAAATTTACCATAACATGTATGTGTTTTGATTTAAATAAATCCCTTTAAATAAATATGAAATTGATATGTATGATACATATAGTTAAACCCATATATTCTAATGTTTTATAATAATGTTGAATGTATGCTTAATTTGGCTCATTTCAGTTACATGTGAGACTTATTTTATTGCATATGCATGGAAATACTTATTCTCAAAAACTCATCATTCACTTGCATTTGAGTTTTACTAGACTGTTGCATTTAATTTATTTTGTAGTGCTATATTGTTTGCAAACATCGCCTGAATAACAAGCAATAAGCAATTTATTTGCAATATTGACATCTGGTGTTTCATTTCAATGGAGATTATACTTAAAGTTTTGTAAATGTCATGCTCGGTAAATAAAATTACCATTGTGTTTGTAATTCTATATCACTAGAAAATAACATTGTTATCTTGTGGTTTACATTTACCATCACATGTATGTGTTTTGATGTAAATAAAGCCCATTAAGAAATATTACATTGACATATAAAGAAAAAAATAACATGAATGTCTTCCATAAAATTTGCATTGTTCATGCTTCTATCCATACATTTCACTACCACTTTTGATTCCAACAGATGGTCTATCTGACGAAGCTTCATGAGACTTCTATATCACTAAAAAAGTACATTGTTATCTTCTTGTTTACATTTACCATAACATGTATGTGTTTTGATTTAAATAAATCCCTTTAAATAATATTAAATTGACATATAAAGAAACAAATAACATGAATGTATTCCATAAAATTCATATGCTTCTATCCATGCATTTCACTCCTACTTTTGCTTCCAACAGATGGTCTATCCGACGTAGCTTTATGAGGCTAACTGATATTGTAAACCAGTTTGAAATAGAACTTTTGTAAGTTGTTGTACAGTGTATAGTCGGGTTTTCTTGTTTAGATATTTTTTTAATCTCCAACTATTTAAAGAGTGTGATTTATACCCATAAATAATGCATGGTTTTGAAGTCATTTTTAGGATTTCTTTAAACAAGTGTGGTGTAAACTGAATATCATCTATAGGCTTATCTCATCAAACAATCAAATGTGAATATAAGGCCAATTAAAGTCTCATAACTGACCCTTTTTGCTCTTAATCTTAGGTTTTTTTTCTCTCAGTGTTATCTGTATGTTTTCAGAAGCAAATATTTTGCAGATTAATGGCTCCCTTAATGACTTCTTGCTGATAGAGTATGTGGAAAAATAATCCTTACTTAATTAAACAACATTCTCTATGGTTATCGGCATAATGTATTTCTGAAGTTGTTAAACAGCAATACATCTATATATCTGTCATATCATCTGTGAATGTCCTTTTTTTAGCTCACCTGATTGCTCAGGTGAGCTTTTGTGACCGGTCTTTGTCCGTCGTCCGTCCATCCACATTTGTTTGTAAACACTCCAGAGGCCACATTTATTTCCTATCTTTATGAAACTTGGTCAGAAGAATAGTCCCAATGATATCTCGATCGAGTTCGAACCTGGGTCATGCTATGTCAAAAACTAGGTCACTAGGTCAAAAAAAAGGAAAAACTTTGTATACACTGTAGAAGTCACATTTCATGCCAAATCTTCATGTAACTTTGTCAAAACGTTTGCCTTAATGATATGTTGGTTGAGTTCAAAAGTGGTTCCTGTCCGTTGAAAAACATGGCCGCCAGTGGGCGGGCAGTTGTCCTTATTTGGCTTTAGAGAAACCTTGTAAACACTCTAGAAGTCACAATTTTTGCCCAATCATTATGAAAGTTGGTTAACACATTGGTTTTATTGTTTTCTCGGACGAGTTCAAAAATGGTACAGATCGGTGAAAAAACATGGCCGCCAGTGGGCAGGGCATTTTTCTCTATATGTATATAGTGAAAACATGCGAACACTCTAGAAGTCACATTTTTGGCCTAATTTTCATGAAATTAGGTCAGAACATTTGTTTCCTTGATACGAGAATTGAGTTAAAATATTGTTCTTGTCAGTTGAATAACATGGCTGTCGGGGGTGGGGGGCAGTTTTCTTATATTTATATAGTAAAAAAAACTTGTGAACACTCTAGAAGTCAAATTTTTTGCCCAATCATCATGAAACTTGGTGAAATGATTGGTTTTATATATATCTCAGATGAGTTCGCAAATGGTCCCGTCCCGATCGGTCAAAAAACATGGCCACCAGGGGGGAACAGCTTTCCTTATGTGATCGAACACTCTAGAAGTCTCATGTTTTGCCAAATCATCGTGAAACTTAGTCAATACATTGGTTTTATTGATTTCTTGGACAAGTAGGAAAATGGCTTAGATTGGTGAAACACACTTTTTAGCTCACTTGATTGCTCAGGTGAGGTTTTAGAATTGGTCTTTGTCCGCCGTCCGTTCGTCCACATTTGGTTTGTAAACACTCTAGCATTCACACTTCTCAAGCATTCTGTATCAAAGTTGCTGAAAGATCTCAGTCAAGTTTGACAATGAGCAAAATCACATAATTAATGCCATAATTATTGCCCTTAGATTGTCCAAATTTTCATTATGTTTTACAAAATCCTTGTAAACACTCTAGAGGTCACAATTTTGTTTCAGATTTTATGAATCTTGGTCAAAATATTTATTTTTGTAAGCAAAGTTTGATGTTTGGTAAGGGGGGTCAACTCAAAATATAGGTCACCAGGTAAAATCTTACAAAAACAAAAACACTCCATACGCCAGAGTTTCGGTTCAATAATGATGAAACTTGACCAGGATGTTTGTCTGGACAATATCTAGGTCAAGTTTGAAGTTTGGTAAAGATTAAATGAACCAACTCCTCTCAGGTAAGCGAACTAGGGCCATCTTGGCCCTCTTGTTTTATGCATTAGTTGAAGTTTCTTTGGTTATAGATCTTTGTCCAGACAAGAATAATGTGGAGACATGATACTTTATTTTGCTTTTTTTTATTTGTTTCAGGCCATACTTTGAAATGAAGGCCAGATTAAACCAAATGATGGAGGTTAGTATTCTTTCTTGACCCTTATAGTTACATGCAGGTTACACATGAAATGACCCTTTCAAATTAGAAAAATAAAAACAAAGTTTACATAAAACATTACATGTTTCAACACTGCATATGATTATGTTTGTATTTTCCTAGGACCGCAAAAAAACAGTCATCAATCTAGAAGAATCTGTGTCCGCTACAAAGAAGTCATACTCAGACGCTTTGAGAAACCTTGAGGAAATAAGTGAGTCAATTCACCAGAAGCGCATAGAGATGCGAAACCAGGCTGAGCTAGGGGAAAGAGGCAGTGGGGTGGGGTCAGAATCCCCCTCACCCCCGCCCATGAGGGGAAAGGACCATGTGTCAATTGACGGCAAATCAGCACACATTGTGAGTAGTTGTAACATTGGAAACAGTGGCACCACAGTGACTTCAGCTCAGTTCAGTGCAGGCAGTTCTAGTCATGAGTTTAGGCCTCCGTCCGTAATTTATTCCTCACCTGAAAAAGCGCGCAGTGCAAGCTACCGACAGGCTATAGAAGCCAGGATAACTTCAGAGCAAGATCTTGATAATATTAGTGAAGACATGAGTGTGAATCTATCTGATGAGTTTATGGCTTTGCCAAGGACTAGCTCAGATGAGGCTGACAGTGTTTTTGCAAACAAAAATCAAAATAACAATGGTGATGCAATTCATACGCGCCATCTGCAGTCAACAAAACCCAAAAAACCATCATCCAAACTTAAAGGCCTCATTCTCACACCTGTCAGTGCTGGATTTGACCCTCTTCAAGCCACGCTGAGGATTTCATCTCAAAGAGCCACCTCACAAGTGAACCACTCAACACAGCGACCTGTCACTTACCCATATTCTCACAATGAAAAAAACACTAGAGTGCTCCCCCTTGAAAATAGATCTTCAAATTTGGAGGCAGGATTAAAACAACATCACCCCTCACCAGTGATGGAGCTGAGGTCCCCTGTTGACCTTCCAACCCCTGGATCAGGCACCTCCGGGAGGAAGTTGTTGAAAGTTCCCTCAATGCAGGACTTTGATGAGGGATCCATCTCTGACAATGATAGTATCACCAGCGGCACAATGCTGGATGATGACCAAGTGGAATTTCTCACCATGGAGTTTTCTAAGCAAGATATGCTAGATGATGAGAGAAGATCAAATGATTTGAATTTTAGGAGATTAAGTCTTCCACCTAGTCTAACTCATTTAAAGAGTCATTTAAGACAGTTTTCCGAAGAAAAGATAGAAAATAACCAAACTAATACTACCTAAATTTCTAGACATTTACTACTTTAAGAGTATATATAGAGTATGATTGTGCTAATTGTGAAATCAATTAAAAAGACTGAATTGTTGTAAAAAACAATGTTTTTAATATGATAGCTTGTAAATTATACTTGAGGAAAAGTAATCAGAAATGCTCAAATGTATTTCTGTTCAAATGTAGTTCCTCCTCTGCATTTCATCACTGAGAGGTTTTCTTTAAGTAAATACTCAGATTCTGTCAGTTTTTAAATGTCAATGCCACTTAAGCGCATCATAATGGATTGAATTGACCTTACTCTTAACATCATTATTTATAACTCATTTTTAAAATCATTCACCACAATTTTTTTACCAAGTAGAGAAGGTTTCAAACCTTGGGCAAAGGTCACACTAATGGTCAAAAGTCATTATGCATGATTTCAAAAGGTATGTAGTTATTATCCTTGTACAAAGGTTATGAATTTTAGGTCAATTATTCACCAAATAGTCCGAACTATACTACTCATGCCAATGTCTTTGTCAGAAACTGCTTATTCTCCGGTTAAGGTAAACATGCAACATCTCCATATCACTGTTTTTACCACAGGTATTCAATTGAAATGTTACACATTTGTTCAGGGTCATTATTATAGGAATCTAACAGATTTATAACTCTAACCAGCAATTTAGCAGAATAACTTTCCCTTTTTGTCTTAAATAATTAAGTAATTAAGGTAAATTTTTTGTTTTATTTTATTAAATGTTCACCTTTAAATTTAAACTAACTATAAGTACTGCAGAAATGCAACATGGTATATCTTTTTAAGGGTTACATGTATATCAGGTGACTGGCAGGAAATGTATTTTCTACTATTTAAGTGAAAGGAATAGTGTAGCATATTGCAAAGGGACAGCTCATATTTGTATCACTTGCAAAACTAAGTTTCAAATGTAATTAAACCGTAACTTTTTCTCTTGTTTTCCCATTTTAAAGCCAGTGTTTATTGACTTGTTTCTTGAAATGTTGGCCAGTTTTTGCGTTTATTGTTTTAAATTGCATTTATTTTAATTCTTGTGTAAATGAAATCATTGCTTTCACATTTTTGGTAGAATTTTTTTTATTTAAGTAAGTTACTAGTATGTTTTATCAAAACATTTCATAACCTTTCTTAAGTGTAATAGATATGAAATAGATTGTGATACTTAAATAAACAAATGTGTATTTACAAAGGAAATCTTGGATAAAAAGAAGTGTTGCATGGTGCAGATCAAAAAGACAGAAAAGTCTTTTGGTACTGTTTTATAACATGTTAAATTTGTGGTATTTATCTGTTAAATGCTTCTAAATCAAAATATAGTATCAAAAGCTATTCACCCTGTTGCGTGTTGACGAAACCAGAGCAGGGCTCGAAATTAACTTTTTTTTCTACTTGCAAAACATTGCGAGCTGCTTTAATACCAACTCGCAAAATCAAAAACAGTCTCGCAAATTTTGCAGGAAACATAAAAAAGTTCGGACATTAATTTAGTACTATTAAAACAAAATCAAAAGTTCTTAACATACACATTTTATTTCTGCAATCATACAAATATATCAGTTCCTTGGACCATAAGGGCATTGTTTTCGAATATAAGTGTGTCGTGTTCACTCAGAAAACAAAGTTTAAGTGTCAGTTTGGGATATTTTTAATGGGTTTAAAACTTTTCAAATATTGAAAAAAATCAGCTATGATATCGTGTGTTGAGTGCGACGTCACCAAAATACAAATCAACAGTTAACTTTACTTCATCTTTCGTATTTTTTTTCTGTCTGTAGGCAAAAAGAAACTAATTATGTTTGGCTTCGACGCCATGTCTGTTCAAGTTCAATGAACAAATGTGAATAGTCAACTGTTTCACGTTCTTTGTTCCAATACTATCCTCGTATCTGTACTATAAGTATACCAGTCTACATACAAGGTGTGCGCTTCCGCATACAGGTATTCAGACGTTCTTTAAATTGACCTACGCAGGGCTCGAATTTAACTTTTTTTTCTACTTGCAAAAAAATTGCGAGCAGCTTTAATACCAACTCACAAAATCAAAAACATTCACGCAAATTTTGATGGAAACATAAAAAACCCTTGGTTTTTAGTTTAGTTCTATTTAAACAAAATAAAAGTACTTAACATGTATACACATTTTATTTCTGCAACCATACAAAGATATCAGTTCCTTGTACCACAAGGGCCCACATTAGGTTGATTGACCATCTTCATCTATAACAAGTTTTAGTCTTATTTTAAGTTAATTTTTCCACTAATTCACTGTTTTCATAGAAGGATTTAAAATCTGTTTTTTCTAACTAAACGGTTAACTTTGCTTTATCTTTTGTATTATGTATATTTTGTGTTATTTCCGTCTGTGGGAATAAAGTGACAAGTTATTTTTCGCTTCAATGAACATGTGTGAATAGTCGACTGTTTCACTTCCTTTGTACCAATACCATCCGCGTGTCTGTATATACCAGTCTACATACAAGGTGTGCGCTTACGCATAAGGGTTCTTGGGCGTTCTATAAATTGACCTAAGATTTAGTGATCATGTGTCGAGCAGCATTATACCTACTCATTTCTTTTCACTATTTACTTGCAAAAAAATACTAGTGGCTTAAAACTTGACTCGCATTCGGTATTTTTTACTCGCATTTTGCGAGTGTGCGAGTGTTAATTTCGAGCCCTGCAGAGGAGCAATAAAGGCAATCAAAACATTAGATTCAGCATCCTCTCAGTTTGTATTGGACGATTCAAAGTATTCTATTGCCTTTTACCAAATCTTGATATTGTTTATAATGAGAATTTAATATAGATTGTTTCCGAGCTATTTCTTATAAAGCTTAGTCTTGCACTCCATATTTGTTTGTACGTTTTAGCTAACTTTAGCACAACAAGGTCATGGTGAATTTTTGTTAATGTTTTCTGTACATCTTACATTGTGTGTGGTCAATATTTTCGCCCAACCTTCATGAAATTTGGTCAGATCCAGGTGTAAAAGAAACTTGGTTACATTTATTGAACAAATATTGGGTAGGCAAATCAGGTCAGATAAGGTTCTCCCTGTCTAACTAAAGTTTCCCAGGTCCTTTTGTTATCTAATATTCTAACAAATGATTTTATAATATGTGTGTTTGAAAAAGGTTCATCTGATAATGATTATGGCCACCAAAGGCAGAGGATATAAAATTAGAGTTGTCTGTCCGTCAGTCTGTCTGATGCCAAAACATCAACATGAAACTTCATAGGTGAATAAATGTACAAGAACCATAACCCTACACTTTCTTAAATGAAAGTTATTGCCCTTTGTTGTTTGTTTCTTCATTATAATGGAACTTTTAGGGCTTTATCTGGGATACATACAAGATTTCAACATGAAACTTCGTGAATGTTTTAATATTATTGAGGAGAAGTGCCATGCTGAAGCACCATAAGCCTTCACTTTCTTAAATAAGAGTTATTGCCCTTTATTGTTTGTGTATGATGTAGCTTTTCAGAGCTATATCTCAGAAACCATATAGTATATAGATATCAATGAGGAAAAGTGGCATGCATACAAACGAAACCCTACCCTTTCTTAAATTAAGATTTATCACCCTTTGGTTTTGTGTATAATGTAAATTTTAAGAGCTAATATTTTAAGACCCGGATACGATATTGGATTTCAACATGATACTTGATGAGTGCATAGATTATAATGTGGAGAATTGTCTAACACAAGAATCATAACCCTACACTTTTTATGCACCTTCGAAGAAGAGGGGAATATTGTTTTGCACATGTCGGTAGGTCTGTCGGTCCGTTCACCAGATGGTCTAACGCTTAGGCCTAGGATCATGAAACATCACAGATACATTGATCATGACTGGCAGATGACCCCTATTGATTTTCAGGTCACTAGGTCAAAGGTCAAGGTCACAGTGACAACAAATGTATTCACACAATGGCTGCCACTACAACTGACAGCCCATATGGGGGGCATGCATGTTTTACAAACAACCCTTGTTTTAATGTGAGTTATTTCCCTTTATTTTTTTGTATGATGTAACTTTTTATCTCAGATACCCTTCAAGATTTAATGGGTGTATAATTTTTAATAAGAAGAATAGCAAATGTATGAAAAAAAATTACGCTGTGCTCAATTATTATTTTTAGAATCATTCTGTTTACATGTATCAAGGGCTTTGCACCCATTTACATGTATCAAGGGCTTTGCACCCATCCAGAAACAAATTTTTTTTTGGCAGGGGATATCAATTCAATGAATATGTTTGATTGTCATAAATTAAGGGTTTTTGCATGTGCCAGAATTCTTTTTTCGAAAATGTAATCATTTAGAAAATATAACCCACAGTGGTTAGCAAGATAGGTCCTTGATTCTTACGTGTATGGTCATTGACAGTTTTTAATTAATCAATAATTAAAGTAAGTTTACTATAGTAAGTTGACTATCATTGTTGGTAGTTTATGTTGTTTATTTACTTTAATTTTGTAGTAAATGATAACCATTCTTTAACAAAATTATGTGGAAACTACATATAAGATTATTTAAAAACATACTTTGGACGTGGTAATTTATTTTTGTGTAGAATGTTTAGCTTCATTTACTTAAAAGTGTAGAATTTTTAGGATTTCTTATTACACTGTCATGTGAAGCAGCCATTACTGATAATTATGTATTTTTAATTATTTAATTTGAATATTTTAAATCTTTTTTAAACATGTACATTGAACGTGTTATAGAGAAAGATAACTCGAGTGAATAACAGTAGAAAATACTAGTCATTTTGTTCTTTATTATGTATTTTGTACATGTATCTGTAAAAAGTAATGAGAAAATCTCATTATGTGTACAAATTGATCTTTAATCATGCATAATCAATAAAACCAAATATCATAAATTATGCTCTCCAGCATAGTTTTATATAAAAACGAAACGCAATACCACTTGCAGCATAAACTTTTTTAGCCCGTTTTCTTCAATATACGCATGCATTTAACCATTTGCCCAAAGATCTGCGAAACATATCTGATTTGTCCTGAACAGTTACGTTGTTGTTCACACCTGCAATGATTGTTATTCTTATACAATAATAATACCTGCAATGAAAGATTCAATTGTATACGAATACTATTAATTCATAATATTTTTAGACCATTGGAATAGATTGAATGTGCTTTGAACTTCATTTATTAAATTTAACACCATCATGCTAAGTTTGTATTGATATTCTATTGGGACCCGGATTAAATATTGATATTTTATTGGAACCCTAATTAAATTATTTTGAAACTCACTTGATATTGTTTTTGTGTGATGTTATTATTTCCTAGAAAATAGTTGAATAAACTGAAATACAACACAATTTATTTGTTACTATTGATGTTGATGTTACCGCGTGTTCGGTTCTCAATCTACACAGGTTGGTATCTGTTTTCTTTTTTAGTAGTGATTTCTTTCTTTTCGTCAAAGTCCTAAGCGATGTGACTGCGTTATTACTGCGATCCCTAGGCGTTTACGCGGCCACGGTTATTGACGTCATGGCGTCCACATTTCGTTCTTGGCGTTCTTCCTACGTCTCTTCTGCGACCTTGAAGTAAGCATAGCGACTGCACTATGACCTTTCAGCGTTCGCGTTGAAAGAATCTAAATGTTTTTCTCCTTAAATTGTCGTTCATGTCTACGCTTAAAGTTGTGAAGGCTTCATTAGATTTAAATGAACATTGCTCAGTTGTATGCCTAAGTTAATGGGTCGTGTGTGTGTGTGGAAAGGTGGTGAGGACAACTCTTGGAAGAATGCTCATGGTCGTTAACATCGTTTCAGTGCAACACGTATAAAGAGTCCAGGCAAGGGACACACACACAGGTCAGGAGAAACCTGAACCAACCGGCACTATGGTGTATTTTCTCAGAGAACACCCACCATTCTAGGACAAAAATCTAGTGTCATGCAATGATCAACGAAATGAAGACGTCCTCTAAGAAGCCAAGCAGGCCACAGCTTTTTACTAGGATGTTGTTATACTGTCGATAAGATATCTGTCCATCCGAAAAACATATGTAGGTCTGGCGAATCTATCATTTGCCCCATTGCAGTGTCCAAACTACGACCTTATTGTGTCTTCAACGACGCTTATGCGAACTTAACGTTTACTTCTTCGTCTATAACGTAATCAGGGCGATCCTACAGCGTTCTAGCCATGACGCCGTGAGACCCGCCATGCCTCGGCGTTTACTTTGATTATGTCCAAAGAAGTTGCCGTAAAATCGCCTTTTTCGGCGAGCTTGACATTTGGACGCCGTCTTCATACTTTCTGATGACTTTCTGACGGCGTCTTTGTTAATGCTACCGCTCCTGGATCCCCGTTGAAACGCAGTCCGAATGTCAGTCTGGTGTGACGAGGATATATTGTAGTAGCAGTACAATGTTAACGACGTGATTATAGACGATACATAAGTTATGACTGTGGTATTGCTTCAATTGGTAACATCGATATCAGATGCTGTTTTATCGGAATCTATATCCCAACAGAAACCCATCCTAACCTACTGGTACTAATGCTTACCTGATTTATAGGTCTCTGATGTTTATATATCTCCCATCAGACTGCAAGAGGAGCACGCACCGTCGCAAGGGCTTGTTTTTCAAGAATTAGAGAGAATAATCGCTTTTGTAGTTTTAATAATGTCAACAATTAATTTTACATGAGACTAGTCAAAAGATGAAACTTATATTCCAAAAACATATGCTTGGCTGATGAAAGCAATTCCACAAAGATGACAATGCCCGACAAATAATCGACTTCTAAGGCTCTAAGTGCGAGATTGATTTCATCACTAGAGAAACATATGGCGCGTGGATCCATAACTAAAGGGATGTGGAAATATAACGAGTAGATCTATACTTGCATGAAATAGAATTATGTAGAACGTCTTGTGAAACATTGCACGACAAATTATAAGTACGATGCAAATTATTAAAACGTATTTTCTCAAAGCACCTACCTCAATCATGTGTTTATTCATGTAGAGCTATACATACAGCTTGTCAGAGTATTCGGTTCAATCTTTCTGTTCCGTCTCCTTTATGTGTATACTGTTATAAATATTTATTTATTGCCCACGAAAACATGTAGTCGTTACTTAAATATGTCGTTATATATTTTACAATACCATGCCAAGACCGTGTTTGACGAATCATATTGTAAATTGTGGCCTTTACCTTTGATAACAAAGACGTCACTTCACGAGATAGAGTAGAAGCAATGCAATAATAACATACATGCATATTCCAAAAAGTAATTTTTTAATGGAACGTGAACAAACAATGATAAAGAATGGACATTGATTTTGCGGACGATAATCAGATTTGCATACAAAATATCGTCTAGTAATCGGATATAACTAGTTTACGTTAATTATAATCCTCAAATCCATTAAATATCTACAGATGAAACAAAATCGCGACGGACAGACACGGAAAAAAACATTAACAAAATCATGCATCCACCAAAACACCTACCAAAACATTCACCCAAATACAAACAAAACCACCCACCGAAACACGCCCCAACCATCCTCCAAACAACTCACCTAAACTCTCATCCAACTACCCACCAAATCACCGACCTAATCTCTCAATCGAAAACCCACCGATCACACAACCATCTAACCAGTAGAGGGTCGAGAAGAACGGTATTAAACATGAATATTTTAGCTCAACCACCGAAGGGATGGACATATTAATACCATCGTCAGTCCCGCTTCTTTTGCGGAAAGGAACTAAAGACGTATGTTACACATTTATGCCTAGTGGACTCTCCCATCCTTCTAAATTGGATCAATTAATTTCCAAAATTAGGGATGTCTTGTATATTTATTTCTATATTTAGAATATTTCTTGCAGAAATTCCTTTAAGCAAACAGCGCAGACCCTGATGAGACGCCGCATTATGCGACGTCTCATCTGGGTCTACGCTGTTTGCCAATACCTTTTTTTGTAGACGCTAGGCATAAATGGGTTAGAGGATTCAAATTAAATATAATGATAGAGTGCACTAAAGGAATGTGCAGAGTGAAGAGGAAATATACTCTCTCATGATGTTTTACTTAGTTATTGCGGTTTTGTAATGCGGAGCATTACTCTTTAAGTGTTGAACAAATATTTGTAAAGGTGGTTAAAACATTGATAATGAACTGTGGTTGAGAGATCAAGAACTACATTTCTCGTGTCGGTATTTTTGGAATCGTTTTCCTTTGTTTTTTTTATATTTTATAATTAGTTTTTTGTGCCAGTGCCATGTACTCAAATTTACGGGCAATAGTCATGGATTCAAACGAAACTTTATAGATTGATTTAAGGCTTTATAAGCAAATTCAGAGTAAAGGTGCCATACCTATTTCTTAATCAGAGTTATTGTTCTACATAATGCTTTGGGTTTCAATAAACCACTAAAGCGGGGTTGCTTCTCCTACTCTGAAGGTCAGATTAATTCATTTGGTTTAAACAATACTATACTAGTATATGGCATGCTTGTCCCCTGAAACCCATCAAGCTCTCTGAGTCCTCCATAGTTGACGTAATTTCGTTCGTTCTTAAACTACAATGAGACGTTAACCGTGGCTTATCTGCTAAAGTTTATATACAATAACATTTTACGATTTTAAGATTTAAAGAGGCCTTTTCACGTTTTGGTAAATTGACAAAATAAAAAAAAATGTTTCAAATTTGTATATTTTCGTTGTAGTTCTGATATTTGTGAGGAAACAGCAATACTGAACATTAACCATGTTCTAAAATATCCATTATAATTATATAAATGCATCTTTTGACGATTTAAAACCCTGAAAAGTATTCAGCGTTGCAACGCGAAACGATTGAATAATTTGGAGAGTACTCTTGTTGTTATATTTTGTGACAATACGAGGATTGCATATATAAAGTATAAAATTCCTCACGCATTGTATGTGTACGGATGTCCGAATGGTCTAAGCGCTACACGTTTACTCCATTGGTCAGTGGTTCGAGCCCAGTTCAGGGTTACTTTTTTCTTTCTTTAATTTTATTCTTGTTTTTTACTGAAGCTTTTTCAATACATGCCAAAATCTTTGAAAAGGTCCCTTAAATGGTTTGTTGCACAGAATGATGTGAAATTGCGTCAACACTAGTTCAAAGTGCGAGAAGGCTAGAATACTAGAGTTCAGTGCTTGTCATTCACATGAATTGATTTAAACGGCATATATAGGATGCATTAGCATAATAACAGCGTTATTAAATATTTAGTGAAACTTTTGTATTCGATGGATCGCTGTCATTCTCAGCGTGCACTCTAAGACGAACAGCTAACGCATCTGTAACATGATTACTAACTTCAAATTTTGGAAGTGTAACATGTACATCATTTTAATATCTCATTGAAATATATTTCGAAACTTTGAAGTTATGTAATTGACGTTTACAATGTCTTATACAATTTTATCCCATTTTCACCGCGACATTGACGGTATAACACGTTGTGGAATATACTTGCTTGTATTCAACACTGTGGAATATACCTGTCGCGTGCACGGACTACTTTTTAAATGACGTCATGCGATATGCGCTAAAATTAGGTCGATATTGTTTGGTTCATTGATCGAATTTTAAGGTCACCCATTAGAAGAAAATGTGCATATTTTGCAGAAAAATATATATATGACATATTCACCAAAAGAACTGTTGAAATAAAATATAAAATTACACGATTTTTGTTTTGTTATTTTTTTATTTATATTTACTTTACCACTGAATGATTTTTCATAAGAAACAAAGTCGACAAAACTTAAGCTTCAAAATTATACGACCTTCAACCTTTAAATCTAGTCATATGACATAATTTTTCGCCATCCGTATAATGAATCAGCTGATTGATGGCGTCATAAAATGACATACTTATTGCGTCATTTCCCCCATTTTTTTTGACGATTTATTATAAACGCGACCTATTTCACATGTTTTCTACATGTACTGTATGTCGACATATCTGAATTGTCAATTGATCACATTTTCCTTATTTCGTGTAATGTGCATTGTTTATAACCAAAGCATATACTTTTGACATTTAACTTAAATATTAAGAACGTACAACAAGCCATACACATATCGCACAGTTCATGAATAATCTGCTATGTTTGCTTTCCTATTTAATTCACGTTAGGCATAGAGCTGTGTAAAGTATAAGCTGGTAAAAATAGCACCACACTGGAATTGGGAACGTCCCATTTTGTACACGGGTATTTTCTACTCATTTATCTGTTGTGTACTGGAATGTTTTCCATTCTTTGTGTATTTATATATTAAATTATTTTCTCGTACAATAAGGGCATATACCATAGATAAATAAAACATTGTGCAAGTTTAAACATAATTATGTTTGTATGCAGAAATCTGCAAATGCAACCGAGTTTACCAACGGCTATTATTAGATAAACTGCTCCGGTTCATTTGAACAGCAGTAATGTAGAGTACATGACGTAGCGTGTGACGAAGATAGAGAATACTAGGTTAGCGTTGAATACAGAGAAGTTTATGTTGCGAGGCTTAGAACGCCGGAAGCGCGAGCCTTGGCGAGCGCTTTCGGTGTTCGAGCCGAGCAACATAAACTTCTCTGTATTCAACGCTAATCCTAGTATTCTATTTATCCCATTTGATTTTTTCAACGTGACATTTAACATAAATAGATCTAATAACCTTAACAATAATTTTAATTCAGTCATAAAAGCGCTTAAAATCTAACAAATGTAACCATGCGTAGTGATATACATGTATTTGTTCTGGTACGCAAAATAGTCTTTAAAAAATTCACACACAAACTGTAAAACAAGTAAAAAATATCACCATATGCCTACATTCAATTTTACGCAGTATGCGAATTTTAACACATTACGACCGCGAAAAGAAGATTTTACTTTACTATAATTCATTTTATTTTCGAAAGAAAATGATCAAATCCAATATGGCGGCGATTGCTCCTGACAAAATGCTGTCAATGTCAACATACATGTACACCATCGACGACCTAGTTCTGGCTACCATAACTTTATGTCGCTTTTTATGATTTTTGACTGGCGCGACTTTGTACAGGTCTTTCAATACTAAATAAACTGTACGCTGAAGTTTCTTTAGCTATCGAAGACCTTGACAATTTTGACGAGTAAACAGACAATTGCAGCGACTGACACTTTATTTGACAAAATATACAGGGCAATACGTTTTCCGACTTCGGACGAATTTAAGGACGCGCAGAACGTGTTTTTTATAAAATGTTATGGGTATGCCGTGTGTGATCCGATGCATCAATGGCGCCCATGTTAAAATCATTTCCCCGAGAACAGGGAACGACAAAAGTACAAACAAAAATCAAAACACGTAAGAACTAGTATCTTACCTTTAATTATCCTTTAAAATCCATCTAATAATCCATTTAACTCAATAATTGACGATTTTGCATCTAGGGTCTTTAATAATTATTTTAGCATAGTTAAATAAAGACCCTTATGCCATTCTATCACTTTATTCAAATGAGTTTATGAACGCGATAAACTTTCTTCTTCGTCACACGCTACGTCATGTACTCTACATTACTGCTGTTCAAATGAACCGGAGCAGTTTATCTAATAATAGCCGTTGGTAAACTCGGTTGCATTTGCAGATTTCTGCATACAAACATAATTATGTTTAAACTTGCACAATGTTTTATTTATCTATGGTAAATGCCCTTATTGTACGAGAAAATAATTTAATATATAAATACACAAAGAATGGAAAACATTCCAGTACACAACAGATAAATAAGTAGAAAATACCCGTGTACAAAATGGGACGTTCCCAATTCCAGTGTGGTGCTATTTTTACCATCTTATACTTTACACAGCTCTATGCCTAACGTGAATTAAATAGGAAAGCAAACATAGCAGATTATTCATGAACTGTGCGATATGTGTATGGCTTGTTGTACATTCTTAATATTTAAGTTAAATGTCAAAAGTATATGCTTTGGTTATAAGCAATGCACATTACACGAAATAAGGAAAATGTGATCAATTGACAATTCAGATATGTCGACATACAGTACATGTAGAAAAAATGTGAAATAAGTCGCGTTTATAATAAATCGTCAAAAAAATGAGGAAAATGACGCAACAAGTATGCCATTTTATGACGCCATCAATCAGCTGATTCATTATACGGATGGCGAAAAATTATGTCATATGACTAGTTTTAAAGGTTGAAGGTCGTATAATTTTGAAGCTTAAGTTTTGTCGACTTTGTTATAAATAAAAAAATAACAAAACAAAAATCGTGTAATTTCATATTTTATTTCAACATTTCTTTTGGTGAATATGTCAGATATATGTTTTTCTGCAAAATGTGCACATTTTCTTCTAATGGGTGACCTTAAAATTCGATCAATGAACCAAACAATATCGACCTAATTTTAGCGCATATCGCATGACGTCATTTAAAAAGTAGTCCGTGCACGCGACAGGTATATTCCACAGTGTTGAATACAAGCAAGTATATCCCACAACGTGTTATACCGTCAATGTCGCTGTGAAAATGGGATAAAAGAAAGTTTATCGCGTTCATAAACTCATTTGAATAAAGTGATAGAATGACATAAGGGTCTTTATTTAACTATGCTAAAATAATTATTAAAGACCCTAGATGCAAAATCTTCAATTATTGAGTTAAATGGATTATAAGATGAATTTTAAAGGATAATTAAAGGTAAGATACTAGTTCTTACGTGTTTTGATTTTTGTTTGTACTTGTGTCGTTCCCTGTTCTCGGGTAAATGATTATAACATGGGCGCCATTGATGCATCGGATCACACACGGCATACCGGATACCCATAACATTATATAAAAAAACACGTTCTGCGCGTCCTTAAATTCGTCGTTCGAAGTCGGAAAACGTATTGCCCTGTATATTTTGTCAAATAAAGTGTCAGTCGCTGCAATTGTTTTGTCTACTCGTCAAATTTGTCAAGGTCTTCGATAGCTAAAGAAACTTCAGCGACAGTTTATTTGTATTGACAGACCTGTACAAAGTCGCGCCAGTCAAAAATCATAAAAAGCGACATTTAAAGTTATGGTAGCCAGAACTAGGTCGTCGATGGTGTACATGTATGTTGACATCGACAGCATTTTGTCAGGAGCAATCGCCGCCATATTGGATTTTGATCATTTTCTTTCGAAAATAAAATGAATTATGGTAAAGTAAAATCTTCTTTTCGCGGTCGTAATGTGTTAAAATTCGCATACTGCGTAAAATTGAATGTAGGCATATGGTGATATATTTACTTGTTTTACAGTTTGTGTGTGAATTTTTTAAAGACTATTTTGCGTACCAGAACAAATACATGTATATCACTACGCATGGTTACATTTGTTAGATTTTAAGCGCTTTTATGACTTAATTAAAATTATTGTTAAGGCCATTAGATCTATTTTTGTTAAATGTCATGTTGAAACAATCAAATGGGATAAATAGAATACTAGGATTAGCGTTGAATACAGAGAAGTTTATGTTGCTCGGCTCGAACACCGAAAGCGCTCGCCAAGGCTCGCGCTTCCGGCGTTCTAAGCCTCGCAACATAAACTTCTCTGTATTCAACGCTAACCTAGTATTCTCTAATTTTGCTCACAATAGAGGCATTTAATTGACACATTTATACCTTGTTAATGTTGTGGATCTCTGTTGGCAGATAATTGGAGGTTAGTCTTGACCGATAATTAGGTAATTATGTGCACTGTCCATAAGTACTCGTATGTCTTTTTCCGGATCTTGTTATACTATTATTTGCCATACGATCCTGACCAATCTTCGCGAACATGTGTATGGGTATAACTATAATTGATGATCACATAGTAACTGCATGTAATTTACTTGTGGACAATTTAGATATTTTCTCAATTTTTCTGTAAAAAAACAACAACAACCGATTCCGATTGAAAAACAAATAATTTCATAAATAAGCCATTCTATATTACTGTCCGCACAGAGGATATGATTAAAGGCAAGCGAGTTTATTTGTCAACAATTTATTATTTCAATCAAGATATAAAACAAAAAAAGTTTAGAAACATAATTGATTAGGTAGTCCTTTATGGGTTTAAAATACGTAATTATGTGCATGAACATATCAACCATTACAAAATGTGTATTTCATGTAATCGATTACAGAATTACACAAAGATCCATTGCGGTAGAATTTTTCGCAGAACGATTAATGTGTCAAACAAGCTTGTCGTCGTAAACAATGTGTCTTTACATTTTTTTAAAATTAACTCGGCTGAAGAAATAACGACAAACACCTAACACAAATCCATTTTTTCTCGTATACCTAATCATGATTACTCAAGAACTATTTCGTATTTAAACAGGTTGTACAATTCTTTAAGACAGATGATACAATTATAAAGCACTAGCGAGGTACATGGAATGGTCTGAGTGTCCAATGACTTCACCAAAGTGGTGGACCGAAATACGAAAGAATAACCGAAACGACCAATTGAAGTCCTCTATACATGCAATCTGCTTTCCATTGCCTTTACGTCCGCAAAATATGTATACCGTACTAAAGAAAACTGTTATTTTAGTTACGCATGAACTATATACACGTAACATTTCTACAAATCGTCGAAATTAGGAGCCAACACACCTGAGTTAAATAACATGACAATACACAATAATATTATTAGCATAGACTATAAGTATCACAGTCGTATAAAGACTTTACTCTTAATGGACAATTTTTACAAAATGCCTAATCCATAAGGGAGTAAAATGCCGTACCAATGTTCATCAATGATAGACACTCAAAAGTAATGTTACTGTATGTAAAAGTTGATTTTTCCACCAGTGTGGCGGATGGTGAAACTATCACTGAACTTCATCATACTATACTCATACAATAAACCTAATTGAGCAAACAATTAAACTCTCTCGGAAACCATTCATAACAACTTATTTGTAAACAATGAGTTCATTGAAATGTCAGTGGTGAGTGGCGGATCATTACGATCGTCTCATCACTAAACACTGAATAATTAATTACGAAATATCGCGATAATCATGCATATTTAAACATATGACGGAGCTTAAACGCGGTATTGTTTATGATTGTAAAGAAAATTGTTGCGAGAAACAAAAAACAAATGTTTATCGAGTTGCTAATTGCTAATCAAAATAAGCTCTGGGTTAATGATCAATGCAAAAAAAAAACACACACCAAACGTTTCCCGTTTTGTCCATAGCAAGACAAGTGTATTTCATTTGTTTTATGTGAACGCCGTTTATTTAAATATTATGTTTACAACAAAAAGCTGATATTGGTACACACATTTTAAAATGCAAAACGGGTTTCAGATGCCTTCTTGTGTCCTTAAAATGCAATTGTTCACACTCACCTAGGAGACTTTAGAATGCACCTGCTTTTGTTTTAGTGCTTTAAATGCTTTCTCCTTCCTGCGAACATTCGATGACACGCAATTTAATTTACAACACAGTTCGTATTGGACTGGTTTGTACAAAAACCTGTCGAGAGCTTCACCATCTGAAAAGGTAAAAAAACGATGTTGTTTGTCGTAGTCAATCATCAAGAAACCGGAAGTTTTGTCTTCGATGATGTCATAGGAACGCGGGAAAACGGTCACGTTCCGGGCCGTCTGTATTTCTCGAAACAATTTCATAATCCTAAGTTCTCTTATTTCTTCCTGAAAAGCAATAGAATGAATTGTTAATGCAAAGAACAATAGCAAATCACATGTGATACGGTTTGACTCTTAATTGTTGTTTTTGCTAATAAAATAATGTGTTACATAATTTATTATTTATTTGTTTCCTTGTTCTTTTTTAACAATAAATAGAGGAAAAAACAAATGTTATGTATGGATTAATTTAATTGTTTAAGTATAAGGGTATTTAAATATGCTAAAATATTTTAATTTAAATAGCTAAGGAGCCATTGTGGCCATTATGGCTCACCTGATTAAATTTTATCTTGGACATATAGAAAAAAGAGACCATGTCTACTCACTTCATGAAATAAATGCAATCACTTTGAAATAGACACATTCAAAATTATGCCTGTGAAATAATGATGTGATCTGACAAATGTAAATACAAATGTATTTATCAATTCCCATATGAGTTGACATGGCAACCGGAGCTCCACTTATACCAAAAGGATTGATATAACTCGTAGAGGACCGGTCAACATGAAATCTGATAAATTTGTCTTAGCTAGTTTAAGGGAAGATTTTGTTTAATATTTCAATCCCAAGATCATTTTCTTTGCACTTGTTGCAACAAGGCAGAACAATTTATTAACCTCATATAGGAACACCTTAACATTATCTCTTCAAATATTTAGTCTACTCCAGAATACATTAAAAGTTGTTTAGAGGAAGCTGTTGTTGGAAATTTTCACCAGCCTTTGCAGCAGACCATTTTGATTTAAATTTAATCTTTGTAAAAGTTTGATTTAAATTGGCCTGGTGGGTTTTGGAAGACGTGTTATATAAAGAAACAGTGGATGCACGAATTGCGATGGACGACGACGGACAAAGGCTGGTCACAAAAGCTGGACCCGGAGACTTCGTGCTCAGGCGAGCATTAAATAAAAAAACTGAATAAGTACAGACACGATGTTTAAACATTTAAAGTTGTAAATTGTATTTAAATTTTCACTTTTACTTTGAAGAAAAAGCTGTAAGTCGAGCGATTTCAAAATTACACACATTTTGATACATGCATAATATATGTGCGAAATTGAAAAAAGTGCGAATATATATATATATATATATATATATATATATATATATATATATATATATATATATATATATATATATATATATATATATATATATAATATATATATATATATAAATGTACTTATATTTTTTAATGTGTGTTCTTTAATATAACAAGAAGAATTTCATAGATTTCATATTATTTTGTATCTTACCGACGGTTACTGTAAAGTTGAGTGCAAAGAAAGAACTTACTGGAATTTAATCTTCGACATGAAAGATGTATACACATATAGTTTTGCACATTCATTCATGTACAATACATATAGCTTTATATTTCAGGAATTTTACGAAAACCTAACTTGCACATGCATAGTTTAGATGTAAGCATGTATATCACCTACCTGTATACAAGTGCACATAAGAAAGAGAACTAATGTGCTTTATTGAAACGTGTGAACTACACTGATAGTGCAAACTTATCTACATACTGATGTTATAAACAATACTATATAGTGTGTGTTATGATTAATAATGCTGTTATAACATATGTCTGCAAATGTTTTGACAAGAGGCCAGTTTTGTATTGCAGTTGATACATTGCAAGCTTCTGTTTCATACTATTTGCATGTCAAAATCTTGAAGGACTTCTGCGATTTCTCTGACAATGAGATACATACCGTTTAGTTTTGAGGCACACATGGTGTATATCATTCATTTTTAAATGTGTTATTCCAAGAAGTAGCTCATGGCATGTCAGCTGACTAAGTAAGCTTGGTCAACTTCAAGGGTTAACAGCAAATCTAACAATTTTCAGCGTAGATGGACAGCGCCTGAACAAGTGCGTTATGTTTTCCTCTTGATTGATGAAGAATGTTCATATATTGTTGGTTACAATTTTCATTTGAAAATTAGAGCTATTGTTCCCAAGATTCTGTAGACTATTCTACACTTGACAATCTGATGTATGTATCCTAATTATAATGAACACAAGAGCATTACGTTTTTTCAATCATTACTTACACATTATTAAGTCCATTTTGTTTGACTAGTTGGAATGCCATTGTTTTCAGTTAATAATTTATTTATGTATTTTTTTTATCATCAGAACATATTACTTTTTTCTCCATGTTAGTTGGCAATATAGACGCTTAAGTATTTTTGTCTAAATTTGTATTGGAAATTGTCACTATATTTTCATGATGTGTTCTTATTATGCTAATGAATCCTTCTTGCAATAGGAAATTCACACTTGCTCCGGCATGTCATTCCAAAGTTACTTTGGAAATAAAAGTAATTCTTTTTGTCATCAAAATACTCTCACAAAACAAATACCTCTTCGATTAAGATGCTTGTACATTTCATTGACCATACATTGATAGGATTTTATGTGAATAATTGATGAAGCAATCGTTCTGTTTTAGACAAGTATAGTTAGGCTCGATTTGTCATTGTCGGTTCGGGTACTGCTTAAATGTACCCCGGGTACTTAAAGTATACTTAAATGTACCCAGAGTAAGGAAAATATACTTACACGTACGCGGCCTGTTTAGACTGTACCCGAGGTTTATTCCCGCCTAAAATCCAAAGTCGTAAACGCGCTACTGAAATACGAAACAAAATTCTCCCTTTGAACAAAACCTGCCTCAACATGCTTTTTGAGTAGGATTACAAAATAATAACATAAATATTAGCCGACAATGACCAATTTAGCGTTATAATTCCCGGGTACGTTTCAGTATATTTTCCGTACCCGGTGTACATTTAAGTATACTTAAGAGTAGGCCTACCTGGGTATATTTAGTAGTACCCAAGCCGACAATTACAAATCATCAAGCTAAAGTAAGTGTTCCATTAAACAAATAATGATATAAATTACATTTTTACAGTTAGAGCAAGGTTCTAGTAGCTATTGCTTAGACAATAGTACAGCCTTATGTTCAGAAAATGATAGATCTGAAATAACACAAATAGAAAGTGATGAACATGTGCACATGCATTATGCGTGAATTTTACCCTTATAATAAGAACTTCTTAGAGACTGTAAGTTGTCACTTTTTAAAATAAGAACGCTTGAAGTGGAATGTGACGTCATGTGTACGTTATTACCGGGCTGCAAGGAAACGTGAAAATATGCGTAAATAAGCTCAAAATCAATTAAATTTATATGAATAGTTACAAGAGGATAGTTAATTCAGACAAGAAGTAGCCTCGCGCGATCAAACTATACTATGGCGCAGTTTTGTTTTTCTTTCGATTGTTTAAATTCCAGCTAAATAAGTAAGACGACCTAGACACATCAGTAACATTATTAAGCGCCGAATAATGAAGACAAAACATGAGCGAGTGATTCAGATGCGTTTATGAATTAAACCCGTTGATGAGCTATCGACATGAACAATATAGTCAGCTAACATAGTTTCCTTTAAAATGACGGAAGGGCGCTAGTTTGTGTCGCGTTTTGAATATCTGTAGATATGTATTATCCGGATCTCAACAAATTTGGGACACACTCTAACCCGTACATACACACACCATTGCCATATTGAATCCACCGATGAAAGTTTCATTTCTATAATACAGAACAGAACAGAATAATAATAACGGTGTATACGGCATGTGATTTTAAAATGATTTTAATTGTTTCAGCTGTGTTTGTACCCACAGATTACACGAGTTTTGCATCATATATCCAATTAAAGGTAAGTCTATAAGCAGCTAAGCATTTCCCTAATCTGTTTGGACACTCCTAGAGCAGTGGCAGTACTGCCAATGGCGTATCCGTTTTACAAATAGAAGAAAAACGGTTACTATAGTGCTCATTGGTGTTTCAATAATCGTATATTGTATCGATACAATCAAGAGTGATCTAGTTTTTTAGTATCGATTATGCATAACTAGTATTACATTGTATACCTGTTCATACTCTAATTGCGTTGATTCACACCGCTGGGTAAATATTGGAAGGGATGTTAAGTGTTTCAATAGCGTTCTTGGTAACCTAACATATCGATGTTGCCATAAGCACAATAGAATCACTATATTGCACAGAAAAACAAACATTACTTGAGTACATTCAATCACTTGATAATGACAAAAGAACTCATGTTCGCAAGATACTTGATACCTGAATCATTGAATAGATTTCCTCCTTTACTGATTTTTTTGTTAAAGATGAACCATTATATACATTGATCAGAGAATTTATTATCAACGTGCAGCAACACTACATGTAAAACCATTTCTATAAATTATACAATTCAACACATTTCTTATCACGATTGCCACAAAAGGAACGACGTGGATTTTCTCGCAATAACGCATGGCCTGTACCCTGATACTCCTAACCAATTTAACCCATTTATGTGTAGTGTCTAGAAAAAAGGCCTTGGCAAACAGCGTAGACCCAGAGGAGACACCGCATGATGCGGCGTCTCATCAGGGTCTGCGCTGTTTGCTCACAGGACTCTCTGTAAGAACTATTCTAAATATAGAAATAAATATACTAGACATCCCTTATTTTGGAAATAAATTGATCCAATTTAGAATGATGGGAGAGTCGACTCGGCATAAATGGGTTAATATAACCTAACGCAGTTCAAGATTGCGGAAACAGAGACTTTGTTTCGGTTATGTTTCGTTTTTTTGGTGTCCATTTTCATGTTTGTAAGCGTTGGTCAGATTGTTATCCATTTTAAAAAGGCAGTATGTTATTATCCAGCAATAATAAAGGTTTTTATCAATTTTCTCACAGCTTCACGGCTTCGACGTCTTTTATGGTAAAGTAGTATAAAAACAACTGTTAACGAGCCGTCAAAGCAGTTCATGTCATAATATTCGTTGAAAGAAATAACAAGTATACTATGTCTTTCTTGTCGCAATGCTATAACTGCGTTAGGATTTGGGAACTTTGGTAGGATTATTTGTATTACAGACCGTGTACCATTTCATTTTCAAAGCGCCAAAGTTTTATACCGAATGCGAATGTATCTTTACAAGATAAATCATGTGTGGGTATTGAACTGTGTGTTTACTTGATTGCAGCGATATTATACGTACAATTAAGAATAGTGAAGCAAATACATATGTTAAAGTAAAAATATGAAGCATGCATTGCGCACTACCGATGAAAGTAAAACATAAAATGACACTAATTACGTGAATATGGTTTCTTGATTGATTGGTATTTTACGAGTTTTGAACCCTCTCTGTACATGTACAATCTTTTTAAAAGTGGCATTTCCTGAAACCAAGAATCGGTAAAAATCTATATTATTTTTATAACCGGATAACTAGTTAAATCATCTCATCTTCGCGTCAATAATTAAATTGACACACGAATCACAAACATGTTCGAATATCAACCATATGTATACTGCGTAATTGATTTAGAAAAATACCCCGAAGGTGATCATTATTCACTATAATCCTCGACGTAATAAATCTCTTGTAGTAAAAAATGTATCAATATTGATTTGTTCTTTGTAAGCCACTTAGACCAAATTGAGACACCAATATTGAGCGACATATTCGTCGATGACGGTGCATATCATGGTAATTGTATAATGCTTTAAAAGCGCGTTACATCTGTACTGAGTGGATTGGCACGGTATACTTATTGTGCAAACATGGGGAATTTATACTGTTTTCTACACAAAACGTTTTATTGACTTTATATTAAGGCAATTCAATTTTTTATGTTTTACGGTCGGTCCGTATGATATGTCTTTTAAAGTTCTTCCCGCGCAATCTCTTCCATAATTTTTTTCTTTTATTGACAGTGGCAAAGCATTATGTCCAGATCTATTATCAGTTATGGAAATTTAATAAAAATCGATTTGCTATTCAACAACATGCATATGTATACACAATTAGCATTCCACATATTCAACATTATTCCTTTTGAACGTTTCAATCAGGTCAAACAAACACTGTATGTGCAATTCACTATTACATTTAACCCTTAACTTATCGTCATGGCGTCGTATTTTCCACTTATATTTAAATTACTGAAATCGTATACAACATTATTTGTGTTCACTTAGATCGCATAATGTAAATTATCTTGTACGTCTGAATAAAACATTAGTCAAGACCGTGGTTAAAAACCCGACACCAAAGCAGTACAAGTTTAATTTGCTAAAACTTTAGATATGGTTACACATTCCAAAAGCGACAACTTTATAAAATCATAACAATTGCTAATATATGCATGTTTTCGTATGACAATGATGTTCCAGTTGTAAACGGTAAGTTCGGGGAACAATTCACCTAAATATCCTGATGCACAATTTCACATGATGGTAATTATGTTGATACATTGAGTCACCCTAGCAAATATAACGTTGGAGAGAAGTCATTGTTTTCCAACAAGGGCCATAACTCAGGTGACGTCGGAAAAATGCAACAAACTGCCCATGTAAACAAAGTCAGGTGCTGGTTGATTTGAATATCGGCATTGATTATTTGAAATATGCTCACCTATGACCTACCAAGGAATATTCATTTAAAAGATAAATAAGCCTGCCTCTTATAGTTTTGAAGTTAGCCATTATTGTAAGAATACGTGCTTTCCATTAACATTACGATACCTTTCCACTCAGTAAAGTCAGTAAAGTAACGCATTTGCTTAGTCACCAGTATACCGTGACCCTATGCACCTTTAGTAACATGACAGCCTCACAAAAGTGTCGTTATGCATAGACACCTATTGCTTCTTTTAATGTGAATTTGTGACCTAGCGTACAAAATACCAGACATCTAAGCTTTTAATTCATACGTTTGTATTATAATAATATCGTAAAATGCTGAATCTGTATTGTTTTCGAAATAAGAGGTGATATTTTTCAGAAATATGTTGACATTTCTCTTTCCAAAAATATATTTGGCACCCTTTTACCTTCCACACAGTATGATTAAATAGCTACTGGCAATATTGACACGTTTGTGAAAGGTAAAATTACCTTGAAGATAAAAGATGTCAGTCTTTTATGGATATGTTTTAAGCAATATGGGTTCCATTACAAAAAGTCTATTATTTAACATATTCAGCATCTTAAATCTGAAATAAGTAGTGTTAAGTCAATCTAGCCCTTACCGAATGAACAGCCCCGTTTTGATAAAAATTCTTCCTGGAATCGACAATCTTAGACGCCACATCTATTCCCAGATTAACTTGCCTCGATTTGCTTTTTAGTTCCGAAATCGAGCTGTTATCAGACAAACGCGACGGGTTTTCTTTACTAGCAAGGTCGCTGGAGGAATGCCCTGTCTTTGAAAAACGTCTGCGGTTCGTTTTAGGTTGCGCAGTACTGATTTTGTCTTCAAAAATATTTCCTAAGATAATACCCGAGTCAACACTTTGTCGCCCCGTTTGAATACTGTTTACCATGTCATTGTTGTCTGAGTCAGAAGCGATAGCGCCGTCTTTGTTTGCAACTTCTGATTTGTTTTCATGGTGAAAACTTTTTCTGGTCTTACTCTTTGAAATAACGTGTCCTTTATGTTGGACTTGAAACTTTCCATCAAGATTCTGCGTATTGCCATTTTCTTGTCGTCGTTCCCCATGATTTTTATTGGTTTTACGAGGCTTATCTCTATGTATAACATCTCTTTTTGATATCTTAACAGTCTTGTATTCTTCTTTACTATTTTTATCTGAATTTTCGTTGACAGTCGCGCTTGACAGACTATTTTTAACTTTAGTACGATTGACATGTGCGTATTGTTTTACGGTTTTCATTCCGGGTTTGTCGTCCCCTTCCTTAGACTGGCTTTCTTTCTTATGGTTTATATACTTTTGGGTGGTTTTCACTCCAGCTTTAGACTTTGTATTTAAGTCACATTCATTTTCGACAAGAACATACTCCGTGGGGTTTAAACCTTTTGCTTCATCTTTAAATACCATTGAAGTCTGTGAAGTCTTCATAATGTGTAACTTTTGTCGCAACAGCCTAAGTTCTTGTTCTACTTGTGAGTTGTTCTCGACACTGGAATCACTACCGTTCTTCTCCTTAGTTGGTCGTTTGTGACGCTTATGTCCCGGTGACCACTTTGAGATTACATGAGATTTTGCTGCCTTTTTTATATGCGCAATTATTTCTCTATTTGGATCAGTGTCTATCTTATGTCCTCGTCTGGTCAAATAAGTTTTTTCTTCGTAGTCGTCAGCTTCAGATTCTGTATTCGATTTTTCAATTATTACAGCGGGCTCTATAACTAACGTATCTTCCGGAGTCTCTTCAACATTACTTACCCCTTCCACCGGAAGCGTGTTCTCTACATGTATATCAGACATTAAATCTGAGTAAATGGTCTTCATGTCTGATCTACAACTTGATAGAACATTTAGAAAACTCCCCTGACTTTGAATTGCATTGTCGTTTATCTGTTTCAGTGCTTGGTTCAACAAAATTTCTCTTGCTGCTGGACTCATTCCACTCATGCTGGAAGCCGACATGGAACTTTTCTGAAGATAATACGCGTATTTTGTGTATGCCGATATCAAAACATTAACTGCTGAATTATATAAATGTAATCAGAAATAATAATTCAAATGGCATCCGATAATATTAGCGAATGTAATAAAATATGTTTCACTGAATGCATTGAACAAATAAAAAACATTAAAATAGTTTAAATATGAACAAGCTCAAAATAATATCGAATATAAGTGTACACATGTGAAATTTTGAAGATCTTATTCAATTAAGGATGTTAGACGGTGATTCTGTTTCGAAATCGATGTTATTTTATAATGAAACATTATTTTGTCATTTAAAAATACACATGCAATATATAATTATATTAAACGAGGATGCTTTTTAATATACGTTACATATTTTTTTATACCTAATAGGATTGATACAAACGATAATATAAACGTATTCCTACCATACAATACAATACATGTACATAGTTAACATATTCCGGTACACGCTTTTCTGATATATACATAAAAAGTGCTGCTGCAAGCTTATGCGTTAAGTTACGTTTTACCTTATGATTAAATTCTAATTTACCTGATTCTTTTCTGTAGCCTTGTTTGATATCCTCATAGGAAAACTTTTTGAACTCATGGTCTCCATTGACTCAGTTTTTTCGCTGCCATTCCTTTCTTGCATATTACTGATGACATTATTTGAAACTGACTTATCGCTTGCGACAACGTTTGGTTTAGTATGAGTATCTGATTTGTTATGTTTATCGTTCGTGCCTCTATCTTCATTCATGTTCCCCAAATTCGTTTCAGAAGTTACCAGAAGCTCCGGTGGTCGTTTTTTACGTTCAATATTTGTAATTGCTATTCCACTTGTTAGCCAATCGTCTTTCATTTCAGTTTTATTTGTTGATGTGTTTAGCATATTGCTATTTTGAAAATCGCCAACTTTAGAAACTTCAGTAAACTCTGAAGAAAGGGTCACATATGAAGTTTCTCCATTTACAAAATCGTTTTCTGACTGTTTATTTTCATTGTGAAACACGGCATCCAATTTGAGTACATCAGTTTTGCTGTCCTTCAATTCAGGCGAGTGATAATCATAATCGTTTGAAACTTTTGTGCACTCTGATGAAACGGTTTCAAGTGAAGTTTCTTCATTTATACCATGTTTTTCTGACTGTATGTTTTCCTTTCTAAGCACGTTCTCCGATGTGTATATATCAGTGTTGCTTTCACTCAGGTCAGTCGTCTTCTGCTCAAATGACACAGGAGCCGTACTAGCTTGTGAATAATTAAATGTGCCGTCAGGAACGAGTTCATCGATGTGCTCTATAACGCCTCGTGCATTATTCATCAAGTCATTATTAGTTTTCAGTTGGGATTCAAAACACATATCAGATGACATTGGGTCAGAATATGAACCACGTCGTTTATCACTATCGGTGTGCTCTATTTCGCTGTTAGTGTCCTTCAAAAGCGACGCATCATGCTGTGTTCTTGTGGAATTATAAACATCTTTTATTTTATATGTTTCTGCACAGTCGTGCTGATTGTTATTACTAATGGATATTGAATTTTCCATTCTTTCGTTACTTTGCGATTTTTTATACTCATGTTCCATTTTTAAAAACGATTCTTCTTTCACTTTGTATAAAACGAGCGTTACGTCTCCGTCTTTAATTTTTACTTCTTCAATTACATTTTCTTTTTCGTGTTTGTTGTCACTGTTATTGCGATTTTGTTCATTTTGTATCATATTGTCGTACGTCTTTTTCGTTACTTCGACGCCGTCTGACATTTTTTTTGCCGTAAACTGTGGGTCTGCTAAGGGCATGCCCTCAACGAAAGTGTCTCCGTTTGAAGTGTCGGAATCGTTTAGAAGGGGAATCAAATTCCCGTCCATGGTATCAGTTGTTGTAGAATCACCTGTACTCGTAGTGTCACGATCTAAATTCTGGTTTTCTGTCAATAGTTTTGGTTCACTTTGTCGATAACGTTTGGACCTATTGCGCATACGAATTTGAAGCCAATCCTCCGAAGATATTTCACCTTCTGGTTGAATGATCTAAAAACATTATAATATCAATTCCGCTTTGAAAAACAATCAAATATTTATCAAACGAAAAAAACACAAAACACCATACGTATACAGTTGCGAAAGAGAAAAAAATTGTATTACTCTATTGGAACGGTCATATATACCAGCTTTTGATGTGTTTGCATTGTAAAAATAATATAAAACTAGGCAAACAATTTATCCGTCAAGGCTATTGATTAAAACAACCATTATTTTAAAAGGTATTAACATTTATTAAAGAGAGAGTAATGATCAATCAGTTTTACAATTAAAACCCTGTTAGAGATATGAACTATTTAAATAGATAATAAAAGCATGTGCGTATGTGTAATTAATATCGTGCTATCGTAATTTTTTTTTATGTAGCCGCCTTGTCCATTTCCGTCACATTCTTCGTTTCTGCGCAAAATCCGAGACCTAAATGATTCAAATTTAATTATGTAGCATCTCTATATGTATGACTCGCGCATATTGTAATATCGATCAGCTCCAATAATTGTACAGTTTGTTGTTGTCCTTTGATTAATCATTTCACATTTTCTCAGAAATTGTTCGTTTGATGATCTCATAAACTAATGGACATGATCAGCTGAAACTTTATACTCAGTATTATAAAGCCGAAGTCTCACTATTGCCGGTAGAGACCCGGTCCATCCCGGTTTGCGAACACCGGTCGACCGGCGAGAACCGGGATGATTCGTAGAAATATTTTAACGCGATCACACTATTTCCCGGTGCCGCCCCGGTTGAAGCCGGTCAACAGCCCTGCAGAGTCCCGGTCAACCCCGGACTGGCTAGGGTTTATTCCGGCGAAGCCCCGACAGAGCCCCGGTTGTCGCCCCAGTTGAGCCCCGGTGAAAATCATGCTGTGTCCCGGCATAGCCCCGGTATACCGTAACTCCGCCGGCACTCACTGGGCCTATACAGGCATCAGACCCCGGCAGAGCTACGGCAACGCCCCGGTTTAACCCCGGTCGTCGCCGGTAATGCCCCGGCGGAGCAACGGTGAATGCCGGTGGCGTCCTGGCAGAGCGCCGGTTTACTTATATACCGTAGCTATACCGGGACTCTGCCGGCATTCACCGGAGCTCCACCGGGGCATTGCCGTAGCTCTGCCGGGGTCTGCTAGGGCCCCGGTGGAGCTACGGTGCCGTCCCGGTTGTTCCCTTGTACCGTCCTGGTTGTTCCCGTTGCCGCGCCGGTCGTTGCCGGTCCTTCCCGGTGACTCCCGGTTCATCTTGGAGGTATGAAACATTTTCATACTTTCCCGGTGGAGCTCCGGGTGTCACCGGTTCATCCCGGTCGTCCCCGGTGGAGCCCGGTTCATCCCGGTAGAGCCCCGGTTCATCCTGGTAGATTCCGGATCACGCATCGGGGCTCCGCCGACATCATAGTGAGACTGGGCCTTAAGGTTATGACACGTGCGTATTTTCAGCTTGATACGCCGCAATGACTTTTCAGTTACTTATCAATAGATACCAATGACCGGAATTTATCGAAACTTTATACGAAGCACCCTTATACAGGGTGCAGGATCAGCGGGGTTCACAGGGGTTTACACACGGGCTGGACAGAATGTAAACACCCTGTTTAGAACTTTATTTTTAAAAATATCTCAAGTTATTTAAAAACATTAGCAAACATCTTAGTGCATAAAAGACAGTTTTTCATGCAATTTGTGCCGATATCTTAAGATTTAAGAATAGATCATTGAATACGTCTGAAATCGGTGCCAAAATTTCACGATGAGTTCAGCATTACCGTGTATATGAATACGTTACACATAGAATTTTGGAAATGGGCACAGGCTTTAAAAATAAAATGTAATTCTGATGTATTACACATTGCCATAAGCAGCATAATAAAATGGAAGAAAACGACCACATAGCGGTATGTTTACATCCATAGACATTCAATTGTGAACCCCACACAGTCATGTGATCCTTCACCCTGTTCTATATAGGGTGGACTTGTGTGTTTTCCAGTTATTTGGTATTCATTATAACCGATTCTAATGAAATGTTCGTTTCCGCACATTTTTTTAATTTGATGCAAAGTGTTATTAAATATCTATATTTAGTTTCTGTATGGATATTGGCAAGATCGTCCAATGGAAATATTTCAACGAAGTTATTGCCCTTTAATGAAAAGAAGGGCATTTTTGGTTTCTGCTTAAAATGAGTATTTTCAAATCCCAAATAGACTGTTTAAGAGTGAACAAGCACGTATTTTCAGGTCTTTCTATGGAATTATTGCTGTCATTCAATGTGTTTATTGCTGAACAGATGTTATAGACTTATAATTTATTTAACTTACATTTTGAGGCATTCCTACCAAGGGACCATAAGCATATTTTTAGGTTCTTGTGGTCCATTGATCATTTATGGATAAATTCCGTATTTTATTGTTACCAAGCTTTCAATTAACAAAGCGCATTATCACGGCGCGGTTACCACTTCCACTGATATTTGTGCGACAGACTGTAAACACTGCATATACAGTATTTATGCGCTTTCATTTTTAAAACATTTACAGACGTATACATATTAACAGCTGTCGTTATATTTCTTACGGATAAATGTGCATGTTGATGGTCAAATTGTGTTCATGTATCTTGACTAAAACTAGATTGGTTTAGTATGGGTGAACTAGCGGTAGATTGTAGTTTTAATGGTAAGAGTTCCTCAGATGGGTCTAGTTAATACGGTAGCCTTGACCTTATTTGGCTGTCATATGCTTAAACGAGCATTAGTTTGGCTGTAGCTTATTTTGTAGCAGTGACCTTATTTTAGGTCATATGGTAAAATGAGACATAATTAGATTGTAGTTTATTTTAAAGCCGTTACTTTGTTTTGCAGTCATATGGTAAAACGAGACATAATTTGATTGTAGTTTATTTTGTAGCCGTGACTTTGTTTGGCAGTCATATTGTAACACGAGACATAATTTGATTGTAGTTTGTTGTGTAACCCTGACTTTGTTTGGCAGTCATATAGTAAAACGAGACATTATTTGAGTGTAGTTTATAGGTACTTGTGACCTAGTATGACAGCCAAAGGATGAACTGAGACTCATTTTGGTTGTAGGGTCTACGGTGCCTTATACTTTGCGTTTCAGTCATATAATAAAACGAGACTCAGTTTGGGTATATAGTTTATGTAGTATATACGGTAGCCATGTCCTTGTTTGGTAGTCATATGGACACGAACATGAGTTTGGTTTTAGTGAATACGGAATCCATGACTTTATTTGGCGACCACAAGGTAAAACGAGGCTTAATTTGTCTGTACTGTAGTAAATATGGTACATGTGTCCCCTGACCTGGTTTATACTGTAGAAAAGACTGTTTGGTATTCCTATGGTACATGCAACTCGAGACTTTGTTTGGCTGTAGTGTATACGGTAGCCATGATTTTGTTTTTCAGTCATACGGTTAAACGAGACTAATTTGTCTTTAATTTATACGGTACCTGTGACTCAGTGTGTCAGAAATACAGGAAAAGAAGATTTCGTGTTGTTGTAGATATTGCGATACCCTTGACTGTGTGTGGGGTCATATGGTTACCCGTTCTTGGTTTAAATTTCGGTCATAACCTTACTTAAATTTACTTTACGGCACCCGGGTCTTAGTTTAAGATAAGCGAGACTTTTGTCCACTTAGTTTAGACTTAGAGATGTAGTTTAGTGCAGTCTGCATATTACCCGTGGTTTAACAATCGATGTTGGTAAAATACTGGTAAAAAAATGTTAAAAATCGGGTCATACAATAATCCTAGCGCTTCCTCAAAATGGCAATATTTCGATTAACATATATTTATATAACCGGAACATCGCTTGATTATCAAAAGCAGCGAATAAACACATTGAATAGCTATTTATTATTACTGCATCACATTTAAATTGTAGGATACCTTCTATTTTGAATGAACAACATGCATTTTGCGCTTATTATTTTCAGAATCGCGTAAATAATGTAACCAAATTAAGTTTTATAAATCACCATACATATGAAGCATATGTTAGTGATTACCGGCTTCCGTAGACGGGATGATTTGGCCGTTGATGGCTTGGAGCTGTCGACCACTAGACAGCCATTTCTGGTTCCGGTTGCAAAAGTTCCTGAACTGGACACGGACACCTTCGACTGCCTCCGCAGAGGTTTCGCGTCTGAAACGTGAACCTTTGTGTTCACGATGTCAACACACATCTCTCGTTGTAATTCTTCTATCCTGGCCAAGTCCGACACCGGAACATTCGGCACGTCATTGAACACTTGCTTTCCTTCATCGCGGCACGTGGAGATCATATCCGCTAAGGATTTCTTGCCGTAAGTTCGCTTCCGTTTCCGGCGAATCCTCGCTAAAGGGTGTTCCTCTGGATACTGATCACTTTTATGCGGTTTCTGGTGTGCATCCAATTGTTTCTGGTTCGGTGTTTCGTTATTAGCCGCTTTAAACGGTTCTTCTGCGTTATTTTTGTGCAAGCCACCGTCGCGACACACTTGTAAAATGGCTGCCAATGACGTCAATTTTCCTGATTGCAAGGCGTTCGAAATATCGTCCATAGAAGATTCACGATGCTCCATTTTTCTACTTTCACTATTATTTACTCAAGTTGTTTCTTATCATACGCACCTTTAACTGGATGAAGTCTTAAATAAAAAAAATCATAAAAATATCAAAATGTGACGGGCCTTTTAAACTACAAAAAAATTAACACGTATTTTAATTAAAGATTTTTTAGCATAATTGAGCGACATATTACTCAATATCAAGATACAATTAGTTATTCTTGAAATTGACATTTTACAAGTTAATTGTGTTCAAATTTAATATATTATGATTTCTCTGGAGTTGCTGACTTGCACTTAACATTTAATTTGTATGTAGATTAACGTTATCAAAGTATCGTTATATGTCGCGTGATTTAATATTGTTACTAGTAACCTTATAGCTACCACTTAATTACGAGTCGAGATTGAAATGTGCGTTGACCCGGATATGAAATCATAAATAGTATTCATTAAACATTACTAGTATAACGTGTTCACGCCGTACATTGTATTTTACACTTAGTACATATCGTCTACTGGTGCATTCCCGTTATTTCTTACTGAGATTTTTCATTGAAATACCATTTTTATATCACTGACATTATTTAAATTCCACAAAATCACTGAATTATTGTTGCAAAAATGTATACACGATAAATATTCAAGTAAAGCGTCACCTATATTCAGACGGACTAAGTGCCTATACATTAATATTGTACTGCACATACTTGGACCATGCAGGTGACACGTCTGAATATGCAATAACAAGTCATTATCAAATGCTTTATATATTGGTCGCTTTTTAGAACCCTTCTTACCACCAAGCTTGTGTTGTTATTAGGACATTTGATAAGCATGAACTTCACAACCACTGTCACTCTTTCATTCACTTCCCAATTCCGTTATATTCCACGGAAAGATTTGTGGTTGTTCCGTAGCTCCGTTCGCGTGTTGTTGTTGTTGTTTTCCTTTTATTGTTATATCTCAAGAAATTCACACCTTTTCGACAGTCCTGATTTGCCGGCTGTTTGCTATATCTGCTTTCTAAGCGTTTAAAGTAAGCCCTACCTATCACCGGTTAGTAGATGTACTTGTCCATCTCTTTGTACACATGATGATTAGCCCCATAACGACTCAGAACAACTCTCGGACAAGAATCGCCCACATTAGTGCACGTTCAAAACGATTGAAACTCACTCGTCTTTATATATTATTCACCCTTGAGACAGATTCGATTTTTGCGAGAAATTATTGAAGTAACCATGTTCAACAATTGTGACTATTTTGATAAGGCAACAAAGGACAATCGTGTACATAATGTCGCGAACATTACTTTATATCAATATTGTGTGGCAATTAAATTAGCGCGGACTTGATGTATTTGGTTTGTTAGAAAGACGTCCTATTGTGCCAAACAATAGGTAGTCGTTATTTCTGCGTGTTCTGGTTATTATCTACAAGAATTCAATTGGAACTTCCGGATTTAATCACAGTAGGTAGGTGCGTTGTTTTGTCCCGCGGAAATGCCTTCTCAGCGACTAAGTGCTTTCTATTTAAATTCCAATAAAACCATAGATAAGTAACGTGGTATTTACTTCAATTTACTTCTCAAACGTACTTGATTAATCTATTAACATTAATTGTATTTTGACTATGATAAAATCAATTTTCCAAGCTCGTTTAAATCGACTGGTATGTCCAGAAAAATGGACGAACAAACATTTTACCTACACACGAGAAATACATATAGGTGTTTATTTTTCTGAAAACCATCAAACACCACATTGCCTAAACTCAACACAATTATGACCTTATGAGGTACAGGCGGACTATGTTGGCCAAATTTGAAGCTATTGTTCACCTAGCTATAAATAATATCGGTCTGAAATTCTTTTCTGTCATACGAATGCAGAATGATCTGTAGGTTGAGTTCTGATTGACTAGCTCGTTAATGTTTTATACAAGTTCTATGTAGGAATTCTCTTGTAACTATCGTTTTGTTTCCCCATCTGACAAACATACAGGAGTTAAATTAATAAGTTCAAATAGTTCAGGCTTATTGACAATTATTTACCGAGAATGCTGTCGCAAACGTTCCAACCGAAGAATAATTGGGTTGATGATTTATAACATTAGGTTTACCATTTTAGTGCACATGCTAATCAGGGAGGACGCTTTCTGGCTTAACTTGATTTTTGCTAACAAGTGACTTTATTTAAACGAAAAATATTATAAAACGGAAAGTGTCGTCCCTGATTAGCCTGTGCGGACTGCACATGCTAATGTGGGACAACACTTTCTGCACATGCATTAAACCCCCTTCTCACAGAGCATGCCCAAATATGATTCTTTTTAAGTGCATGTATTCAATTGACCAATTAAATGCATTGGCAGAGTTAATATAATTATGTGTATATATAAGTATTTACCGGTAATCCTAGAAACGTCATATGCTATACACTTTGCCACATGTTTATGGCGTCTGTATGTACATCATTAGAAGCATGCGGGGAAAATTCAAAACATACGCAGCTTAAATCAGATTAAATTATCTATATTTGACCGGCAACCCCGCCGAATAAGTACTGGCTACATTTTTTAGCAAGATTGCTTAAACAATTTACCATGTTGAAATATGTATCTGTTAACATATTGTCTCAAATGAACTGTAAAAAAATGTTAATATCTTCCATCAATTGACACACTTATCTTTTCAATGGCGTCGTGCATGTTTTTTAAATGTCGACTACGATAACATGGCTGTTATGTTTTGTAATTCATTCATTTACAGCTATTATGTCAGATTTTAACGCTGTACTCTTTATTTTCATATATCATATTTATGACGTTTGGACCTTCTGTATTTTTGATTTCGTAGGGAGTCTGTTTAAGAGTGACAAAATGCATGTCAACCAATATCATACACCATTTATTCAATACATTTTGTATTGCTTTTTTTATCTACAGACACCGTGTCAGAATACATTTTAATATAAAAGTGTACTTTAACAAGAGCCTTTGGACTGCCTGATAGCTAGGAATGCATACTCTCATTCAGCGTGAACCGCGTAAACTTATTTTTGTAAATTTATAACAAGTACAAAGTTATGTGCATATAGTATAATGCATTTACATATATGATGCCATATGATTCGTTTTACTATTGACACTGTGTTCAATTACACAATATTATCAAAATGAATATGGTTGTTTGTTATTTATGTTCTAGTAATAAGCAGTTATAATTGATAACGTTTCACATTCAATAAGCCAACAAAGTCCAAATAGAAATAAAAATCGAAAATACACATACGTAGGTTATCTTAGTGAACATGTGGTGTAAGTAGAAAAAAATAAAGTGACATGAAAAGTAACGCTTGCTTAATGAATTGCCATCCAATCCGTGTATATGCGTTGCATTTACGGGTTTTAAAGTTTGTGTGACGACACGAAAATGCAGCGTTAAAATGACTGCCGGTAATTTGTTTAAAAAATTTATCCGCTACATTTTTTTTGTTAAGTGGGTATAACGCACTCATCATGGACATCTGTTCCTCTGTCTGTCCGCCTTTATGTCTTTAGACCCATATCTCGTAGGCATTCTTCTACATCTTTCAACGATAATTTTCAAACTTGCCGATATTTTTACCTATATGTTGGTGTGCATGAGCGATGTTTTCATTATACGTTAACAATTTCAAAAGTAATACCTTTTTTACTTATTCATTATATAACATCAGGTTACACATTGTGTCGACCTGAAACTTGATTTTGGTATTCGAGATTTTTCTTAACGCTCCTTGAAGAAGAGACTATATAGTGAAAGTAGCAGTGACCTCAACATGCCAAAAAGTATTGGGCTCCAAGTCGTACATCCATTAAGAGAGGATATCAGCAGAGGTGCTTCAGAAAAATGAAGAAAGTCGAGAAAACGGGCAAGTGTCAACAACAGGAGAACACGTGCCGCAAAAGTGAAAGCAAATGCAGAGTATACCGAAGCAATTAGCAGCGTCAATTTAAGTATTAGAGCAGACGAGCGGAACTACGTAGAGACCCTTGCAACAGAGGCGAAGAGAGGAATACTGCATGCCATTGCATATGTTTCTATAAAAGTGGGAATCGTAAAATGTACACGAAAGCCAGCTGTCTTAGTGTTGATTAATGGAAACCAAAATTATTTACCTATAACTAATTAAAAGGTTCGCTGACATCATATTATTCTTTTTATAAGGAAGTGTTATTTCAAGTGATAAATAATATTTAATGCACCATTTACTAATGTGCTGTTTCTTATCTATCTTAGTGTTGAGTAAGTTCGATAGCAAAGGTACGTGTTCGTATTATAAGGCTTTTGTAAGTCAATTGCGATATATACGTTGACTAACTTTGCTTTATTTTATATGTCACTATGTCATGTATATTTTCGAAGAGCCAATTTTCCCATACATTTTGTGTGTGTGAAATATGGATTTGCGTTCTTTAAGAGATCAACATTTTAGCGACATAGTAAAGTAATAATACAGTAATTACGATTGTCTATTAACAAATATTTATACGAGTAAATGCGGTATTTTTTTCGTTTGTCTTAGAATTTCAATTTGTTTTGTTATAAAATAATTTTTCTCTATAATATCTTAATATTACCATTCATTTTTTATACCAATCTTTGTATTCTGTATACGACAACAAATTAATCAGCTGGTCAACTGATTTTGGCCCAACCGATTTGGAGAGGTCAAGCCAAATGAAAATAAAAAGAAATTTATAAAAAAAACGGTATCATCACAAGCGAGTAAAGGGAATGACAAAATACATTTTATTTTACAAATTCATTGATCGTTCATCTGTAAAAAATATTGAAAGCTTTATACATTGCAAATAATAAACTCTGAATACAACAGCTTGCCCAGTTTATTTCCTAAACGTGAAAACAACCCAAGACAAAGTGTTATTTCTAGTGTCACAAAACTAAAGGTCAAATATATAGTACTTGAACCAGTTATGTCGGTATGTTGTCCCCAACGGTACGATATTTTTCTTTTAAGATTCATCTTTTAATTTCATGCACAATTTGCCACAATATTTGAAATGATTTAAAGGGACCTTTTCACAAATTTTGGCATGTGTTGAAGTTTGTCATTAAATGCTTTATATAAATAAATGTAAACATTGGATCTAAAAAGCTCCGGTAAAAAACAACAAGAATAAAGTGAAATAAATAAATAAAGTAACCCTCAACTGGACTCAAACACTGACCCGTGGAGTAAAAGTCTTTCGCTCGGCCGTACGTGTTCATACAAGGAGAGGTGTATTTTATACTTAATATCAGCTATCCTCGTGGTATTACGCAATATATTGGACAACAACAGAAATCTACAAATTATTTAATCGTTTCGCGTTGCAACGCTTTATTATGTTCAGGTTTTTAAATCGTCAAACGATGCATATTATGGATAATTTAGAGCATGGTAAATGTTCAGTATCACTGATTCCTCACAAATATCATATCTACAACGCAAATTTGCGAATCTGAAACATATGAAAATTTTTTTGTCAATTAACCAAAACGTGGAATGGCCCATTTAAATGAGCATTTAATATGAATGCCATCATCTCAGTTTATTTGAGGAAAATAAGTACGCTAATGTTAAAAACGATTGAATCATTAAATATTTAGATGTTGCTGTACACGATCAACAAGACACTCTTCGAACGGTCCCATTATCAAAAATCTCACGATTCCCTGATGGTCACTATATCAGTAATTCCTTTAACCCATTTATGCATTGAGTCGAACAACTGATACATTTGTTTTGGCATTATCGATGTTCAGAGACATGTTTAGAGAGAGAGAGTTTAATAAAATATGCATTCATGATCAAATGCTTGCCTTATTTATGCCTAGTGGACTCTCCCATCCTTCTAAATTGGATCAATTTATTTACAAAATTAGGGATGTCTAGTATATGTATTTCTATATTTAGAATATTTCTTACAGAAATTCCTTTAAGCAAACAGCGCAGACCCTAATGAGACGCCGCATCATCCGGCGTCTCATCTGGGTCTACGCTGTTTGCCAAGGCCTTTTTTCTAGACGCTAGGCATAAATGGGTTAATGTATAAATATCAATATCGAACAAGAAGCGTACATCTACACATGCTTAAATTTATTGAATTTCCTTTTTCCCTTTTCCTGATTTTGTATGATTTCAGCATATTACACATTTTTCAGGACTGTATCGTTTGTAGCCACAGCAGCTTCTTTTTATGTTTACGGTAGATATATAGCTGTTTAAGACGATAAAAAAGAAACACCCATTTTTTAAGGGAAACATAATAACACCGCGGAGAACAACATATTGGTGCCGTGTGTTTTTAACTCTATTTAGCAGAATTATTCTATCACAATATTTCCAAACTGTATGATAGCTGCAGAATGCATGCATAATGATATTGCTATATGGAACACTGATTTTTATAGGATAACTTTATGTTACGAAATACTTTGCAAACTATACGTTGTTTTTGAGTATTTATGTTATTATAAGGACAAATTAATCAGGTTTAATGTGAAACTATCCATACAATCTATACGTCATGGCTATTGATTAAAATAATTTATTATCTTAAAAAGCATTATAATGTCATTAAAAAGAGAGTAATGGTCTATCAGTTTCACAAGTAAAACCCCGTAAGAGATATTAACTATTTAAATAGGATGTGTGTATGTGTCATGAATTACGGGCTATCGTTAGTTTGATGTAGCCGCCTTGCCCATTTTTCCGTCACATTCTTCGTTTCCGCGCGAAATCCCAGACCTTGAAGAATCGAATTTTTTAATGTTGCATCTCTACTCGCGCATATTGTAATGTCGATCAGTTCCAATAATGGTACAGTTTGTTGTTGTCCTTTGATTTATAATTTCACATTTTCTCAGAAATTGTTCGTTTGATGATCTCAGTAACATATCAATAGATACCAATGACCGGAATTAGTCGAAACTTTATACGAAGTTCCCTTATACAGGGTGCAGCATCAACGGGGTTCAGAGGGTTTTACACACGGGCTGGACAGAATGTAAACACACTATTAAGAACTTTATTTTTGAAAATATCTCAAGTTATTCAAATACATTGGCAAACATATTTAGTGCATAAAAACAGTTTTGCATGCAGTTTGTGCCGCTATCTCAAGATTTTAGAATAAATCATTGAAAACGTCTGAAATCGGTGCCAAAATTTCACGATGAGTTCAGCATTACCGTGTTTATGAATGCGTTACACATCGAATATTTGGCCATGAGCACAGGCTTTTAAAATAAAGTAATTCTGACGTATTTCACATTGCCATAAGCATCATAATAAACTGGAAGAAAAGGACCACATAGCGGTGTGTTTACATCCATAGACGTTCAATTGTGAACCCCACACTGTCATGTGATCCTTCACCCTGTTCTATATAGGGTGGACTTGTGTTTATTGTTTTCCAGTTATTTGGTTTTTATTATAACCGTTTCTAATGAAATGTTCGTTTCCGCACGAGATCTAAAAAAAAAGTTTGTTTTTTTAATTTGATGCAACTTTTTATGAAATATCTATATTTAGTTTCTATATGGATATTGGCTAGATCGTCCAATAGAAAGATCCGCGAAGTTATAGCCCTTTAATGACAAGAAGTGCATTTTGATTTCTGCTCGAAAATGAGTATTTTCAAATCCCAAATAGACTGTTTAAAAGAGAACAAGTACAGTCAAGTTACTATTACCGGATCATTACCCATAGCGGGTCACTTTGATGTTCAAGACTGCGTATCGCGATAAATAGATGACATTATTAGATGATATTTTGCATACAGCATCTTGAAGGTCTTTTCTTTAAAACGCATTGATTGAATCGTAATAGGAGCCTCTCTTTGTTAATCATTTCGGTGTGTTTTGCTGACATGTATATACGACTTTGTTGACTTCCGTCTCGTTTCCAAATCGAGGTTGGGCATTTTTTGCGGCCACATGCTATACCTCTGTTGGAAAGTAAGAAGTTTACGCATTAATTTAAAAGCCATTCAGTAGTCTTTCTGCCTGCAAAAGTCCATTTCAGTTTTGATTCGTGTTTAAGATTTTGCAACACCTAAAATGAAATGAAGAATTAGGGCAATAACGGATCAAGCGTGATAATATGCGTTTTGATAATATATGAAAATGCATGCAATTCTTGTTGATTCTTACAATAAATGATCTCAATTTTAATGTTTTATTTATGTTCCATGTTCAATATCGATGATTAGATATGATTCAAACAATTAACATGGTTTTTAAGATGCCCATATCTTTTCGATCTTTTTAGGATTTTCAACACATAATTCATACAAGAACACCATGCGTAAAGTGTGGATACAAGATCACATATAGAAAACAATTAATATTAAAAACATGAATTTAATTTATAACTGGCAATTTAACTTGGTCATTGTAAACAACACATTTCATGTTTCGACAGTTCAAATACCGTGTGAAATGGCACCCTGAGTTAGTCACGTGATCCGTTATGGCTTCAACTGATCGGTTAATGCATGAATTGTGCGGCGAAAAAAAGATATAACAAATACGTTTTGCCTGCGTTTAAAAATAAGACTATGTGCTGAATCTGTAAGAAAAGGTAATATTTAATTAGAATGGTGTAAAAGAAGTCTCAAAATAAAACATTTATTGCTTTTCACCAGAACAACTAAGTTACGCTACTGATCCGGAAATGGTAACTTGACTGTATTTTCAGGTCGTTCCGCATTCAATGATTTCTATGGAATTAGTGCTGTCATTAAATGTGTTTATTGCTGAACTGATGTTATAAACTAATAACTCATTTAACTTACATTTGAAGGCAGTCCTCCAAAGGGTCCATAAGCATATTGTTATGTTCTTGTGGTTCATTGATCATTTATGGATAAATTCCGTATTTTATTGTTCCCAAGCTTTCAATTGACAACGCGTATTATCGCGGCGCGATTACCACTTTCACTGATATTTGTGCGACTGACTGTAAACACTGCATATACATTATGTATGCGCTTTCATTTTTTAATCCATTTACAGCCGTATACATATTTACAGCTCTGGTTATATTTCTCACGGATAAATGTGCATGTTGATGGTCAAATTGTGTTCATCTTCACTGAAACTACATTGGTTTAGTATATGGTGAACTAGCGGTAGATTGTAGTTTTAATTGTAAGAGTTCCTCAGATGGGTTCTAGTTTATACGGTAGCCAGGACCTTATTTGGCTGTCATATGCTTAAACGAGCATTAGTTTGGCTGTAGCTTATTTTGTAGCAGTGACCTTATTTTGCAGTCATATGGTAAAACGAGACATAATTTGATTGTAGTTTATTTTGTAGCCGATACTTTGTTTTGCAGTCATATGGCTAAACAAGACAAACGTTGATTGTAGTTTATTTTGTAGCCGTGACTTTATTTGGCAGTCATATTGTAAAACGAGACATAATTTGATTGTAGTTTATTGTGTAACCCTGACTTGGTTTGGCAGTCATATAGTAAAACGAGACATAATTTTAGTGTAGTTTATAGGTACTTGTGACTTAATATGACAGCCAAAGGATGAACTGAGACTCATTTTGGTTGTAGAGTCTACGGTGCCTTATACTTTGCGTTTCAGTCATATAATATAACGAGACCCAGTTTGGATATATAGTTTAACCGGTAGCAATGAGTTTGTTTAGCAGTCATATAAAATAAGACTCAATGTGGCTGTAGCATATACGGTAGCCATGTCCTTGTTTGGTAGTCATATGGACACGAACATGAGTTTGATTTTAGTGTATACGGAATCCATGATTTTATCTGGCAACCACATGGTAAAACGAGGCTTAATTTGTTTATACTGTAGTAAATATGGTGCATGTGTCCTCTGACCTGGTTTATACTGTAGAAAAGACTGTTTGGCATTCCTATGGTAACTCGAGACTTCGTTTGGCTGCAGTTTATACGGTAGCAATGCTTTTGTTTTTCAGTCATACGGTAAAACGAGACTTATTTGTGTTTAATTTATACGGTAACTGTGACTCAGTGCGTCAGAAATACAGAAAAAGAAGATTTCGTGTTGCTGTAGATGTTGCGATACCCTTGACTGTGTGTGGGGTCATATGGTAACCCGTACTTGGTTTAAATTTCGGTCATAAACCTTACTTAAATTTACTTTACGGCACCCGGGTCTTAGTTTAAGATAAGCGAGACTTGTGTCCACTTAGTTGGGACTTAGATATGAAGTTTAGTGCCGTCTGCATATGACCCGTGGTTTAACTATCGGTGTTTGTAAAATACTGGTACAAAGTTTGTTAAAAGTTGGGTCATACAATAATCCTACCGCTGCCTCAAAATGGCAATATTTCGATTAACATAATTCGCCCCATTGGTGCAAATAGGTACCATGTGGTATTGAAATTTAAAAGCACATGGTGCCTTTTTGCACCAATGGGATGATATATTTATATAACCGGAACATCGCTTGAATATCAAAAGCAGCGACTAAACACATTGAAGAGCTATTCATTATTACTGTATCAAATTTAAATTGTAGGATACCTTCTATTTTGAATGAAAAACATGCATTTTGCGCTTATTATGTATTCCTTAAAATTTGCATTGTTCATGCTTCTATCCATGCATTTCACTACCACTTTTGATTCCAACAGATGGTGTATCTGACGTAGCTTTATGAGACTTCTATATCACTAGAAAAGTACATTGATATCTTCTTGTTTACATTTACCATAACATGTATGTGTTTTGATTTAAATAAATCGTTTTAAATAATATTAAATTGACATATAAAGAAACAAATAACATGAATGTATTCCATAAAATTCATATGCTTCTAAGCCTTCTATCCATGCATTTCACTCCTACTTTTGCTTCCAACAGATGGTCTATCCGACGTAGCTTTATGAGGCTAACTGATATTGTAAACCAGTTTGAAATAGAGCTTTTGTAAGTTGTTGTACAGTGTATAGTCGGGTTTTCTTGTTTAGATATTTTTTTAAATCTCAAACTATTTAAAGAGTGTGATTTATACCCATAAATAATGCATGGTTTTGAAGTCATTTTTAGGATTTCTTTAAACAAGTGCGGTATAAAATGAAAATCATCTATAGGCTTATCTCATCAAACAATCAAATGTGAATATAAGGCAAATTAAGGATTCATAACTGACCCTTTTTGCTTTTAATCTTAGTTTTTCTTTATCTCAGTGTTATCTGTATGTTTTCAGAAGTGAATATTTGGCAGATTAATGGCTCCCTTAATGACTTCTTGCTGATAGTGTATGTTGAAAAACAATCCTTACTAAATTAAACAACATTCTCTATGGTTATCGGCATAATGTATTTCTGAAATTGTTAAACAGCAATACATCTATATATCTGTCATATCATCTGTGTATGTCATTTTTTTAGCTCACCTGATTGCTCAGGTGAGCTTTTGTGACCGGTCTTTGTCCGTCGTCCGTCCGTTGTCCGTCCATCCACATTTGTTTGTAAACACTCTTGAGGCCACATTTATTGTCCGATCTTTATGAAACATGGTCAGAAGAAAAGTCCCAATGATATCTCGATTGAGTTCGAACCTGGGTCATGCTGTGTCAAAAACTAGGTCACTAGGTCAAAGAAAAGAGAAAAACCTTGTAAACACTGTAGAAGTCACATTTCATGCCCAATCTTCATGTTACTTTGTCAAAATGTTTGCCTTAATGATATGTTGGTTGAGTTCAAAAGTGGTTCCTGTCCGTTGAAAAACATGGCCGCCAGTGGGCGGGGCATTTGTCCTTATTAGACTATAGAGAAACCTTGTAATTACTCTATAAGTCACAATTTGTGCCCAATAATAATGAAAGTTGGTCAAAACATTGGTTTTATTGATTTCTCGGACGAGTTCAAAATGGTACAGATCGGTGAAAAAACATGTGTTTTTTTTTCAAATTGTTTGTCTTTATTATATGTTCGTTGGGTTCAAAAGTGGTTCTGGTCCGTTGAAAAACATGGCAGTTTTCCTTATTTAGCTATAGAGAAACCTTGTTAACACACTAGAAGTCACAATTTTTGCCCATTCGTCATGCAAGTTGGACAAAACATTGGTTTTATTGATAATCTCGGACGAGTTCGTAAATGGTCCAGATCGGTGAAAAACATGGCCGCCAATGGGCGGGGCATTTTTCTCAAAATGTATATAGTGAAAACATGTGAACACTCTAGAAGTTACATTTTGGCCCAATTTTCATGAAATTAGGTCAGAACATTTGTTTCCTTGATACGAGAGTTGAGTTAAAATATTGTTCCGGTCAGTTGAATAACATGGTTGCCGGGGGGGGGGGGGCAGTTTTGTTATATTTATATAGTAAAAAAAGCTTGTGAACACCCTAGAAGTCACATTTTTTGCCCAATCATCATGAAACTTGGTGAAATGATTGGTTTTATATATGATGAGTTCGCAAATGGTCCCGTCCCGATCGGTAAAAAAACATGGCCACCAGGGGGGGGGGCAGTTTTCCTTATGCGACTAGAGAAACCTTGTGATCGAACACTATAGAAGTCTCATGTTTTGCCTAATCATCGTGAAACTTAGCCAATACATTGGTTTTATTGATTTTTCGGACAAGTAGGAAAATGGCTCAGATCGGTGAAACACACTTTTTAGCTCACTTGATTGCTCAGGTGAGGTTTTAGAATTGGTCTTTGTCCGCCGTCCGTTCGTCCACATTTGGTTTGTAAACACTCTAGCATTCACACTTCTCAAGCTTTCTTTATGAAAGTTGCTGAAAGATCTCAGTAAAGATTGATAATGAGCAAAATCACATAATTAATGCCATAATTATTGCCCTTAGATTGTCCAAATTTTCATTATATTTTACAAAATCCTTGTAAACACTCTAGAGGTCACAATTTTTTTCAGATTTTATGAATCTTGGTCAAAATATTTATTTTTGTAAGCAAAGTTTTATGTTTGGTAAGGGGGGTCAACTCAAAATATAGGTCACCAGGTAAAATCTTACAAAACAAAAACACTCCATACGCCAGAGTTTTGGTTCAATAATGATGAAACTTAACCAGGATGTTTGTCTGGACAATATCTAGGTCAAGTTGGACGTTTGGTAAAAATTAAATGAACCGACTCCTCTCAGGTGAGCGAACTAGGGCCATCTTGGCCCTCTTGTATTATGCATTAGTTGAAGTTTCTTTGGTTATAGATCTTTGTCCAGACAAGAATAATGTGGAGACACGATACTTTTTTTTGCTTTTTTGATTTGTTTCAGGCCATACTTTGAAATGAAGGCCAGATTAAACCAAATGATGGAGGTTAGTATTCTTTCTTGACCCTTATAGTTAATTGCAGGTTACACATGAAATGACCCTTTCAAATTAGAGAAATAAAAACAAAGTTTACTTAAAACATTACATGTTTCAACACTTCATATAATAATGTTTGTATTTTCCTAGGACCGCAAAAAAACAGTCATCAATCTAGAAGAATCTGTGTCCGCTACAAAGAAGTCATACTCAGACGCTTTGAGAAACTTTGAGGAAATAAGTGAGTCAATTCACCAGAAGCGCATAGAGATGCGAAACCAGGCTGAGCTAGGGGAAAGAGGCAGTGGGGTGGGGTCAGAATCCCCCTCACCCCCGCCCATGAGGAGAAAGGACCATGTGTCAATTGACGGCAATCAGCACACATTGTGAGTAGTTGTAACATTGGAAACAGTGGCACCACAGTGACTTCAGCTCAGTTCAGTGCAGGCAGTTCTAGTCATGAGTTTAGGCCTCCGTCCGTGATTTATTCCTCACCCGAAAAGGCGCGCAGTGCAAGCTACCGACAGGCTATAGACGCCAGGATAACTTCAGAGCAAGATCTTGATAATATTAGTGAAGACATGAGTGTGAATCTATCTGATGAGTTTATGGCTTTGCCAAGGACTAGCTCAGATGAGACTGACAGTGTTATTGCAAACAAAAATCAAAATAACAATGGTGATGCAATTCAAACGCGCCATCTGCAGTCGACAAAACCCCCAAAAAGCATCATCTAAACTTAAAGGCCTCATTCTCACACCTGTCAGTGCTGGATTTGACCCTCTTCAAGCCACGCTGAGAATTTCATCTCAAAGAGCCACCTCACATGTGAACCACTCAACACAGCGACCTGTCACTTACCCATATTCTCACAATGAAAAAAACACTAGAGTGCTTCCCCTTGAAAATAGATCTTCAAATTTGGAGGCAGGATTAAAACAACATCACCCCTCACCAGTGATGGAGCTGAGGTCCCCAGTTGACCTTCCAACCCCTGGATAAGGCACTTCCGGGAGGAAGTGTTGAAAGTTCCCTCAATGCAGGACTTTGATGAGGGATCCATCTCTGACAATGATAGTATCACCAGCGGCACAATGCTGGATGATGACCAAGTGGAATTCCTCACCATGGAGTTTTCTAAGCAAGATATGCTAGATGATGAGAAAAGATCAAATGATTTGAATTTTAGGAGATTAAGTCTTCCACCTAGTCTAAGTCATTTAAAGAGTCAATTAAGACAGTTTTTGAAGAAAAGATAGAAAATTGTGAAATCAATTATTAAGACTGAATTGTTTAAAAAAAAAACAATGTTTTAATATGATAGCTTGTAAATTATACTAGAGGAAAAGTAATCAGAAATGCTCAAATGTATTTCTGTTCAAATGTTGTTCCTTCTTCTCTGCATTTCATCACTGAGAGGTTTTCTTGAAGTAAATACTCAGATTCTGTCATTATTTAAATGTCAATACCACTTAAGCGCATCATAATGGATTGAATTGACCTTACTCTTAACATCATTATTTATAACTCATTTTTAAAATCATTCACCACAATTTTTACCAAGTATAGAAGGTTTCAAACCTTGGGCAAAGGTCACACTAATGGTCAAAAGTCATTATGCATGATTTCAAAAGGTATGCAGTTATTATCCTTGTACAAAGGTTATGAATTTTAGGTCAATTATTCACCAAATAGTCCGAACTATACTACTCATGCCAATGCCTTTGTCAGAAACTGCTTATTCTCCGGTTAAGGTAAACATGCAACATCTCCATATCACTGTTTTTACCACAGGTATTCAATTGAAATGTTACACATTTGTTCAGGGTCATTATTTTAGGTATCTAACAGATTAATAACTCTAACCAGCAATTTAGCAGAATAACTTTCCCTTTTTGTTTTAAGTTATAAAGTAATTCAGGTTAATTTTTACATCAGACAACTTTTATTTCTAGTTGATCAGCACATCTAGCATATGGTTGCAATGGGGGCAGGCTGAGTCATGGTCACTGTTGCTTACAATTGATGTTTGAACTTAATAGCTTTAAGGAAGATGGAGATAAGGTGCTGAAAGTTTTTTGTGTATGTAGATTACAGGCTGTTCGAGGGATTGCATTGGGGACTGTGGAGTCAAGGTCACTGACAACAAATAGAAAAGTGGTTTTCACTCAATTGTGCTTTAATATTGTTTGTAAGTAGGTTTCATGCTGATCTAGGGTGGGATTGATTTGGGGTTGGTTGGGTCAAGGTCATTGTAACTTAAAATAGAAAAACCTTACATTTAATGAAGGTATTGTCCTGTAATTGTGTCTGTTAATCTGCTGTTATTTTGTTTTTATGTACGTAGATGCAGACATTGCATTCAAAGTTAATTAAGTTCAACCTAACGCATTGGTAAAAAGTTGAAAATTAAGTTTCTTAGCTTCGAAACATTTTTTGTTTTATTTTATTAAATGTTCACCTTTAAATTTAAACTAACTATAAGTACTGCAGAAATGTAACATGGTATATCTTTTTAAGGGTTAGATGTATATCAGGTGACTGGCAGGAAATGTGTTTTCTACTATTTAAGTGAAAGGAATAGTGTAGCATATTGCAAAGGGACAGCTCATATTTGTATCACTTGCAAAACTAAGTTTCAAATGTAATTAAACCGTAACTTTTTCTCTTGTTTTCCCATTTTAAAGCCAGTGTTTATTGACTTGTTTCTTGAAATGTTGGCCAGTTTTTGCGTTTATTGTTCTAAATTGCATTTATTTTAATTCTTGTGTAAATGAAATCATTGCTTTCACATTTTTGGGAGATTTTTTATTTATTTAAGTAAGTTACTAGTATGTTTTATCAAAACATTTCATAACCTTTCTTAAGTGTAATAGATATGAAATAGATTGTGATACTTAAATAAACAAATGTGTATTTACAAAAGAAATCTTGGATAAAAAGAAATGTTGCATGGTGCAGGTCAAAAAGACAGACAAGTCTTTTGGTACTGTTTTATAACATGTTAAATTTGTGGAATTTATCTGTTAAATGCTTCTAAATCAAAATATAGTATCAAAAGCTATTCACCCTGTTGCGTGTTGACGAATCCAGAGGAGCAATAAAGGCAATCAAAACATTAGATTCAGCATCCTCTCAGTTTGTATTGGGCGATTCAAAGTATTCTATTGCCTTTTACCAAATCTTGATATTGTTTATAATAAGAATTTAATATAGATTGTTTCCGAGCTATTTCCTATAAAGCTTAGTCTTGCACTTCATATTTGTTTGTATGTTTTAGCTAACTTTAGCACAACAAGCTCATGGTGAACTTTTGTTAATGTTTTCTGTACATCTTACATTGTGTTCGGTCAATATTTACCGCCCAACCTTCATGAAATTTGGTCAGAACATTTCTCCAGGTGTTTAAAAAACTGGGTTACATTTTTTGAACAAATATTGGGTAGGCAAGTCAGGTCAGTCAAGGTTCTCGCTGTCTAACTAAAGTTTCCCAGGTCCTTTTGTCCTCTTCTTATTTAGTTTTCACAAGTATTTTCTTTTCTGTACAAAAATGTTTTCTAAGTATTGTTTGTTATTATCAAAAACATAGATTTTGTTATCTAATATTCTTACAAATGATTTTATAATATGTGTATTTGAGAAAAGTTCATCTGATAATGATTATGGTCACCAAAGGCAGAGGATATAGAATTAGAGTTGTCTGTCCGTCAGTCTGTCTAATGCCAAAATATCAACATGAAACTTCATAGGTGAATAAACGCACAAGAACCATAACCCTACACTTTCTTAAATTAAAGTTATTGCCCTTTGTTGTTTGTTTCTTCATTATAATGGAACTTTAAGGGCTTTATCTGGGATACATACAAGATTTCAACATAAAACTTCGTGAATGTTTTAATATTATTGAGGAGAAGTGCAATGCTGAAGCACCATAAGCCTTCACTTTCTTAATAAGAGTTATTGCCCTTTATTGTTTGTGTATGATGTACTTTTTCTGAGCTATATCTCAGAAACTATATAGTATATAGATATCAATGAGGAAAAGTGGAATGCATACAAATCAAACCCTACACTTTCTTAAATTAAGATTTATCACCCTTTGGTTTTGTGTATAATGTAAATTTTAAGAGCTAATATTTTAACACCCGGATACGATACTGGATTTCAACATGATACTCCATGAGTGCATAGATTATAATGTGGAGAATTGTGTAACACAAGAATCATAACCCTACACTTTGTATGCCCACCTTCGATGAAGAGGGGGTATATTGTTTTGCACATGTCGGTCGGTCTGTCGGTCCGTCCACCAGATGGTTTCCGGATGATAACTCAAGATCTCTTAGGCCTAGGATCATGAAGCTTCATAGATACATTGATCATGACTTGCAGATGACCCCTATTGATTTTCAGGTCACTAAGTCAAAGGTCAAGGTCACAGTGACAACAAATGTATTCACACAATGGCTGCCACTACAACTGACAGCCCATATGGGGGGCATGCATGTTTTACAAACAGCACTTGTTTTAATGGGAGTTATTTCTCTTTATTTTTTTGTATGATGTAACTTTTTATCTCAGATACCCTTCAAGATTTAATGGGTGTATAATTTTAAATAAGAAGAAGAGCAAATGTATAAAAAAATTACCCTGGGCTCAATTATTATTTTTAGAATCATACTGTTTACATGTATCAAGGGCTTTGCACCCGTTTACATGTATCAAGGGCTTTGCACCCATCCAGAAACAATTTTTTTTGGGGCAGGTTTTTTTTCAATGAATATGTTTGATTGTCATAAAGTAAGGGTTTTTGCATGTGCCAGAATTCTTTTTTTGAAAATGTTTTCATTTAGAAAATATAGCCCACAGTGGTTAGCAAGATAGGTCCTTGATTCTTACATGTATGGTCATTGACAGTTTTTAATTTATCAATAATTATAGAAAGTTTATTATAGTAAGTTGACTATTATTGTTGGTAGTTTATGTTGTTTATTTACTTTAATTTTGTAGTAAATGATTACCATTCATTAACAAAATTCTGTGGAAACTACATATAAGATTATTTAAAAACATACTTTGGACGTGGTAATTTATTTTTGTGTAGAATGTTTAGCTTCATTTACTTAAAAGTGTAGAACTTTTATGATTTCTTATTACACAGTCATGTGAAGCAGCCATTACTGATAAGTATGTATTTCTAATTATTAAATTTGAATATTTTTAATCTTTTTTAAACATGTACATTGAACGTGTTATAGAAAAAGATAATTCAAGTGAATAACAGTAGAAAATACTAGTCATTTTGTTCTTATTATGTATTTTGTACATGTATCTGTAAAAAGTAATTAGAAAATCTCATTATGTGTACAAATTGATCTTAAATCATGCATAATCAATAAAACCAAATATCATAAATTATGCTCTCCAGCATAGTTTTATATAAAAACGAAACGCAATACCGCTTGCAGCATAAACTTTTTCAGCCCCTTTTCTTCAATGTACGCATGCATTAAACCATTTGCCCAAAGATCTGCGAAACATATCTGATTTGTCCTGAACAGTTAGGTTGTTGTTCAAACCTGCATTTATTGTTATTCTTATACAATAATAATACCTGCAATTAAAAATTCAATTGTATACGAATACTATTAATTCATAATATTTTTAGACCATTGGTATAGATTGAATGTGCTTAGAACTTCATTTATTAAATTAAATTGATATTCTATTAGGACCTGGATTAAATATTGATACTTTATTGGAACCCTAATTAAATTATTTTGAAACTCACTTGATTTTGTTTTTGTGTGATGTTATTATTTTCTAGGAAATAGTTGAATAAACTAAAATACAACACAATTTATTTGTTACTATTGCTGTTGATGTTACCGCGTGTTCGGTGCTCAATCTACACAGGTTGGTATCTGTTTTCTTTTTTAGTAGTGATTTCTTTCTTTCCGCCAAAGTCCTAAGCGTTGGGACTGAGTTATTACTGCGATCCCTAGGCGTTTACGCGGCCACGGTCATTGACGTCATGGCGTCCACATAACGTTCTTGGCGTGCCTCCTTGAAGTAAGCATAGCGACTGCACTATGACCTTTCAGCGTTCGCGTTGAAAGAATCTAAATGTTTTTCTCCTTAAATTGTCGTTTATGTCTACGCTTAAAGTTGTGAAGGCTTCATTAGATTTAAATGAACATTGCTCAGTTGTATGCCTAAGTTAATGGGTCGTGTGTGTGTGTGGAAAGGTGGTGAGGACAACTCTTGGAAGAATGCTCATGGTCGATAACATCGTTTCAGTGCAACACGTATAAAGAGTCCAGGCAAGGGACACACACACAGGTCAGGAGAAACTTGAACCAACCGGCACTATGGTGTATTTTCTCAGAGAACAACCACCATTCTAGGACAAAAATCTAGTGTCATGCAATGATAAACGAAATGAAGACGTCCTCTAAGAAGCCAAGCAGGCCACAGCTTTTTACTAGGACGTTGTTATACTGTCGATAAGATATCTGTCCATCCGAAAAACAAATGTAGGTTTGGCGAATCTATCATTTGCCTCATTGCAGTGTCCAAACTACGACCTTATTGTGTCTTCAACGACGCTTTTGCGAACTTAACGTTTACTTCTTCGTCTATAACGTAATCAGGGCGATCCTACAGCGTTCTAGCCATGACGCCGTGAGACCCGCCATGCCTCGGCGTTTACTTTGATTATGTCCAAAGAAGTTGCCGTAAAATCGCCTTTTTCGGCGAGCTTGACATTTGGACGCCGTCTTCATACTTTCTGACGACTTCCTGACGGCGTCTTTGTTAATGCTACCGCTCCTGGATCCCCGTTGGAACGCAGTCAAAAAGTCAGTCTGGTGTGACGAGGATATATTGTAGTAGCAGTACAATGTTAACGACGTGATTATAGACGATACATAAGTTATGACTGTGGTCTTCCTTCAATTGGTAACATCGATATCAGAGGCTGTTTCATCGGAATCTATATCCCTACAGAAACCCATCTTAACCTACTGGGACTAATGGTTACCTGATTTATAGGTCTCTGATGTTTATTTATCTCCCATCAGACTGCAAGAGGAGCACGCACCGACGCAAGGGCTTGTTTTTCAAGAATTAGAGAGAATAATCGCTTTTGTTGTTTTAATAATGTCAACAACTAATTTTACATGAAACTAGTCAAAAGATGAATCGTATATTCCAAAAACATATGCTTGGCTGATGAAAGCAATTCCACAAAGATGACAATGCCCGACAAATAATCGACTTCTAAGGCTCTAAGTGCGAGATTGATTTCATCACTAGAGAAACAAATGGCGCGTGGATCCATAACTAAAGGGAAGTGGAAATATAAGGAGTAGATCTATACTTGCAGGAAATAGAATTATGTAGAACGTCTTGTGAAACATTGCACGACAAATTATAGTACGATGCAAATTATTAAAACGTATTTTCTCAAAGCACCTACCTCAATCATGTGTTTATTCATGTAGAGCTATACATACAGCTGGTCAGAGTATTCGGTTCAATCTTTCTGTTCCGTCTCCTTTATGTGTATACTGTTATAAATATTTATTTATTGCCCACGAAAACATGTAGTCGTTACTTAAATATGTCGTTATATATTTTACAATACCATGCCAAGACCGTGTTTGACGAATCATATTGTAAATTGTGGCCTTTACCTTTGATAACAAAGACGTCACTTCACGAGATAGAGTAGAAGCAATGCAATAATAACATACATGCATATTCTAAAAAGTAATTTATTAATGGAACGTGAACAAACAATGATAAAGAATGATTTTGCGGACGATAATCAGATTTGCATACAAAATATCGTCTAGTAACCGGATATAACTAGTTTACGTTAATTAAAATCCTCAAATCCATTAAATATCTACAGATGAAACAAAATCGCGACGGACAGACACGGAAAAAAACATTAACAAAATCATGCATCCACCAAAAAACCTACCAAAACATTCACCCAAATACAAACAAAACCACCCACCGAAACACGCCCCAACCATCCTCCAAACAACTCACCTAAACTCTCATCCAACTACCCACCAAATCACCGACCTAATCTCTCAAGCGAAAACCCACCGATCACACAACCATCTAACCAGTAGAGGGTCAAGAAGAACGGTATTAAACATGAATATTTTAGCTCAACCACCGAAGAGATGGACATATTTATACCATCGTCAGTCCCGCTTCTTTTGCGGAAAGGAACTAAAGGCGTATGTTACCCATTTATGCCTAGTCGACTCTCCCATCCTTCTAAATTGGATCAATTTATTTCCAAAATTAGGGATGTCTAGTATATCTATTTCTATATTTAGAATATTTCTTGTAGAAATTCCTTTAAGCAAACAGCGCAGACCCTGATGAGACGCCGCATTATGCGACGTCTCATCTGGGTCTACGCTGTTTGCCAAGGCCTTTTTTGTAGACGCTAGGCATAAATGGGTTAGAGGATTCAAATTAAATATAATGATAGAGTGCACTAAAGGAATGTGCAGAGTAAAGAGGAAATATACTCTCTCATGATGTTTTACTAAGTTATTGCGGTTTTGTAATGCGGAGCATTATTCTTTAAGTGTTGAACAAATATTTGTGTAAAGGTGCTTAAAACATTGATAATGAACTGTGGTTGAGAGTTCAAGAACTACATTTCTCGTGTCGATATTTTTGGAATCGTTTTCCTTTGGTTTTTTTAATTTTATAATCAGTTTTTTTGTGCCAGTGCCAGGTACTCAAATTTACGGGCAATAGTCATGGATTCAAACGAAACTTTATAGATTGATTTAAGGCTTTATAAGCAAATGCAGAGTAAAGGTGCCATACCTATTTCTTAATCAGAGTTATTGTTCTACATAATGCTTTGGGTTTCAATAAACCACTAAAACGGGGTTTCTTCTCCTACTATGAAGGTCAGATTAATTCATTTGGTTTAATCAATACTATACTAGTATATGGCATGCTTGTCCCTTGAAACCCATCAAGCTCTCTGAGTCCTCCATCGTTGACGTAATTTCGTTCGCTCTTAAAGTACAATGAGACGTTAACCGTGGCTTATCTGCTATAGTTTATATACAATAACATTTTACGATTTCAAGATTTAAAGAGGCCTTTTTACGTTTTGGTAAATTGACAAAATAAAAAAAAATGTTTCAAATTTGCATATTTTCGTTGTAGTTGTGATATTTGTGAGGAAACAGTAATACTGAACATTAACCATGTTCTAAAATATCCATTATAATTATATAAATGCATCTTTTGACGATTTAAAACCCTGAAAAGTATACAGCGTTGCAACGCGAAACGATTGAATAATTTCGAGAGTACTCTTGTTGTTATATTTTGTGACAATACGAGGATTGCATATATAAAGTATAAAATTCATCACGCATTGTATGTGTACGGATGGCCGAGTGGTCTAAGCGCTACACTTTTACTTCATTGGTCAGTGGTTTGAGCCCAATTCAGGGTTACTTTTTTCTTTCTTTAACTTTATTCTTGTTTTTTTTTTTACTGAAGCTTTTTCAATACATGCCAAAATCTTTGAAAAGGTCCCTTAAATGGTTTGTTGCACAGAATGATGTGAAATTGCGTCAACACTAGTTCAAAGTGCGAGAAGGCTAGAATACTAGAGTTCAGTGCTTGTCATTCACATGAATTGATTCAAACGGCATATATAGGATGCATTAGCATAATAACAGCGTTATTAAATATTTAGTGTAACTTTTGTATTTGATGGATCGCTGTCATTCTCAGCGTGCACTCTAAGACGAACAGCTAACGCATCTGTTACATGATTACTTACTTCAAATTTTGGAAGTGTAACATATACATCATTTTAATATCTCATTGAAATATATTTCGAAACTTTGAAGTTATGTAATTGACGTTTACAATGTCTTATACAATTATAATTTTGCTCACAATAGAGGCATTTAATTGACACATATACCTTGTTAATGTTGTGGATCTCTGTTGGCAGATAATTGGAGGTTAGTCTTGACCGATAATTAGGTAATTATGTGCACTGTCCATAAGTACTCGTATGTCTTTTTCCGGATCTTGTTATACTATTATTTGCCATACGATCCTGACCAATCTTCGCGAACATGTGTATGGGTATAACTATAATTGATGATCACATAGTAACTGCGTGTAATTTACTTGTGGACAATTGAGATATTCTCTCAATTTCTCTGTAAAAAAACAACAACAACCGATTCCGATTGAAAATCAAATAATTTCATAAATAAGCCATTCTATATTACTTTCCGCACAGAGGATATGATTAAAGGCAAGCGAGTTTATTTATCAACAATTTATTATTTCAATCAAGATATAAAACAAAAAAAAGTTTAGAAACATAATTGATTAGGTAGTCATTTATGGGTTTAAAATACGTAATTATGTGCATGAACATGTCAACCATTACAAAATGTGTATTTCATGTAATCGATTACAGAATTACACAAAGATCCATTGCGGTAGAATTTTTTTCCGAGAACGATTAATGTGTCAAACAAGCTTGTCGTCGTAAACAATGTGTCTTTACATTTTTTTTAATTAACTCGGCTGAAGAAATAACGACAAACACCTGACAAAAATCCATTTTTTCTCGTATACCTAATCATGATTACTCGTATAGCATTTAATGTGATCCTTAAATGTAAACTGTATATTAAGTAAACTGGGCGATTACATATGTGCTTTATTAGTAGATTTATGATAACGAATCGATTAGGTCTGGAATTCAATTTAAATATAAATTATATTTCATCTTTTAACAAGAACTTTTTCGTATTTAAACAGGTTGTACAATTCTTTAAGACAGATGATACAATTATAAAGCACTAGCGAGGTACATGGAATGGTCTGAGTGTCCAATGACTTCACCAAAGTGGTGGACCGAAAACGAAAGAATAACCGAAACGACCAATTGAAGTCCTCTATACATGCAATCTGCTTTCCCTTGCCTTTACGTCCGCAAAATATGTATACCGTACTAAAGAAAACTGTTATTTTAGTTACGCATGAACTATATACACGTAATATTTCTACAAATCGTCGAAATTAGGAGCCAACACACCTGAGTTAAATAACATGACAATACACAATAATATAATTAGAGTAGACTATAAGTATCACAGTCGTATAAAGACTTTACTCTTAATGGACAATTTTTACAAAATGCCTAATCCATAAGGGAGTAAAATGCCGTACCAATGTTCATCAATGATAGACACTCAAAAGTAATGTTACTGTATGTAAAAGTTGATTTTTCCACCAGTGTTGCGGATGGTGAAACTATCACTGAACTTCATCATACTATACTCATACAATAAACCTAATAGAGCAAACAATTAAACTCTCTCGGAAACCATTCATAACAACTTATTTGTAAACAATGAGTTCATTGAAATGTCAGTGGTGAGTGGCGGATCATTACGATCGTCTCATCACTAAACACTGAATAATTAATTACGAAAAATCGCGATAATCATGCATATTTAAACATATGACGGAGCTTTAACGCGGTATTGTTTATGATTGTAAAGAAAATTGTTGCGAGAAACACAAACAAATGTTTATCGAGTTGCTAATTTCTAATCAAAACAAGCTCTGGGTTAATGATCAATGCCAAAAAAACCCCACACCAAACGTTTCCCGTTTTGTCCATAGCAAGACAAGTGTATTTCATTTGATTTATGTGAACGCAGTTTATTTAAATATTATGTTTACAACAAAAATCTGATATTGGTACACACATTTTAAAATGCAAAACGGGTTTCAGATGCTTTCTTGTGTCCTTAAAATGCAATTGTTCACAATCACCTAGGAGACTTTAGAATGCACCTGCTTTTGTTTTAGTGCTTTAAATGCTTTCTCCTTCCTGCGAACATTCGATGACACGCAATTTATTTTACAACACAGTTCGTATTGGACTGGTTTGTACAAAAACCTGTCGAGAGCTTCACGATCTGAAAAGGTAAAAAAACGATGTTGTTTGTCGTAGTCAATCATCAAGAAACCGGAAGTTTTGTATTCGATGATGTCATAGGAACGCGGGAAAACGGTCACGTTCCGGGCCGTCTGTATTTCTCGAAACAATTTCATAATCCTAAGTTCTCTTATTTCTTCCTGAAAAGCAAAAGAATGGATTGTTAATGCAAAGAACAATAGCAAATCACATGTGATACGGTTTGACTCTTAATTGTTGTTTTTGCTAATAAAATAATGTGATACATAATTTATTATTTATTTGTTTCCTTGTTCTTTTTTAACAATAAATAGATGAAAAAACAAATGTTATGTATGGATTAATTTAATTGTTTAAGTATAAAGGTATTTAAATATGTTAAAATATTTTAATTTAAATAGCTAAGGAGCCATTGTGGCCATTATGGCTCACCTGATTAAATTTTATCTTGGACATATAGAAAAAAGAGACCATGTCTACTCACTACATGAAATAAATGCAATCACTTTGAAATAGACACATACAAAATTATGCCTGTGAAATAATGATGTGATCTGACAAATGTAAATACAAATGTATTTATCAATTCCCATATGAGTTGACATGGCAACCGGAGCTCCACTTATACCAAAAGGATTGATATAACTCGTAGAGGACCGGTCAACATGAAATCTGATAAATTTGTCTTAGCTAGTTTAAGGGAAGATTTTGTTTAATATTTCAATCCCAAGATCATTTTCTTTGCACTTGTTGCAACAAGGCAGAACAATTTATTAACCTCATATAGGAACACCTTAACATTATCTCTTCAAATATTTAGTCTACTCCAGAATACATTAAAAGTTGTTTAGAGGAAGCTGTTGTTTCACCAGCCTTTGCAGCAGACCATTTTGATTTAAATTTAATCTTTGTAAAAGTTTGATTTAAATTGGCCTGGTGGGATTTTGGAAGACGTGTTATATAAAGAAACAGTGGATGCACGAATTGCGATGGACGACGACGGACAAAGGCTGGTCACAAAAGCTGGACCCGGAGACTTCGTGCTCAGGTGAGCATTAAATACAAAAAAAAACTGAATAAGTACAGACACGATGTTTAAACATTTAAAGTTGTAAATTGTATTTAAATTTTCACTTTTACTTTGAAGAAAAAGCTGTAAGTCGAGCGATGTCAAAATTACACACATTTTGATACATGCATAATATATGTGCGAAATTGAAAAAAGTGCAAATATATATATATACATATATATATATATATATATATATATATATATATATATATATATATATATATATATATATATATATATATATATATATATATATATATATATAAATGAACTAACATTTTTTTAATGTATGTTCTTTAATATAACAAGAAGAATTTCATAGATTTAATATTATTTTGTATCTTACCGACGGTTACTGTAAAGTTGAGTGCAAAGAAAGAGCTTACTGGAATTTAATCTTCGAATTGAAAGGTGTATACACATATAGTTTTACACATTCATTCATGTACAATACATATAGCTTATATTTTAGGAATTTTACGAAAAACTAACTTGCACATGCATAGTTTAGATGTAAGCATGTATATCACCTACCTGTATACAAGTGCACATAAGAAAGAGAACTAATGTGCTTTATTGAAACGTGTGAACTACACTGATAGTGCAAACTTAACTACATACTGATGTTATAAACAATACTATATATTGTGTGTTATGATTAATAATGCTGTTATAACATATGTCTGCAAATGTTTTGACAAGAGGCCAGTTTTGTATTGCAGTTGATACATTGCAAGCTTATGTTTCATACTATTTACATGTCAAAATCTTGAAGGACTTCTGCGATTTCTCTGACAATGAGATACATGTACATACCGTTTAATTTTGAGGCACACATGGTGTATATCATTCATTTTTAAATGTGTTATTCCAAGAAGTAGCTCATGGCATGTCAGCTGACTAAGTAAGCTTGGTCAACTTCAAGGGTTAACAGCAACTCTAACAATTTTCAGCGTAGATGGACAGCGCCTGAACAAGTGCGTTATGTTTTCCTCTTCATTGATGAAGAATGTTCATATATTGTTGGCTACAATTTTCATTTGAAAATTAGAGCTATTGTTCCCAAGATTCTGTAGACTATTCTACACTTGACAATCTGATGTATGTATCCTAATTATAATGAACACAAAAGCATTACGTTTTTTCAATCATTACTTACAAATTATTAATTCCATTTTGTTTTACTAGTTGGAATGCCACTGTTTTCAATTAATAATTTATTTATGTATTTTTTTGTATCATCAGAACATATTACTTTTTTCTCCATGTTAGTTGGCAATATAGACGCTTAAGTATTATTGTCTAAATTTGTATCGGAAATTGTCACCATATTTTCATGATGTGATGTGTCTTATTATGCTAATGAACCCTTCGTGCATTACAATAGGAAATTCACACTTGCTCCGGCATGTCATTCCAAAGTTACTTTGGAAATAAAAGTAATTCTTTTTGTCATCAAAATACTCTCACAAAACAAATACCTCTTCGATTAAGATGCTTGTACATTTCATTGACCATACATTGATAGGATTTTATGTGAATAATTGATGAAGCAATCGTTCTGTTTTAGACAAGTATAGTTAGGCTCTATTGGTCATTGTCGGTTCGGGTACTGCTTAAATGTACCCCGTGTACTTAAAGTATACTTAAATGTACCCAGAGTACGGAAAATATACTAACACGTACCCGGCCTGTTTAGACTGTACCTGAGGTTTATTCCCGCCTAAACTCCGATGTCGTAAACGCGCTACGAAATACGAAACACATTTCTTTTTGAACAAAACCTGCCTCAACATGCTTTTTGAGTAGGATAACAAAATAATGACATAAATATTAGCCGACAACGACCAATTTAGCGATTATAATTCCCGGGTACGTTTCAGTATATTTTCCGTACCCGCTGTACATTTAAGTATACTTAAGAGTAGGCCTACTTGGGTACATTTAGTAGTACCCAAGCCGACAATTACAAATCATCAAGCTAAAGTAAGTGTTCCATTAAACAAATAATGATATAAATTACATGTTTACAGTTAGAGCAAGGTTCTAGTAGCTATTGCTTAGACAATATTACAGCCTTATGTTCAGAAAATGATAGATCTGAAATAACACAAATAGAAAGTGATGAACATGTGCACATCTATTTTGCGTGAATTTTACCCTTATAATAAGAACTTCTTAGAGACTGTAAGTTGTCACTTTTTAAACTAAGAACGCTTGAAGTGGAATGTGACGTCATGTGTACGTTATTACAGGGCTGCAAGGAAACGTGAAAATATGCGTAAATAAGCTCACAAGAAATTACATTTATATGAATAGTTACAAGAGGATAGTTAATACAGACAAGAAGTAGCCTCGCGCGATCAAACTATACTATGGCGCAGTGTTGTTTTTCTTTCGATTGTTTAAATTCCAGCTAAATAAGTAAGACGACCTAGACACATCAGTACCATTATTAAGCGCTGAATAATGAAGACAAAACATGAGCGAGTGATTCAGATGCGTTTATCAATTAAACCCGTTTGATGAGCTATCGACTTGAACAATATAGTCAGCTAACATAGTTTCCTTTAAAATGACGGAAGGGCGCTAGTTTGTGTCGCGTTTTGAATATCTGCAGATATGTATTATCCGGATCTCAACAAATTTGGGACACACTCTAACCCGTACATACACACACCATTGCCATATTTAATCCACCGATGAAAGTTTCATTTCTATAATACAGAACAGAACATAATAATAATAACGGTGTATACGGCATGTGATTTTAAAATGATTTTAATTGTTTCAGCTCTGTTTGTACCCACAGATTACACGATTATTGCATCATATATCCAATTAAAGGTAAGTCTATAAGCAGCTAAGCATTTCCCTAATCTGTTTGGACACTCCTATAGCAGTGGCAGTACTGTCAATGGCGTATCCGTTTTACTAATACAAGAAAAGCGGTTACTGTAGTGCTCGTTGGTGTTTCAATTAATAATCGTATATTGTATCGATACAATCAAGAGTGATCTAGTTTTTTAGTATCGATTATGCATAAACTAGTATTACATTGTATACCAGTTCATACTATAATTGCGTTGATTCACACCGCTGGGTAAATATTGGAAGGGTTGTTAAGTGTTTCAATAGCGTTCTTGGTAGCCTAACATATCGATGTTGCCATAAGCACAATATAATCACTATATTGCACAGAAAAACAAACATTACTTGAGTACATTCAATCACTTGATAATGACAAAAGAACTCATGTTCGCAAGATACTTGATACCTGGATCATTGAATAGATTTTCCTCCTTTACTGATTTGTTTTGTTTAAGATGAACCATTATATACAATTGAACAGAGTATTTATTATCAACGTGCAGCAACACTACATGTAAAACCATTTCTATAAATTATACAATTCAACACATTTCTTATCAAGATTGCCACAAAAGGAACGACGTGGATTTTCTCGCAATAACGCACGGTCTGTACCCTGATACTCCTAACCTTTTTAACCCATTTATGCATAGTGTCTAGAAAAAAGGCTTTGGCAAACAGCGTAGACCCAGATGAGACGCCGCATGAGGCGGCGTCTCATCAGGGTCTGCGCTGTTTGCTCACAGGACTTTCTGTAAGAACTATTCCAAATATAGAAATAAATATACTAGACATCCCTCATTTTGGAAATAAATTGATCCAATTTAGAATGATGGGAGAGTCCACTCGGCATAAATGGGTTAATATAACCTAACGCAGTTCAAGATTGCGGAAACAGAGACTTCGTTTCGGTTATGTTTCGTTTTTTGTGTGTCCATTTTCATGTTTGTAAGCGTTGGTCAGGTTGTTATCCATTTTAAGAAGGCAGCATGTTATTATCCAGCAATAATAAAGGTTTTTTATCAATTTTCTCACAGCTTCCCGGCTTCGACGTCTTTTATGGTGCAGTAGAATAAAAACAACTGTTAACGAGCAGTCAAAGCAGTTCATGTCATAATATTCGTTGAAAGAAATAGTAAGTATACTATGTCTTTCTTGTCGCAATGCTATAACTGCGTTAGGATTTGGGAACTTCGGTAGGATTATTTGTATTACAGACCGTGTACCATTTCATTTTCCAAGCGCCAAAGTTTTATTCCGAATGCGAATGTATCTTTACAAGATAAATCATGTGTGGGTATTGAACTGTGTGTTTACTTCATTGCAGCGATATTATACGTACAATTAAGAATAATGAAGCAAATACATATGTTAAAGTAAAAATATGAAGCATGCATTGCGCACTACCGATGAAAGTAAAACATAAAATGACACTAATTACGTGAATATGGTTTCTTGATTGATTGGTATTTTACGAGTTTTAAACCCTCTCTGTACATGTACAATCATTTTAAAAGTGGCATTTCCTGAAACCAAGAATCGGTGAAAATCTATATTATTTTTATAACAGGATAACTAGTTATATCAACTCATCTTCGCGTCAATAATTAAATTGACATACGAATCACAAACATGTTCGAATATCAACCATATGTATACTGCGTAATTGATTTAGAAAAATACCCTGCAGGTGATCATTATTCACTACTATCCTCGACGTAATAAATCTCTTGTAGTAAAAAAATGTATCAATATTGATTTGTTCTTTGTAAGCCACTCAGACCAAATTGAGACACCAATATTGAGCGACATATTCGTCGATGACGGTGCATATCATGGTAATTGTATAATGCTTTAAAAGCGCGTTACATCTGTACTGAGTGGATTGGCACGGTATACTTATTGTGCAAACATGGGGAATTTATACTGTTTTCTACACAAAACGTTTTATTGACTTTATATTAAGGCAATTCAATTTTTATGTTTTACGGTCCGTATGATATGTCTTTTAAAGTTCTTCCCGCGCAATCTCTTCCATATATTTTTTTTCTTTTATTTACAGTGGCAAAGCATTATGTTCAGATCTATTATCAGTTATGGAAATTTAATAAAAATCGATTTGCTATTCAATAACATGCATATGTATACACATTTAGCATTCCACATATTCAACATTATTCCTTTTGAACGTTTCATCAGGTCAAACAAACAATGTATGTGCAATTCACTATTACATTTAACCCTTAACTTATCGTCATGGCGTCGTATTTTCCACTTATATTTAAATTAGTGAAATCGTATACAACATTATTTGTGTTCACTAAGATCGCATAATGTAAATTATCTTGTACGTCTGAATAAAACATAAGTCAAGCCCGTGGTTAAAAAAACCGACACCAAAGCAGTACAAGTTTAATTTGCTAAAACTTTAGATATGGTTACACATTCCAAAAGCGACAACTTTATAAAAGCATAACGCTTGCTAATATATGCATGTTTTCGTATGACAATCATGTTCCAGTTGTAAACGGTACGTTCGGGGAACAATTCACCTAAATATCCTGATGCACAATTTCACATGATGGTAAATATGTTGATACATTAAGTCACCCTAGCAAATATAACGTTCGAGAAAAGTCATTGTTTTCCAACAAGGGCCATAACTCAGGTGACGTCGGAAAAATGCAACAAACTGCCAATGTAAACAAAGTCAGGTGCTGGTTGATTTGAATATCGGCATTGATAATTTGAAATATGCTCACCTATGACCTACCAAGGAATATTCATTTAAAAAATAAATAAGCCTGCCTCTAATAGTTTTGAAGTTAGTCATTATTGTAAGAATACGTGCTTTCCATTAACATTATGATACCTTTCCACTCAGTAAAATCAGTAAAGTAACGCATTTGCTTAGTCACCAGTATACGGTGACCCTATGCACCTTTAGTAACATGACAGCCTCACAAAAGTGTCGTTTTGCATAGACACCTATTGCTTCTTTTAATGTGAATTTGTGACCTAGCATACAAAATACCATACATCTTAGCTCTTAATTCATACGTATGTATTATTATAATATCGTAAAATGCTGAATCTGTATCGTTTTCGAAATAAGAGGTGATATTTTTCAGAAATATGTTGACATTTCTCTTTCCAAAAATATATTTGGCACCCTTTTACCTTCCACAAAGTATGATTTAATAGCTACTGACAATATTGACACGTTTGTGTAAGGTAAAATTACCTTGAAGATAAAAGATGTCAGTCTTTTATGGATATGTTTTGAACAATATGGGTTCCATTACAAAAAAGCCTATTATTTAACATATTCAGCATCTTAAATCTGAAATAAGTAGTGTTAAGTCAATCTAGTCCTTACCGAATGAACAGCCCCGTTTTGATAAAATGTCTTCCTGGAATCGACAATCTTAGACGCCACATCTATTCCCAGATTTACTTGCCTCGACTTGCTTTTTAGTTCCGAAATCGAGCTGTTATCAGACAAACGCGCCGGATTTTCTTTACTAACAAGGTCGCTGGAGGAATGCCCTGTCTTTGAAAAACATCCGCGGTTCGTTTTAGGTTGCGCAGTATTGCTTTTGTCTTCCAAAATATTTCCTAAGACAATACCCGAGTCAACACTTTGTCGCCCCATTTGAATACTTTTTACTGTGCCATTGTTGTCTGAGTCAGAAGCGATAGCGCCGTCTTTGTTTGCAACTTCTGATTTGTTTTCATGGTGAGAACTTTTGCTGGTCTTACTCTTTGAAATAACGTGTCCCTTATGTTGGACTTGAAACTTTCCATCAAGATTCTGCGTATTGCCATTTTCTTGTCGTCGTTCCCCATGATTTTTATTGGTTTTACGAGGCTTATCTCTATGTATAATACCTCTTTTTGATTCCTTATCAGTCTTGTATTCTTCTTTACTATTTTTATCTGAATTTTCGTTGACAGTCGTGCTTGACAGACTATTTTTAACTTTAGCACTATTAATATGTGCGTATTGTTTTACGGTTTTCATTCCGGGTTCGTCGTCCTCTTCCTTAGACTGGCGTTCTTTCTTATGGTTTACACAATTTTGGGTGGTTTTCATATCAGATTGCTCTACTCCAGCTTTAGACTTTGCATTTAAGTCACATTCATTTTCGACAAGAACATACTCCGTGGGGTTTAAACCTTTTGCTTCATCTTTAAATACCATTAAAGTCTGTGAAGTCTTCATAATGTGTAACTTTTGTCGCAACAGCCTAAGTTCTTGTTCTACTTGTGAGTTGTTCTCGATACTGGAAGCACTACCGTCTTTCTCCTTAGCTGGTCGTTTGTGACGCTTATGTCCCGGTGACCACTTTGAGATTACATGAGATTTTGCTGTCTTTTTTATATGCGCAATTATTTCTCTATTTGGATCAGTGTCTATCTTATGTCCTCGTCTGGTCAAATAAGTTTTTTCTTCGTAGTCGTCAGCTTCAGATTCTGTATTCGATTTTTCAGTTATTACAGCGGGCTCTATAACTAACGTATCTTCCGGAGTCTCTTCAACATTACTTACCCCTTCCACCGGAAGCGTGTTCTCTACATGTATATCAGACATTAAATCTGAGTAAATGGTCTTCATGTCTGATCTACAACTTGATAGAACATTTAGAAAACTTCCCTGACTTTGAATTGCATTGTCGTTTATCTGTTTCAGTGCTTGGTTGAACAAAATTTCTCTTGCTGCTGGACTCATTCCACTCATTCCACTCATGCTGGAAGCCGACATGGAACTTTTCTGAAGATAATACGCGTATTTTGTGTATGCCGATATCAAAACATTAACTGCTGAATTATGTAAATGTAATCAGAAATAATAATTCAAATGGCATCCGATAATATTAGCAAATGTAATAAAATGTGTTTCACTGAATGTATTGAACAAATAAAAAACATTAAAATAGTTTAAATATGAACAAGCTCAAAATAATATCGAATATAAGTGTACACATGTGAAATTTTGAAGATCTTATTCATTGCAGGAGACGGTGATTCTGTTTCGAAATCGATGTTATTTTATTATGAAACATTTTTTTTGTCATTTAAAAATACACATGCAATATATAATTATATTAAACGAGGATGCTTTTTAATATATGCTTTATATTTTTTTAATATCGCTGTTATATACCTAATAGGATTGATACAAACGATAATATAAACGTATTCCTACCATAAAATAAAATACATGTACAAAGTTAACATATTCCGGTACACGCTATTCTGATATATACATAAAAAGTGCTGCTGCAAGCTTATGCGTTAAGTTACGTTTTACCTTATAATCAAATTCTAATTTACCTGATTCTTTTCCGTAGACTCGTTTGATATCCTCATAGGAAAACTTTTTAAACTCATGGTCTCCATTGACTCAGTTTTTTCGCTGCCATTCCTTTCTTGCATATTACTGATGACATTATTTGAAACTGACTTATCGCTTGCGACAACGTTTGGTTTAGTATGAGTATCTGATTTGTTATGTTTATCGTTCGTGCCTCTATCTTCATTCATGTTCCCCAAATTTGTTTCAGAAGTTACCAGAAGCTCCGGTGGTCGTTTTTTACGTTCAATATTTGTAATTGCTATTCCACTTGTTAGCCGATCGTCTTTTATTTCAGTTTTATTTGTTGATGTGTTTAGCATTTTGCTATTTTGAAAATCGCCAACTTTAGAGGCTTCAGTAAACTCTGATGAAAGGGTCACATATGAAGTTTCTCCATTTACAAAATCGTTTTCTGACTGTTTATTTTCATTGTGAAACACGGCATCCAATTTGAGTACATCAGTTTTGCTGTCCTTCAATTCAGTCGAGTGATAATCACCATCGTTTGAAACTTTTGTGCACTCTGATGAAACGGTTTCAAGTGAAGTTTCTTCATTTATACCATGTTTTTCTGACTGTATGTTTTCCTTTCTAAGCACATTGTCCGATGTGTGTATATCAGTGTTGCTTTCACTCAGGTCAGTCGACTTCTGCTCAAATGACACAGAAGCCGTGCTAGCTTGTGAATAATTAAATGTGCCGTCGGGAACGAGTTCATCGATGCGCTCTATAACGCCTCGTGCATTATTCATCAACTCATTATTAGTTTTCAGTTGGGATTCAAAACACACATCAGATGACATTGGGTTAGAATATGAACCACGTCGTTTATCACTATCCGTGTGCTCTTTTTCGCTTTTAGTGTCCTCCAAAAGCGACGCATCATGCTGTGTTATTGTGGAATTATAAACATCTTCTATTTTATATGTATCTGCACAGTCGTGCTGATTGTTATTACTAATGGATATTGAACTTTCCATTTTTTCGTTACTTTGCGATTTTTTATACTCATGTTCCATTTTTAAAAACGATTCTTCTTTCACTTTGTATAAAACGAGCGTTACGTCTCCGTCTTTAATTTTTACTTCTTCAATTACATTTTCTTTTTCGTGTTTGTTGTCACTGTTATTGCGATTTTGTTCATTTTGTATCATATTGTTGTACGTCTTTTTCGTTACTTCAACGTCGTTTGGCATTTTTTTTGCCGTAAACTGTGGGTCTGCTAAGGGCATGCCCTCAACGAAAGTGTCTCCGTTTGAAGTGTCGGAATCGTTTAGAAGGGGAATCAAATTCCCGTCCATGGTATCAGTTGTTGTAGAATCACCTGTACTCGAAGTGTCACGATCTAAATTCTGGTTTTCTGTCAATAGTTCTGGTTCGCTTTGTCGATAACCTTTGGACCTATTGCGCATACGAATTTGAAGCCAATACTCCGAAGATATTTCACCTTCTGGTTGAATGATCTAAAAACATTATAATATCAATACCGCTTTGAAAAACAATCAAATGTATATCAAACGAAAAAACACACAACACAATACGTATACAGTTGCGAAAGAGAAAAAAACGTATTACCCTATTGGGACGGTCAAACATTTTTTCACTGTTTTATTCCAGTCATATATACCAGCTTTTGATGTGTTTGCATTGTAAACATAATATAAAACTAGGAAAACAATTTATCCGTCAAGGCTATTGATTAAAACCACCATTATTTTAAAAGGTATTAACATTTATTAAAGAGAGAGTAATGATCAATCAGTTTTACAAGAAAACCTCGTTAGTGATATGAACTATTTAGAAAGATAATATAAGCATGTGCGTATGTGTAACTAATATCGTGCTATCGTAATTTTTTTGTATGTAGCCGCCTTGTCCATTTCCGTCACATTCTTCGTTTCTGCGCGAAATCCGAGAACTCAATGATTCAAATTTGATTATGTAGCATCTATATATGTTGGACTCGCGCATATTGTAATGTCGATCAATTCCAATAATTGTACAATTGGTTGTTCTCCTTTGGTTAATCATTTCACATTTTCTCAGAAATTGTTCGTTTGATGATCTCATAAACTAATGGACATGATCAGCTGAAACTTTATACTCAGTATTATAAACCCGAAGTCTCACTATTGCCGGTAGAGACCCGATCCATCCCGGTTTGCTAACACCGGTCGACCGGTGAGAACCGAGATGATTCGTAGAAATATTTTAACGCGATCACACTATTTCCCGGTGCCGCCCCGGTTGAAGCCGGTCAACAGCCCTGCAGAGTACCGGTCAACCACGGACTGGCTACGGTTTATTCCGGCGAAGCCGCGACAGAGCCCCGGTTGTCGCCCCGGTTGAGCTCCGGTGAAAATCTGCAGCGTCCCGGCATAGCCCCGGTATACCGTAATTCCGCCGGCACTCACTGGGTCTATACCGGCATCAGACCCCGGCAGAGCTACGGCTACGCCTCGGTTTAACCCCGGTCGTCGCCGGTAATGCCCCGGCAGAGCGCCGGTTTACTTATGTACCGTAGCTATACCGAGACTCTGCCGGCATTTACCGGGGCTCCACCGGGGCATTGCCGTAGCTCTGCCGGGGTCTGATTGGGCCCCGGTGGAGCTACGGTGCCGTCCCGGTTGTTCCCGGTGCCGTCCCTGGTTGTTCCCGTTGCCGCGCTGGTCGTTGCCGGTCCTTTCCGGTGACTCCCGGTTCATCCCGGAGGTATTAAACATTTTAATACTTTCCCGGTGGAGCTCCGGGTGTCACCGGTTCATCCCGGTCGTCCCCGGTGGAGCTCGGTTCATCCCGGTAGAGCCCCGGTTAATCCTGGTAGATTCCGGATCACGCATCGGGGCTCCGCCGGCATCATAGTGAGACTGGGCCTTAAGGTTATGACACGTGCATATTTTCAGCTTGATACGCCGCAATGACTTTTCAGTTACTTATCAATAGATACAAATGACCGGAATTAATCGAAACTTTATACGAAGCACCCTTATACAGGGTGCAGGATCAACGGGGTTCACAGGGGTTTACACACGGGCTGGACAGAATGTAAACACACCATTAAGAACTTTATTTCTAAAAATATCTCAAGTTATTTAAAAACATTAGCAAACATCTTTAGTGCATAAAAGACAGTTATTCATGCAATTTGTGCCGATATCTTAAGATTTAAGAATAGATCATGGAATACGTCTGAAATCGGTGCCGAAATTTCACGATGAGTTCAGCATTACCGTGTATATGAATACGTTACACATAGAATTTTGGAAATTGGCACAGGCTTTTAAAATAAAGTAATTCTGATGTATTACATATTGCCATAAGCAGCATAATAAAATGGAAGAAAAGGACCACATAGCGGTATGTTTACATCCATAGACATTCAATTGTGAACCCCACACAGTCATGTGATCCTTCACCCTGTTCTATAGAGGGTGGACTTGCGTTTATTGTTTTCCAAAGCGTTATTTTGTATTTATTATGACCGTTTCTAATGAAATTTTCGTTTCCGTACATTTTTTTTTAATTTGATGCAAAGTTTTGTTAAATATCTATATTTAGTTGGATATTGGCAAGATCGTCCAATGGAAATATTTTCACGAAGTTATTGCCCTTTAATGAAAAGAAGGACATTTTTGGTTTCTGCTTAAAAATGAGTATTTTCAAATCCCAAATAGACTGTTTAAGAGTGAACAAGCACGTATTTTCAGGTCGTTCTATGGAATTATTGCTGTCATTCAATGTGTTTATTGCTGAACAGATGTTATAGACTAATTTATTTAACTTACATTTTGAGGCAGTCCTACCAAGGGACCATAAGCATATTTTTAGGTTCTTGTGGTCCATTGATCATTTATGGATAAATTCCGTATTTTATTGTTACCAAGCTTTCAATTAACAAAGCGCATTATCACGGCGCGTTTAACACTTCCACTGATATTTGTGCGACTGACTGTAAACACTGCATATACAGTATTTATGCGCTTTCATTTTTTAATCCATTTACAGTCGTATACATATTAACAGCTGTCGTTATATTACTTACGGATAAATGTGCATGTTGATGGTCAAATTGTGTTCATTTATCTTGGCTAAAACTAGATTGGTTTAGTATGTGGTGAACTAGCGGTCGATTGTAGTTTTAATGGTAAGAGTTCCTCAGATGGGTCTAGTTAATACGGTTGCCTTGACCTTATTTGGCTGTCATATGCTTAAACGCGCATTAGTTTGGCTGTAGCTTATTTTGTAGCAGTGACCTTATTTTAAGTCACATTGTAAAATGAGACATAATTTGATTGTAGTTTATTTTGTAGCCGTGACTTTGTTTGGCAGTCATATTGTAACACGAGACATAATTTGATTGTAGTTTATTGTGTAACCCTGACTTTGTTTGGCAGTCATATAGTAAAACGAGACATTATTTGACTGTAGTTAATAGGTACTTGTGACTTAGTATGACAGCCAAAGGATGAACTGAGACTCATTTTGGCTGTAGTGCCTACGGTGCCTTATACTTTGCGTTTCAGTCATATAATAAAACGAGACCCAGTTTGGGTATATAGTTTATGTAGTATATACGGTAGCCATGTCCTTGTTTGGTAGTCATATGGACACGAACATGAAATTGGTTTTAGTGAATACGGAATCCATGACTTTATTTGGCGACCACAAGGTAAAACGAGGCTTATTTTGTCTGTACTGTAGTAAATATGGTACATGTGTCCCCTGACCCGGTTGTTACTGTAGAAAAGACTGTTTGTCATTCCTATGGTACATGTAACTCGAGACTTAGTTGGCTGTAGTGTATACGGTAGCCATGATTTTGTTTTTCAGTCATACAGTTAAACGAGACTAATTTGTCTTTAATTTATACGGTACCTGTGACTCAGTGTATCAGAAATACAGGAAAAGAAGATTTCGTGTTGCTGTAGATATTGCGATACCCTTGACTGTGTGTGGGGTCATATGGTAACTCGTACTTGGTTTAAATTTCGGTCATAAACCTTACTTAAATTTACTTTACGGCACCCGGGTCTTAGTTTAAGATAAGCGAGACTTTTGTCCACTTAGTTTAGACTTAGAGATGTAGTTTAGTGCCGTCTGCATATAACCCGTGGTTTAACAATCGATGTTGGTAAAATACTGGTAAAAAATTGTTAAAAATCGGGTCATACAATAATCGTACCGCTTCCTCAAAATGACAATATTTCGATTATCATATATTTATATAACCGGAACATCGCTTGATTATCAAAAGCAATGATTAAACACATTGAAGAGCTATTTATTATTACTGCATCACATTTAAATTGTAGGATACCTTCTATTTTGAATGAACAACATTCATTTTACGCTTATTATTTTCAGAATCGCGTAAATAATGTAACCAAATTAAGTTTTATAAATCGACATACATATGAAGCATATTTTAGTGATTACCGGCTTCCGTAAACCGGATGATTTGGCCGTTGATGGCTTGGAGCTGTCGACCACTAGACAGCCATTTCTGGTTCCGGTTGCAAAAGTTCCTGAACTGGACACGGACACCTTCGACTGCCTCCGCAGAGGTTTCGCGTCTGAAACGTGAACCTTTGTGTTCACGATGTCAACACCCATCTCTCGTTGTAATTCTTCTATCCTGGCCCAGTCCGACACCGGAACATTCGGCACGTCATGGAACACTTGCTTTCCTTCATCGCGGCACGTGGAGATCATATCCGCTAAGGATTTCTTGCCGTAAGTTCGCTTCCGTTTCCGGCGAATCCTCGCTAAAGGGTGTTCCTCTGGATACTGATCACTTTTATGCGGTTTCTGGTGTGCATCAAATTGTTTCTGGTTCGGTGTTTCGTTATTAGCCGCTTTAAACGGTTCTTCTGCGTTATTTTTGTGCAAGCCACCGTCGCGACACACTTGTAAAGTTGCTGCCAATGACGTCAAGTTTCCTGATTGCAAGGCGTTCGAAATATCGTCCATAGAAGATTCACGATGCTCCATTTTTCTACTTTCACTATTATTTACTCAAGTTGTTTCTTATCACACGCACCTTTAACTGGATGAAGTCTTAAATAAAAAAAAAACATAAAAATATCAAAATGTGACGGGCCTTTTTAACTACAAAAAATTAACACGTATTTTAATTAAAGATTTTTTAGCATAATTGAGCGACATATTACTCAATATCAAGATACAATTAGTTATTTTTGAAATTGACAGTTTACAAGTTAATTGCGTTCCAATTTAATATAATATGATTTCTCTGGAGTTGCTGACTTGCACTAAACATTTAATTTGTATGTATATTATCGTTATCAAAGTATCGTTATATGTCGCGTGATTTAATATTGTTACTAGTAACCTTATAGCTACCACTTAATTACGAGTCGAGATTGAAATGTGCGTTGCCCTGAATATGAAATCATTAATAGTATTCATTAAACATTACTAGTATAACGTGTTCACGCCGTACATTGTATTTTACACTTAGTACATATCGTCTACTGGTGCATTCCCGTTATTTCTTACTGAGATTTTTCATTGAAATACCATTTTTATATCACTGACATTATATAAATTCCACAAAATCACTGAATTATTGTTGCAAAAATGTATACACGATAAATATTCAAGTAAAGCGTCACCTATATTCAGACGGATTAAGTGCCTATACATTAATATTGTACTGCACATTGTTGGACCTTGCAGGTGACACGTCTGAATATGCAATTACAAGTCATTATCAAATGCTTTATATATTGGTCGCTTTTCAGAACCCTTCTTACCACCAAGCTTGTGTTGTTATTAGGACATTTGATAAGCATGAACATCACAACCACTGTCACTCTTTCATTCACTTCCCAATTCCGTTATATTCCACGGAAAGGTTTATTGCTGTTCCGTAGCTCCGTTCGCTTGTTGTTGTTGTTGTTTTCCTTTAATTGTTATATCTCAAGAAATTCACACCTTTTCGACAGTCCTGATTTGCCGGCTGATTGCTATATTTGCTCTCTGCGCATATTCGTGCTTAATTAAGCCACACCTATCACCGGTTAGTTGATGTACTTGTTCATCTCTTTGTACACATGATGATTAGCCCCATAACGACTCAGAACAACTCTCGGACAAGAATCGCCCACATTAGTGCACTTTCAAAACGGTGGAAACTCACCGGTCTTTATATATTATTCACCCTTGAGACAGATTCGATTTTTGCGTGAAATTATTTGAAGTAATTATCTTCAATAATTGTAACTTTTTTGATAAGGCAACAAAGTACAATCGTGTACATAATGTCGCGAACATTACTTTATATCAATATTGTGTGACAATTAAATGAGCGCGGACTTGATGTATTTGGTTTGTTAGAAAGACGTCCTATTGTGCCAAACAATAGGTAGTCGTTATTTCTGCGTGTTCTGGTTAGTATCAACAAGATTTCAATTGGAACTTCCGGATTTAATCACAGTAGGTATGTGCGTTGTTTTGTCCCGCGGATATGGCTTCTCAGCGACTAAGTGCTTTCCATTTGAATTCCAATTAAAACCATAAATAAGTAACGTGGTATTTACTTCACTTTACTTCTCAAACGTACTTGATTAATCTATTAACATAAATTGTATTTTGACTATGCTAAAATCAAATTTCCAAGCTCGTTTAAATCGACTGGTATGTCCAGAAAAATGAACGAACAAACATTTTACCTACACACGAGAAATACATATAGATGTTTATTTTTCTGAAAATCATCAGACACCACATTGCCTAAACTCAACACAATTATGACCATATGAGGTACAGGCGGACTATGTTGGCTAAATTTGAAGCTATTGTTCACATAGCTATAAATAATATCGGTCTACAATTCTTTTCTGTCATATGAATGCAGAATGATCTGTAGGTTGAGTTCTGATTGACTAGCTCGTTAATGTTTTATACAAGTTCTATGTAGGAGTTCTCTTGTAACTATCGTTTTGTTTTCCCATCTGACATACAGGAGTTAAATTAATAAGTTCAAAAAGTTCAGGCTTATTGACAATTCTTTACCAAGAATGCTGTCGCAAACGTTCCAACCGAAGAATAATTGGGTTGATGATTTATAAAATTAGGTTTACCATTTTAGGGCACATGCTAGTCAGGGAGGATGCTTTCTGCCTAAACTTGATTTTTGCAAACAAGTGACTTTATTTAAACGAAAAATATTATAAATACGGAAAGTGTCGTCCCTGATTAGCCTGTGCGGACTGCACATGCTAATGTGGGACAACACTTTCTGCACATGCATTAAACCCCCTTCTCACAGAGCACGGCCCAAATATGATTCTTTGTAAGTACATGTATTCAATTGACCAATTAAATGCATTGGCAGAGTTAATATAATTATGTGTATATATTAATATTTACCGGTAATCCTAGAAACGTCATATGCTATACACTTTGCCGCATGTTTATGGCGTCTGTATGTACATCATTAGAAGCATGCGGGGAAAATTCAAAACATACGCAGCTTAAATCAGATTAAATTATCTATATTTGACCGGCAACCCCGCCGAATAAGTACTGGCTACATTTTTTAGCAAGATTGCTTAAACAATTTACCATGTTGAAATATGTATCTGTTAACATATTGTCTCAAATGAACTGTAAAAAAATGTAAATATCTTCCATCAATTGACACACTTATCTTTTCAATGGCATCGTGCATGTTTTTTAAATGTCGACTACGATAACATGGCTGTTATGTTTTGTAATTCATTCATTTACAGCTATTATGTCAGATTTTAACGCTGTACTCTTTATTTTCATATATCATATTTATGACGTTTGGACCTTCTGTATTTTTGATTTCGTAGGGAGTCTGTTTAAGAGTGACAAAATGCATGTCAACCAATATCATACACCATTTATTCAATACATTTTGTATTGCTTTTTTTATCTACAGACACCGTGTCAGAATACATTTTAATATAAAAGTGTACTTAAACAAGAGCCTTTGGACTGCCTGATAGCTAGGAATGCATACTCTCATTCAGCGTGAACCGCGTAAACTTATTTTTGTAAATTTATAACAAGTAAAAAGTTATGTGCATATAGTATAATGCATTTACATATATGATGCCATATGATTCGTTTTAGTATTGCCACTGTGTTCAATTACACAATATTATCAAAATGACTATGGTTGTTTGTTATTTATGTTCTAGTAATTAGCAGTTATAATTGATAACGTTTCACATTCAATAAGCCAACAAAGTCCAAATAGAAATAAAAATCGAAAATACACATACGTAGGTTATCTTAGTGAACATATGGTGTAAGTAGAAAAAATAAAGTGACATGAAAAGTAACGCTTGCTTAATGAATTGCCATCCAATCCGTGTATATGCGTTGCATTTACGGGTTTTAACGTTTGTGTGACGACACGAAAATGCAGCGTTAAAATGACTGCCGGTAATTTGTTTAAAAAAAATTGTCCGCTACATTTTTTTTTGTCAAGTGGGTATAACGGATATCTGTATATCTGTTCCTCTGTCTGTCCGTCTTTATGTCTTAAGACCCATATTTCGTAGCCATTCTTTTACATCTTTTAACGATAATTTTCAAACTTGCCGATAATTTTACCTATATGTAGGTGTGCACGAGCGATTTTTTCATTATACGTTAACAATTTCAAAAGTAATACCTTTTTTACTTATTCATTATATAACATCAGGTTACAGATTGTGTCGACCTGAAACTTGATTTTGGTATTCGAGATTTTTTTTAACGCACCTTGAAGAAGAGACTATATAGTGAAAGTAGCAGTGACCTCAACATGGCAAGAAGTACTGGGCTCCAAGTCGTACATCCATTCAGAGAGGATATCAGCAGAGGTGCTTCAGAAAAATGAAGAAAGACGAGAAAACGGGCAAGTGTCAACAACAGGAGAACACGTGCCGCAAAAGTGAAAGCAAATGCAGAGTATACCGAAGCAATTAGGAGCGTCAATTGAAGTATTAGAGCAGACAAGCGGAACTACGTAGAGACCCTTGCAACAGAGGCGAAGAGAGGAATACTGCATGTCATTGCATATGTTTCTATAAAAGTGGGAATCGTAAAAGGTACACGAAAGCCAGCTGTCTTAGTGCTGATTAATGGAAACAAAAATGATTTACCTATAACTAATTAAAAGGTTCGCTGAAATCATATTATTCTTTTTATAAGGAATTGTTATTTCAAGTGATAAATAATATTTAATGCACCATTTACTTATGTGCTGTTTCTTATCTATCTTAGTGTGTTGAGTAAGTTCGATAGCAAAGGTACGTGTTCGTATTATAAGGCTTTTGTAAGTCAATTGCGATATGTACGGTGACTAACTTTGCTTTATTTTATATGTCACTATGTCATGTATATTTTCGAAGAGCCAATTTTCCCATACATTTTGTGTGTGTGAAATATGGATTTGCGTTCTTTAAGAGATCAACATTTTAGCGACATATAAAAGTAATAATACAGTAATTACGATTGTCTATTAACAAATATTTATACGAGTAAATGCGGTATTTTTTTCGTCTGTCTTAGCATTTCAATTTGTTTTGTTATAAAATTATTTTTCTCTATAATAATAATACCATTCATTTTTTTATACCAATCTTTGTATTCTGTATACGACAACAAATTAATCAGTTGGTCAACTGATTTTGGCCCAACCAATTTGGAGAGGTCAAGCCAAATGAAAATAAAAAGAAATTTATAAAAAAAACGGTATCATCACAAGCGAGCAAAGGGCATGACAAAAAACATTTTATTTTAAAAATTAATTGATCGTTCATTTGTAAAAAATATATTGAAAGCTTTATACATTGCAAATAATAAACTCTGAATACAACAGCTTGCCCAGTTTATTTCCTAAACGTGAAAACAACCCAAGACAAAGTGTTATTTCTAATGTCACAACACTAAAGGTCAAATATATAGTACTTGAACCAGTTATGTCGGTTTGTTGTCCCCAACGGTACGATTTTTTTTTCTTTTAAGATTCATCTTTTAATTTCATGCACAATTTGCCACAATATTTAAAATTGTTGAACGACATTTTAATTTAAAGGGACCTTTCCACAAATTTTGGCATGTGTTGAAGTTTGTCATTAAATGCTTTATATTGATAAATGTAAACATTGGACCTAAAAAGCTCCGGTAAAAAAACAAGAATAAAGTGAAATAAATAAATAAAGTAACCCTCAACTGGACTCAAACACTGACCCGTGGAGTAAAAGTCTTTCGCTCGGCCGTACGTGTTCATACAATGAGAGGTGTATTTTATACTTTATATCAGCTATCCTCGTGGTATTACGCAATATATTGAACAACAACAGAAATCTACAAACTATTTAATCGTTTCGCGTTGCAATGCTTTATAATGTTCAGGTTTTTAAATCGTCAAACGATGCATATAATGGATAGTTTAGAGCATGGTAAATGTTCAGTATCACTGTTTCCTCACAAATATCATATCTACATCGCAAATTTGCGAATCTGAAACATTTGAATTTTTTTATCAATTAACCAAAACGTGGAATGACCCATTTAAATGAGCATTGAATATGAATGCCATCATCTCAGTTTATTTGAGGAAAATAAGTACGCTAATGTTAAAAACGATTGAATCATTAAATATTTAGATGTTGCTGTACACGATCAACAAGACACACTTCGAACGGTCCCATTATCAAATATCTCACGATTCCCCGATGGTCACTATATCAGTAATTCCTTTAACCCATTTATGCCTAGCGTGTAGAAAAAGGCTTTGGCAAACAGCTTAGACCATGATGAGACGCCGCATGATGCGGCGTCTCATCAGGGTCTGCGCTGTTTGCTCAAAGGAACTTCTGTAAGAAATATTCTTACTATAGAAATAAATAAACTAGGCCACCCTAATTTTGGAAATAAAATGGTCCAATTTAGAAGGATGGGAGAGTCCACTAGGCATAAATGGGTTAAGCATTTGATCATGAATGCATATTTTATTAAACTCTCATGATGCGGCGTCTCATCAGGGTCTGCGCTGTTTGCTCAAAGGAACTTCTGTAAGAAATATTCTTACTATAGAAATAAATAAACTAGGCCACCCTAATTTTGGAAATAAAATGGTCCAATTTAGAAGGATGGGAGAGTCCACTAGGCATAAATGGGTTAAGCATTTGATCATGAATGCATATTTTATTAAACTCTCTCTCTCTCTAAACGTGTCTCTGAACATCGATAATGCCACAACAAATGTATTAGTTGTTCGACTCAATGCATTGAAGCGTGCGAGCGGACCATAACTATTTTAATCCCTCTCTAAATATATTTATCGACTAATGAAGAGCGCAGAATAAAAATGTAAAAATCCAAACGACCATAATTTGTTGTTCCAACCGTAAACTTGTAAGGGGTGGAGTGATATCGTTTTGGCGTTGTCCGTCACTCCGTCTGTCAAAAACTTTTCAGGGCTACATGTCAGAACCAATTGAGGCTTCCGACATGAAAATTCATGGATGTATAGATATCAATGTCGAGAAGTGCCAGACACAAGAGACTTCACCAAAATCTTTCTTAAAAAAGAGTTTTTGTCCTTTGTTGTTTTGTATTGATGTCCGTCTGTCACAAACTTTTCAATGCAATATCTCAAAATCTTTATACGTTTTAAACATGACACGTCATCAATGTATAAATATCAATAGGAGACGTGCCTCACACAAGAAGCGTACATCGACACATGCTTAAATTTATTGGATTTCCTTTTTCCCTTTTCCTGATCTTGTATGATTTCAGCATATTACAAATTTTTCAGGGCTGTATCGTTTGTAACCACAGCAGCTTCTTTTTATGTTTACGGTAGATATATAGCTGTTTAACACGATAAAAAAGAAACACCCATTTTTAAGGGAAACATAATAATACCGCGGAGAACAACATATTGGTGCCGTGTTTTTTTAACTCTATTTAGCAGAATTATTCACAATATTTCCAAACTGTATAATAGCTGCAGAATGCATGCATAATGATGTTGCTATATGGAACACTGATTTTTATAGGATAACTTTATGTTACGAAATACTTTGCAAACTATACGTTGTTTTTGAGTATTTATGTTAATATAAGGACAAATTAATCAGGTTTAATATGAAACTATCCACAGGCAGCAGTATCATAAATCCCCCCCCCCCTGGACCCTATCCCCCCTGAACCCTATCCTCCCCCCTCCGGAGCTTACCCAAGGGTTTTCAGATTGTGAAATGTACACCTATTGTGCATGGTGTTACTTTTCAACAACACATATTGACAGAAATACATAGTTTGAAAAAAATAACCCTCGCATAGGTATTATATATAATACCTACACGAGGGTTATTTTTTCAAACTATGTTTTTTTGTCAATATTCGCGGGGGGGGGGGGGTAGGGGGCGGGGGGGGGGGCAAATTTATGATACTGCTGCCTGTGAAACTATCCAAACAATCTATCCGTCATGGCTATTGATTAAAATAATTCATTATCTTAAAAAGCATTACAATGTCATTAAAAAGAGAGTAATGGTCTATCAGTTTCACAAGTACAACACCGTTAGAGATATTAACTATTTAAATAGGATGTGTGTATGTGTCATGAATTACGGACTATCGTTAGTTTGATGTAGCCGCCTTGTCCATTTTTCCGTCACATTCTTCGTTTCCGCACGAAATCCCAGACCTTGATGATTCGAATTGTTTAATGTGGCATCTCTAAATGTTGGACTCACGCATATTGTAATGTCGATCAGTTCCAATAATTGTACAGTTTGTTGTTGTCCTTTGATTTATAATTTCATATTTTCTCAGAAATTGTTCGTTTGATGATCTCAGTTACATATCAATAGATACCAATGACCGGAATTAGTCGAAACTTTATACGAAGTTCCCATATACAGGGTGCAGCATCAACGGGGTTCAGAGGGGTTTACACACGGGCTGGACAGAATGTAAACACACTATTAAGAACTTTATTTTTGAAAATATCTCAAGTTATTCAAATACATTAGCAAACATATTTAGTGCATAAAAACAGTTTTGCATGCAGTTTGTGCCGCTATCTCAAGATTTAAGAATAAATCATTGAAAACGTCTGAAATCGGTGCCAAAATTTCACGATGAGTTCAGCATTACCGTGTTAATGAATGCGTTACACATCGAATATTTGGCCATGAGCACGGGCTTTTAAAATAAAGTAATTCTGACGTATTTCACATTGCCAAAAGCAGCATAATAAACTGGAAGAAAAGGACCACATAGCGGTGTGTTTACATTCATAGACGTTCAATTGTAAACCCCACACTGTCATGTGATCCTTCACCCTGTTCTATATAGGGTGGACTTGCGTTTATTGTTTTCCAGTTATTTGGTATTCATTATAACCGTTGCTAATGATATGTTCGTTTCCGCACGAGATCTCTAAAACCAGTTATTTTTTTTAATTTGATGCAACTTTTTATGAAATATCTATATTTAGTTTCTATATGGATGTTGGCTAGATCGTCCAATTGAAAGATCCGCGAAGTTATAGCCCTTTAATGACAAGAAGTGCATTTTGATTTCTGCTCGAAAATGAGTATTTTCAAATCCCAAATAGACTGTTTAATAGTGAACAAGTACAGTCAAGTTACTATTACCGGATCATTACCCATAGCGGGTCACTTTGATGTTCAAGACTGCGTATCGCGATAAATAGATGACATTTTTAGATGATATTTTGCATACAGCATCTTGAAGGCCTTTTCTTTAAAACGCATTGATTGAGTCGTAATAGGAGCTACTCTTTGTTAATCATTTCGGTGTGTTTTGCTGACATGTATATACGACTTTGTTGACTTCCGTCTCGTTTCCAAATCGAGGTTGAGCATTTTTTGCGGCCACACGCTATACCTCTGTTAGAAAGTAAGAAGTTCACGCATTAATTTAAAGGCCATTAAGTAGTCTTTCTGCCTGCAAAAGTCCATTTCAGTTTTGATTCGTTTTTAAGATTTTGCAACACCTTAAATGAAATGAAGAATTAGTGTAATAACGGATCAAGCGTGATAATATGCGTTTTGATAATACTAGTATATGAAAATGCATGCAAATCTTGCTGATTCTTACAATAAATGATCTCAATCTTGATGTTTTATTTATGTTCCATGTTCAATATCGATGATTAGATATGATTCAAACAATTAACATGGTTTTTAAGATGCCCATATCTTTTCGATCTTTTTAGGATTTTCAACAGATAATTCATACAAGAACACCATGCGTAAAGTGTGGATACAATATCACATATAGAAAACAATATTAAAAACATGGATATAATTTATAACTGGCAATGTAACTTGGTCATTGTAAACAACACATTTCATGTTTCGACAGTTCAAATACCGTGTGAAATGCCACCCTGAGTTAGTCACGTGATCCGTTTTGGCTTCAACTGAACGGTAAATGCATGAATACTGCGGCGAAAAAAAGATATAACAAATACGTTTTGCCTGCCTTTAAAAATAAGACTATGTGCTAAATCTGTAAGCAAAGGTAATATTTAATTAAACTGGTGTAAAAGAAGTCTCAAAACATTTATTGCTTTTCACCAGAACAACTAAGTTACGCTACTGATCCGGAAATGGTAACTTGACTGTATTTTCAGATCGTTCAGCATTCAATGGTATCTATGGAATTAGTGCTGTCATTAAATGTGTTTATTGCTGAACAGATGTTCAGATAAACTAATAACTCATTTAACTTACATTTTAAGGCAGTCCTACCAAGGGACCATAAGCATATTGTTATGTTCTTGTGGTTCATTGATCATTTATGGATAAATTCCGTATTTTATTGTTCCCAAGCTTTCAATTGACAACGCGGATTATCGCGGCGCGATTACCACTTTCACTGATATTTGATCGACTGACTGTAAACACTGCATATACATTATTTATGCGCTTTCATTTTTTAATCCATTTACAGCCGTATACATATTAACAGCTGTGGTTATATTTCTCATGGATAAATGTGCATGTTGATGGTCAAATTGTGTTCATGTATCTTGACTGAAACTACATTGGTTTAGTATGTGGTGAACTAGCGGTAGATTGTAGTTTTAATGGTAAGAGTTCCTCAGATGGGTTCTAGTTTATACGGTAGCCATTGACCTTATTTGGCTGTCATATGCTTAAACGAGCATTAGTTTGGCTGTAGCTTATTTTGTAGCAGTGACCTTATTTTGCAGTCATATGGTAAAATGAGACATAATTTGATTGTAGTTTATTTTGTAGCCGTTACTTTGTTTTGCAGTCATATGGTAAAACGAGACATAATTTGATTGTAGTTTATTGTTTAACCCTGTCTTTATTTGGCAGTAATTTAGTAAAACGAGACATAATTTTAGTGCAGTTTATAGGACTGTACTTGTGACTTAATATGACAGCCAAACGATGAACTGAGACTCATTTTGGCTGTGGAGTCTACGGTGCCTTATACTTTGCGTTTCAGTCATATAATAAAACGAGGCCCAGTTTGGGTATATAGTGTAACCGGTAGCAATGAGTTTGTTTAGCAGTCATATAAAATAAGATTCAATGTGGCTGTAGCATATACGGTAGCCATGTCCTTGTTTGGTAGTCATATGGACACGAACATGAGTTTGATTTTAGTGTATACGGAATCCATGATTTTATTTGGCAACCACATGGTAAAACGAGGCTTAATTTGTTTATACTGTAGTTAATATGGAACATGTGTCCTCTGACCTGGTTTATACTGTAGAAAAGACTGTTTGGCATTCCTATGGTAAATCGAGACTTCGTTTGGCTGCAGTTTATACGGTAGCCATGATTTTGTTTTTTAGTCATACGGTAAAAAGAGACTTATTTGTGTTTAATTTATACGGTACCTGTGACTCAGTGTGTCAGAAATACAGAAAAAGAAGATTTCGTGTTGCTGTAGATATTGCGATACCCTTGACTGTGTGTGGGGTCATATGGTAACCCGTACTTGGTTTAAATTTCGGTCATAAACCTTACTTAAATTTACTTTACGGCACCCGGGTCTTAGTTTAAAATAAGCGAGACTTGTGTCCACTTAGTTGGGACTTAGAGATGTAGTTTAGTGCCGTCTGCATATGACCCGTGGTTTAACTATCGGTGTTTGTAAAATACTGATACAAAATTTGTTAAAAATTGGGTTATACATTAATCCTACCGCTGCCTCAAAATGGCAATATTTCGATTAACCTATATTTATATAACCGGAACATCGCTTGAATATCAAAACTATTCATTATTACTGTATCAAATTTAAATTGTAGGATACCTTCTATTTTGAATGAACAACATGCATTTAGCGCTATTTTTTTCAGAATCGCGTAAATAATGTAACCAAATTAAGTTTCATAAATCACAAATCATATTAAGCATATTTTAGTGATTACCGGTGTCCGAAGACTGGATGATTTTGCCGTTGATGGCTTGGAGCTCTCGACCACTAGACAGCCACTTCTGGTTCCGGTTGCAATAGTTCCTGAAATTGACATGGACACCTTCGACTGCCTCCGCCGGAGTTTCGCGTCTGAAACGTGAACTTTTGTATTCGCGATGTCAACACCCATCTTTCGTTGTAATTCTTCTATCCTGGTCAAGTCAGACACTTGAACATTAGCCACTTTATGGAACTCTTGCTTTCCTTCATCGCGGAACGTGGGATCATATCCGCTAAGTATTTCTTGCCGTATGTTCGATTCCGTTTCCGGCGAATCCTCGCTAAAGGGTGGTTATCCGGATACTGATCACTTTTATGCGCCTTCTGGTGTGCAACCACTTGTTTCTGGTTCGGTGCTTCGTTATTAGCCGATTTAAACGGTTCTTCATCATTATGTTTGTGCAAGCCACCGTCGCGACAAAGATGTAAAATGGCTGCCAGGGAGTTCAAGTTTCCTGATTGCAAGGCGTTCGAAATATCGTCTATAGAAGATTTTCCATGCTCCATTTTTCGACTTTCACTATCATTTACTAAAATTGTTACTTATCATACGCACCTTTAACTGGATGAAGTCTTTAATACAAAAAATACTTGATAAAAATATCAAAATGTGACGGGCCTTTAAAACTACAAAAAATTACACGTATTTAAATTAAATATTTTTTTTAGCATAATTGATCGACATTTTACTCAATATCAAGATAACATTAGTTATTCTTGAATTTGAAATTTATGTAGTTAATTGTGTTCCAATTTAATATATTATGATTTCTCTTGAGTTGCTGACTTTCGTTCCAGACTCATGCTTTATTATTCATGCACTTATAATTTAATTTGTATGTGGATTATCGTTCACGAAATATCTTATGTCGCGTGATTTTATATCGTTTATAGTAAGCTCACAGCTACCACTTAATTACGAGTCGATATTGAAACGTGCGTTGTTCCGAATATGAAATCATTACAAGTATTCACAAATCTTGATAACGTGTTCCCGCCGTATTTTACTCTTAGTACATATCGTCTACTGGTGTGTTTGTTCCGTACCTCTGTTCGCGTGTTGTTGTTGTTGTTTTCATTTTATTGTTATATCTCAAGAAATTCACACCTTTTCGACCGTCCTGATTTGCCGGCTGTTGGCTATATTTGCTTTCTGAGCATATTCGTGCTTAAGTAAGCCCGACCTATCACCGGTTAGTTGGTGTACTTATTCATCTCTTTGTACACATGATGATTAGCCCCATAACGACTCAGAACAACTCTCGGATAAGAATCGCCCACATTAGTGTACTTTCAAAACGGTGGAAACTCACCGGTCTTTATATATATTATTCACCCTTGAGACAGATTCGATTTTTGCGTGCAATTATTTTTACTAATGCTGTTCAATAATTGTAACTATTTCGATAAAGCATCAAAGGACAATCAAGTACATAATGTCGCGAAACATTACTTTCTATCAAAATTATGTGACGTTTAAATTAGCGCGGATTTGGTTTGTTAGAAAGACGTTGTATTGTGCCAAACTATGGGTAGTCGTTATTTCCGCTTGTTCTTGTCAGTATCTACCAGAATTCAATTGGAATTTCCGGATTTAATCACAGTAGGTAAGGCGCGTTGTTTTGTCCCCTGGAAATGGTTTCTCAGCAACTAAGTGCTTTCCATTTTTATTCCAATAAAACCATACAACTGGAACGCTATATTTACTTCACCTCACTTCTCAAACGTAGTCAAATTCAAGTGCATTTGGACTAAACTTAAATCAATTTTCCAAGCTCGTTTAAATCGACTCGCACGTCCAGAAAAAAACAGAGAACAAACATTTTACCTACATTTAAGACATATACGCATATGTGTTTAATTTTCTGTAAATCATCAAACACCACATTGCCTAAACTCAACACAATCATGGTACTGACGGACTATGTTGGCCAAATTTGCAGCTATTGTTCACCTATATATATATATATATATATATATATATAATAACGGTCTGAAAGTCATGTCTGTGATATGAACGAAGAATGCTCTGTAGGTTGAGTTCTGATTGACTAGCTCGTTAATGTGACTAGTTCGTTAATGTTTTATGCAAGTTCTATGTAGGAATTCTCTTGTTATTATCATTATTTTTTCGCATCGGTTATACAAGAATTCAATTAATAAGTTCATATAGTTCAGGCGTATTGCCAAATCTTTACCGAGGATGTTGTCGGAAACTTTCCAACGGAACAGTAATTGGGTTGATAATTTATAACCTTAGGTTTACCCTGTTAGAACACTTGCTAATTAGGGACGACACTTCCGCCTCAACTAGAATTTTGCTAACAAGAGACTTCCTTTAAACGCAAAATATCATTAAAGCGGAAAGTGTCGTCCCTAATTAGCCGGTGCGGACTGCACATGCTAATCTGGGACGACACTTAAAGGAGCCTTTTCACAGATTTAAGCATGTATTCAACTTTGTCTTTAAATTTTGTATATTGATAAATGTTAACATTGGATCTCAAAAGCTCCAGTAAAAATATAAAATTAAAGAAAAAAAAGCTAACCCTCAACTGAGCTCGAACCACTGACCCCGGGAGCCCTGGAGTAAAAGTCTAACACTAAGACCACTCGGCTATCCGTGCTCATACCATGTGTGAAGTATTTTATACTTTATATAAGCAATCCTCGTAGTATAACAAAATATAACGACAACAACAGAACTCTCCAAATTATCCAATCGTTTCGCATGACAACGCTTTACAATTATCAGGTTTTTAAATCGTCAAAAGATGCATATAATGAATACTTTAGAGCATGGTAAATGTTCAGTATTATTGTTTCCCCACAAATATAATTACTACAACGAAAATTTGCGAATCTGAAACATTTTTTTTTAAATTTTGCCAATTGACCAAAACTTGAAAAGGCCCCTTTAATGCACATGCATTAAACCCCCTTCTCACAGGGCACGGCCCAAATATTATTCTTTTTAAGTATTCAGTGCATCAATTAAATGCATTGATGGAGTTAATATAATTAAGTGTATATTTAAGTATTGACACCTAGAAACGTTATATGCTTTACCCTTCGCGGCACGTCCATATGTACATCATTAGCAATATTTGATAGGCAACCCCGCTGACTAAGTGCTGGCTACCCCGCTGACTAACAACCCCGCTGACTAAGTGCTGGCTACCCCGCTGACTAACAACCCCGCTGACTAACAACCCCGCTTACTAAGTGCTGGCTACATTTTTAGCAAGATTGCTTATACAATTTACCCTGTTGAAATATGCATGTGTTAAAAGATTGTTTTAAATGAAATTTTAAAATGTACGTAAACGAAAGACAACATATGGCCACTGGCTAAATTTTTGCTTAAAGCAACTTTGCTAAGAAAAACGTTTATCTGCGGAAATAATGATTTTACTACCGCGTGAATTATTTTACCGAAACGGAAACAAAATAATGCATATGTATATACATGCATTTTGTAACCATTTGATTATTTTGTATTATATGTGTGGCTTTATTTCTTAATCTCATTTGTAGTATCATATGTAAAAACACGATGTTTTATGTATATTTATAATATCACTGTTACATACATGTATATGCTGAATCTGTGTATTCTGGTCTGGAGGCCCTAAAATACGAATAAACTATATTGTATTGTATTGTATGGTATTGTAAATTATTATGTATCAACTTGCACACTTATCTTTTCAAAGAAGATTATATAACGGCAACGTGCATGTTTTTAAATGTCGTCTACGATAACATGGCTGTTATGTAGTGTAATTCATTTATTTACAGCTTTTATGTCAGGTTGACACTGTACTCGTAACTTCTTTATTTACATATGGCATATTTATGACGTTTGGACCATCTTTATTTTTGATTTCATATGTAGTCTGTATACGAATGATGAAATGATTGTCAACCAATATCACACACCAGTTATTCAATATATTTTGTATTGCTTTTATCTACAGACACCATGTCATTATTTTAATCTATTAGTGTAGTTAAACAAGAGACTTTACCAATGCTTGATAGCTAAGAATGCATTCTCTCTAACTGCCTGATAGCTAGGAATGCATACTCTCCCACTGCTTGATAGCAAAGAATGCATACCCTCTCACTGCCTGATAGCTAGGAATGCATACTCTCTCACTGCCTGATAGCTAAGAATGCATACTTTCTCGCTGCCTGATAGCTAAGAATGCATACTCTCTCACTGCCTGATAGAGAAAAATGCATACTCTCTTGCTGCCTGATACATAGGAATGCATACCCTCTCACTGCCTGATAGCTAAGAATGCATAATCTCTCACTGATGGCCAAGAATGCATACTCTCTCACTGCCTGATAGCTAGGAATGCATACTCTCTCGCTGCCTGATACCTAGGAATGCATGTCACTGCCTGATAGCTAGGAATGCATACTCTCTCACTGCCTGATAGCTACAAATGCATATTCTCTCGCTGCCTGATAGCAAGGAATGCATACTATCTTGCTGCCCGATAGCTAGGAATGCATACTATCACGCTGCTTGATAGATAAGAATGCATACTCTCTCACTGCCTGATAGCTAGAAATGCATACTCTCTCACTGCTTGATAGCTAAGAATTCATACTCTCTCACTGTCTGATAGCTAAGAACGCATACTTTCTCACTGCTTGATAACTAATAATGCATACTTTCTCACTGCCTGATAGCTAGGAATGCATACTCTCTCACTACCTGATAGCTTAGAATGCTTACTCTCTCAATGCCTGATAGCTAGGAATGCATACTCTCTCCCTGCCTGATAGCTAAGAATGTATTCTTTCTAATTGCCTGATAGCTAAGAATGCATGCTCTCTCATTGATGATAGCTAAGAATGCATACTCTCACTGCCTGATAGCAAGGAATGCATCCTCTCTCACTGCCTGATAGTAAGGAATGCATACTCTGGGAGTGTCTGGCACCGTCAGAAACTGTCTGGGAGACCTCTTGGCACCGTCGTAGACTGTCTGGGAGTGTCTGGCACCGTCAGAGACTGTCTTTGACACCTCTTGGCACCGTCGTTGACTGTCTGGGAGTGTCTGGCACCGTCAGAGACTATCTGGGGGACGTCTTGGCACCGTCGTGCACTGTCTGGGAGTGTCTGGTACCGTCTGAAACAGTATAGGGGACCTCTTGGCACCGTCGTAGACTTCTGGGAGTATCTGGCACCGTCTGAATCCGTCTAGGAGACCTCTTGGCCTAGTCGTAGACTGTCTGCGAGTGTCTGGCACCGTCAGAGACTGTCTGGGAGACCTCTTGGCATCGTCCTAGACTGCCTGGGAGTGTCTGGTACCGCCAGAGTCTAGGAGTCCTCTTTGCACCGTCGTTCACTATTTGTGAGTGTCTGGCACCGTCTGAAACCGTCTAGGAGACCTCTTCGCACCGTCGTCCACTGTCTGGGAGTGTCTGGCACCGTCTGAAACCGTCTAGGAGACCTCTTGGCACCATCGTATACTGTCTGGGGGTGTCTGGTACCGTCAGAGACTGTCTGGGAGACCTCTTGGCACCGTCGTAGACTGTCAAGGAGGGTCTTGCACCGTTAGAGACTGTCTGGAAGACCTTTTGGCACCGTCGTTCACTGTCTGGGAGTGTCTGGCATCGTCGGACACTGTCTGGTTGACCTCTTGGCATCGTCGAAGACTGTCTGGGAGTGTCTGGCACCGTCTAAAACCGTAAAGGAGACATCTAGGCACCGTCGTAGATTGTCAGGGGCTGTCTGGCAACGTCGGAGACTGTCTGGGAGACCTCTCGGCACCGTCGTCTACTGTCTGGGAGAGTCTGGCATCGTCGGAGACTGTCTGGGAGTGTCTTGCATCGTCGAAGACTGTCTGGGAGACCTCTTGGCACCATCATCCACTGACTGTGAGTGTCTGGCACCGTCTGAAACCGTCAATGAGACCTCTTGGCACCGTCGTATACTGTCTGGGAGTGTATAACACAGTCAGAGACTGTCTGGGAGACCTCTTGGTACCGTTGTAGACTGTCTGGGAGTGTCTGGCACCGCCAGAGACTGTCCGAGAGACCTCTTGACACCGTCGTTCACTGTCTGGGAGTGTCTGGCATCGTCGGACACTGTCTGGTTAGTTTAAACCTATTTATTTTAGCTCGATTGCATAGAAAGTAATTCCTACTTATTTGTAATGCTCTCGAGTCCGTTTCCTGGGCCTAGAACCAGTACTTGGTGTCTATATGGGAGATCGAAAGAACGCTCTCACAGCGGGGATCGAACCCGTGACCTCCCGGTCGCTAGGCGGACACCATATCCATTACACCACGGCGACACTGTCTGGTTGACCTATTGGCATCGTCGTTGACTGTCTGGGAGTGTCTGGCTTCGTCTAAAACCGTATAGGAGACCTCTTGCACCGTCGTAGATTGTCTGGGACTGTCTGGCACCGTCGGAGACTGTCTCGGGGACCTCTTGGCACCGTCGTCCAATGTCTGGGAGTGTCTGGCACCGTCTGATACCGTCTAGAGACCTCTTGGCACCGACGTTGACAGTCTGTGAGTGTCTGGCACCGTCAGCAACTGTCTTGGAGACCTCTTGGCACCGTCGTAGATTGTCTGGGAGTGTTTGGCTCCGTCAGAGACTGTCTGGGAGACCACTTGGCACCGTCGTGCACTGTCTGAGAGTGTCTGGCACCGTCAGAGACTGTCTGGGGGACCTCTTGGCACCTTCGTCCACTGTCTGGGAGTGTCTGGCATCGTCTGAAACCGTCATGGAGACCTCTTGGCACCGTCGTAGACTGTCTGGGAGTGTCTGACACAGTCAGAGACTGTCTGGGAGACCTCTTGGCACCGTTGTAGACTGTCACGGAGTGTCTGGCACCGTCAGAGACTGTCTGAGAGACCTCTTGGCACCGTCGTCCACTGTCTGGGAATGTCTGGCACCGTATGAAACCGTCTAGGAGACCTCTTGGCACCGTCGTACACTGTCTAGGAGTGTCTGGCACCGTCTGAAACCGTCTAGGAGACCTCTTTGCACGGTCATTCACTGTCTGTGAGTGTCTGGCACCGTCAGAGACTGTCTGGGAGACCTCCTGGTACCGTCGTAGACTGACTGGGAGTGTCTGGCACCGTCAGAAACTGTCTGGGAGACCCTTTGGCACCGTCGTAGACTGTCTGCGAGTGTCTGGCCCCGTCAGAGACTGTCTGGGGGACCTCTTGGCACCGGCGGCCACTGTCTGGTAGTGTCTGGCAACCGTCTGAAACCGTCTAGAGACCTATTGGCACCGACGTAGTCTGTCTGGGAGTGTCTGGCAACCGTCAGAGACTGTCTGGGAGACCTCTTGGCACCGTCGTAGACTGTCTGGGAGTGTCTGGCACCGCCAGAGACTGTCTGGGAGACCTCTTGGCACCGGCGGCCACTGTCTGGTAGTGTCTGGCACCCTCTGAAACCGTCTAGAGACCTATTGGCATCGTCGTTGACTGTCTGGGAGTGTCTGGCTTCGTCTAAAACCGTATAGGAGACCTCTTGCACCGTCGTAGATTGTCTGGGACTGTCTGGCACCGTCGGAGACTGTCTCGGGGACCTCTTGGCACCGTCGTCCAATGTCTGGGAGTGTCTGGCACCGTCTGATACCGTCTAGAGACCTCTTGGCACCGACGTTGACAGTCTGTGAGTGTCTGGCACCGTCAGCAACTGTCTTGGAGACCTCTTGGCACCGTCGTAGATTGTCTGGGAGTGTTTGGCTCCGTCAGAGACTGTCTGGGAGACCACTTGGCACCGTCGTGCACTGTCTGGGAGTGTCTGGCACCGTCAGAGACTGTCTGGGGGACCTCTTGGCACCTTCGTCCACTGTCTGGGAGTGTCTGGCATCGTCTGAAACCGTCATGGAGACCTCTTGGCACCGTCGTAGACTGTCTGGGAGTGTCTGACACAGTCAGAGACTGTCTGGGAGACCTCTTGGCACCGTTGTAGACTGTCACGGAGTGTCTGGCACCGTCAGAGACTGTCTGAGAGACCTCTTGGCACCGTCGTCCACTGTCTGGGAATGTCTGGCACCGTATGAAACCGTCTAGGAGACCTCTTGGCACCGTCGTACACTGTCTAGGAGTGTCTGGCACCGTCTGAAACCGTCTAGGAGACCTCTTTGCACGGTCATTCACTGTCTGTGAGTGTCTGGCACCGTCAGAGACTGTCTGGGAGACCTCCTGGTACCGTCGTAGACTGACTGGGAGTGTCTGGCACCGTCAGAAACTGTCTGGGAGACCCTTTGGCACCGTCGTAGACTGTCTGCGAGTGTCTGGCCCCGTCAGAGACTGTCTGGGGGACCTCTTGGCACCGGCGGCCACTGTCTGGTAGTGTCTGGCACCGTCTGAAACCGTCTAGAGACCTATTGGCACCGACGTAGTCTGTCTGGGAGTGTCTGGCACCGTCAGAGACTGTCTGGGAGACCTCTTGGCACCGTCGTAGACTGTCTGGGAGTGTCTGGCACCGCCAGAGACTGTCTGGGAGACCTCTTGGCACCGTCGTCCACTGACTGGGAGTGTCTAACACGGTCGTACACTGTCTGGAAGGTTCTTGCACCGTCGGAGACTGTCTAGGAGACCTCTTGGTACCGCCGTTCACTATGTGGGAGTGTCTGACATCGTCGGACACTGTCTGGTTGACCTATTTGCATCGTCCAAGACTGTCTGGGAGTGTCTGGCACCGGCTGAAACCGTCTAGGAGACCTCTTGGCACCGTCGTAGATTGTCTGGGACATTCCGGCACCGTCGGAGACTGTCTGGGAGAGACTGGCATCGTCGGATATGTCTGGGAGTGTCTTGCATCGTCGAAGACTGTCTGAGAGACCTTTGGCACCTTCGTCCACTGTCTGGGAGTGTCTGGCACCGCCTGAAACCGTATAGGAGACTTCTTGGCACCATCGTATACTGTCTGAGAGTGTCTGGCACCGTCAGAGACTGTCTGAAAGGCCTCTTGGCACCGTCGTCCACGGTTTGGGAGTGACTGGCACGTCTGAAACCGTATAAGAGATCTCTTGGCACCGTCGTAGACTGTTTGGGAGTGTCTGGCACCGTCAGAGAATGTCTGGGGGACCTCTAAGCACCGTTGTAGACTGTCTGGGACTGTCTGGCATCGTCAGAGACTAACTCGGGGACCTCCTCCTCCACTGTCTGGGAGTGTCTGGCACCGTCTGAAACCGTCTAGAGACCTCTTGGCACCGACGTTGACAGTCTGTGAGTGTCTGGCACCGTCAGCAACTGTCTTGGAGACCTCTTGGCACCGTCGTAGACTGTCTGGGAGTGTCTGGTACCGTCAGAGACTGTCTGGGAGACCTCTTGGCACCGTCGTGTACTGTCTGGGAGTGTCTGGCACCGTCAGAGACTGTCTGGGGGACCTCTTGGCACCTTCGTCCACTGTCTGGGAGTATCTGGCATCGTCTGAAACCGTCAAGGAGACCTCTTGGCACCGTCGTAGACTGTCTGGGAGTGTCTGACACAGTCAGAGACTGTCTGGGAGACCTCTTGGCACCGCTGTAGACTTTCTGGAAGTGTCTGGCACCGTCAGAGACTGTCTGAGAGACCTCTTGGCACCGTCGTATACTGTCTGAGAGTGTCTGGCACCGTCAGAGACTGTCTGAAAGGCCTCTTGGCATCGTCGTCCACGGTCTGGGAGTGACTGGCACGTCTGAAACCGTATAGGAGATCTCTTGGCACCGTCGTAGACTGTTTGGGAGTGTCTGGCACCGTCAGAGAATGTCTGGGGGACCTCTTAGCACCGTTGTAGACTGTCTGGGACTGTCTGGCATCGTCAGAGACTAACTCGGGGACCTCTTGGCACCGTCCTCCACTGTCTGGGAGTGTCTGGCACCGTCTGAAACCATCTAGAGACCTCTTGGCACCGACGTTGACAGTCTGTGAGTGTCTGGCACCGTCAGCAACTGTCTTGGAGACCTCTTGGCACCGTCGTAGACTGTCTGGGAGTGTCTGGTACCGTCAGAGACTGACTGGGAGACTTCTTGGCACCGTCGTGCACTGTCTGGGAGTGTCTGGCACCGTCAGAGACTGTCTGGGGGACCTCTTGGCACCTTCGTCCACTGTCTGGGAGTATCTGGCATCGTCTGAAACCGTCAAGGAGACCTCTTGGCACCGTCGAAGACTGTCTGGGAGTGTCTGGCACCGTCAGAGACTGTCTGGTAGACCTCTTGGCACCGTCGTCCACTGTCTGGGAGTGTCTGGCACCGTCTGAAACCTTCTAGGAGACCTCTTGGCACCGTCGTAGACTGTCTTGGAGTGTCTGACACAGTCAGAGACTGTCTGGGATACCTCTTGGCACGTTGTAGACTGTCTTGGAGTGTCTGTCACCGTATGAGATTGTCTGGGAGACCTCGTGGCACCGTCGTCCACTGTCTGGGAGTGTCTGGCACCGTCTGAAACAGTATAGGACACTTCTTGGCACCGTCGTCCACTGTCTTAAAGTGTCTGGCACCGTCTGAAACCGTCTAGGAGACCTGTCTCTTGGCACCGTCGTACACTGTCTGGGAGTGTCTGGCACCGTCTGAAACCGTCTAGACACCTCTTGGCACCGACGTTGACAGTCTGTGAGTGTCTGGCACCGTCAGCAACTGTCTTGGAGACCTCTTGGCACCGTCGTAGACTGTCTGGGAGTGTCTTGCACCGTCAGAGACTGTCTGGGAGACCTCTTGGCACCGTTGTGCACTGTCTGGGAGTGTCTGGCACCGTCAGAGACTGTCTGGGGGACCTCTTGGCACCTTCGTCCACTGTCTGGGAGTATCTGGCATCGTCTGAAACCGTCATGGAGACCTCTTGGCACCGTCGAAGACTGTCTGGGAGTGTCTGACACAGTCAGAGACTGTCTGGGAGACCTCTTGGCACCGTTGTAGACTGTCTGGGAGTGTCTGGCACCGTCAGAGACTGTCTGAGAGACTTCTTGGCACCGTCGTCCACTGTCTGGGAATGTCTGGCACCGTCTGAAACCGTCTAGGTGACCTCTTGGCACCGTCGTACACTGTCTAGGAGTGTCTGGCACCGTCTGAAACCGTCTAGGAAACCTCTTAGCACCGTCATTTACTGTCTGGCAGTGTCTGGCACCGTCAGAGACTGTCTGGGAGACCTCTTGGCACCGTCGTAGACTGACTGGGAGTGTCTGGCACCGTCAAAAACTGACTGGGAGACCCTTTGGCACCGTCGTAGACTGTCTGCGAGTGTCTGGCACCGTCAGAGACTGTCTGGGGGACTTCTTGGCACCGGCGGCCACTGTCTGGGAGTGTCTGGCACCGTCTGAAACCGTTTAGAGACCTATTGGCACCGACGTAGTCTGTCTGGGAGTGTCTGGCACCGTCAGAGACTGTCTGGGAGACCTCTTGGCACCGTCGTAGACTGTCTGGGAGTGTCTGGCACCGCCAGAGACTGTCTGGGAGACCTCTTAGCACCGTCGTCCACTGACTGGGAGTGTCTAACACGGTCGTACACTGTCTGGAAGGTTTTTGCACCGTCGGAGACTGTCTAGGAGACCTCTTGGTAGCGCCGTTCACTGTGTGGGAGTGTCTGACATCGTCGGACACTTCTGGTTGACCTATTTGCATCGTCAAAGACTGTCTGGGAATGTCTGGCACCGTCTGTAACCGTCTAGGAGACCTCTTGGCACCGTCGTAGATTGTCTGGGACTGTCCGACACCGTCGGAGACTGTCTGGGAGAGACTGGCATCGTCGGAGATTGTCTGGGAGTGTCTTGCATCGTCGAAGACTGTCTGGGAGACCTTTTGCATCTTCGTCCACTGTCTGGGAGTGTCTAGCACCGCCTGAAACCGTCTAGGATACTTCTTGGCACCGTCGTATACTGCCTGGGAGTGTCTGGCACCGTCAGAGACTGTCTGAGAGGCCTCTTGGCACCGTCGTCCACTCTCTGGGAGTGACTGGCACGTCTGAAACCGTATAGGAGATCTCTTGGCACCGTCGTATACTGTTTGGGAGTGTCTGGCACCGTCAGAGACTGTCTGGGGGACCTTTTGGCACTGTCGTCCACTCTCTGGGAGTGTCTGGCACAGTCTGAAACCGTCTAGAGACCTCTTGGCCCCGACGTAGACTGTCTGGGAGTGTCTGGCACCGTCAGAGACTGTCTGGGAGACCTATTGGCTTCGTCGTAGACTGTCTGGGAGTGTCTGGCACCGTCAGAGACTGTCTGGGAGACCTCTTGGCACCGTCATCCACAGTCTGGGACTATCTGGCAGCGTCGTAGACTGTCTGGGAGTGTCTGTCACCGTCATAGACTATCTGGGGGACATATTCGTACCGTCGTCCACTGTTTGGGAGTGTCTGGCACCGTCTGAAACCGTCTAGAGACCATTTGGCATCGACGTAGACTGTCTGGGAGTGTTTGGCACCGTCAGAGACTATCTGGGAGACCTCTTGGCACCGTCGTCTACTGTCTGGGAGTGTCTGGCACGGTCGTACACTGTCTGGGAGGGTCTTGCACCGTCGGAGACTGTCTAGGAGACTTCTTGGTACCGTCTGTCACTGTCTGCGAGTGTCTGGCATCGTGGGACACTGTCTGATTGACCTATTGGCATCGTCGTAGACTGTCTGGGAGTGTCTGGCACCGTCTGAAACCGTCTAGGAGACTTCTTGGCACCGTCGTAGATTGTCTGGGACTGTCTGGCACAGTCGGAGACTGTCTTGGAGACCTCTCGGCACCGTCGTCTACTGTCTTGGAGAGTCTGGCATCGTCGGAGACTGTCTTGGAGTATCTTGCATTGTCGTAGACTGTCTGGGAGACTTCTTTGCACCTTCGTCCACTGTCTTAGAGTGTATGGCACCGTCTGAAACCGTCTAGGAGACCTCTTGGCACCATCATAGACTGTCTGAGAGTGTGTGACATAGTCAGAGACTGTCTGGAAGACATCTTGGCACCGTTGTAGACTGTCTGGGAGTGTGTGGCACCGTCAGAGACTGTCTGAGAGACCTCTTGGCACCGTCGGCCACTGTCTGGGAGTGTCTGGCACCGTCTGACACCGTATAGGAGACCTCTTGGCACCGTTGTAGACTGTCTGGGAGTGTCTGGCACAGTCTGAAACCGTCTAGTAGGAGACCTCTTGGCACCGTCGTTGACTGTCTGGGAGTGTCTGGCACCGTCTGAAACCGTCAAGGAGACCTCTTGGCACCGTCGTAGATTGTCTGGGAATGTCTGGCACCGTCGGACACTGTCTGGGAGACCTCTCGGCACCGTCGTCTAATACCTGGGAGAGTCTGGCATCGTCGGAGACTGTCTGGGAGTGTCTTGCATCGTCGAAGACTGTCTGGGAGACCTCTTGGCACCTTCGTCCACTGTCTGAGAGTGTATGGCACCGTCTAAAAACGTCTAGGAGATCTTTTGGCACCGTCGTAGACTGTCTGGGAGTGTCTTACACAGTCAGAGACTGTCTGGGAGACCTCTTTGCACTGTTGTAGACTGTCTGGGAGTGGCTGGCACCGTCAGAGACTGTCTGAAAGACCTCTTGGCACCGTCGTCCACTGTCTGGGAGTGTCTAGCACCGTCTGAAACCATATAGGACACTTCTTGGCACCGTCGTTCACTGTCTTAAAGTGTCTGGCACCGTCTGAAACCGTCTAGGAAACCTGTCTCTTGGCACCGTCGTACACTGTCTGGGAGTGTCTGCCACCGTCAGAGACTGTTTGTGAGACCTCTTGGCACCGTCGTAGACTGTCTGGGAGTGTCTGGCACCATCAGAGACTGTCTGAGAGACCTTTTTGCACCGTCGTAGACTGTCTGGGAGTGTCTGGCACCGTGAGAGACTGTCTGGGGGACCTCTTGGCACCGTCGTCCAGTGTCTGGGAGTGTCTGGCACAGTCTGAAACCATCTAAAGACCTCTTGGCACCGACGTAGACTGTCTGGCAGTGTCTGGCATCGTCATAGACTGTCTGGGAGACCTCTTGGCATCGTCGTCCACTGTCTGGGAGTGTCTGGCACGGTCGTACACTGTCTGGGAGGGTCTTGCACCGTCGGAGACTGTCTAGGGTACCTCTTGGTACCGTCGTTCACTGTCTGGGAGTGTCTGGTATCGCCGGACACTGTCTGGTTGACCTATTGGCATCGTCGTAGTCTGTCTGGGAGTGTCTGGCACCGTCTGAAACCGTCTTGGAGACCTTTTTGCTCCATCGTAGATTGTCTGGGACTGTCTGGCACCGTCGGAGACTGTCTGGGAGACCTCTCGGCACCGTCGTCTACTGTCTGGGAGAGTCTGACATCGTCGGAGACTGTCTGGGAGTGTCTTGCACTTTCGAAGACTTTCTGGACAACCTCTTGGCACCTTCGTTCACTGTCTGGGAGTGTTTGGCACCGTCTGAAACAGTCTAGGAAACCTCTTGGCACCGTCGTAGTAGTAGTGTCTGACTCAGTCGGAGATTGTCTGGAAGACTACTTGTCACCGTTGTAGACTGTCTGAGAGTGTCTGGCTCCGTCAGAGACTGTCTGGGAGACTTCTTGGCACCTTCGTCCACTGTCTGGGAGTGTCTGGCACCGTCTGAAACCGTATAGGAGACCTCTTGGTACCGTCGTAGACTGTCTGGGAGTGTCTGGCACCGACTGAAACCGTCTAGGAGACCTCTTGGCACCGTCGCACACTGTCTGGGAGTGTCTGTGAGACTTCTTTTCACCGTCGTAGACTGTATGGAAGTGTCTGGCACCGTCAGAGACTGTCTGAGGGACATCTTGGCACCGTCGTAGACTGTCGCGGATTGTCTTGCACCGTCAGAGACTGTCTGAGGGACCTCATGGCACCGTCGTCCACTGTCTGGGAGTGTCTGGCACCGTCTGAAACCGTCTAGGAGACCTCTTGGCACCGTCGTTCACTGTCTGGGAGTGTCTGTCACCGTCAGAGACTGTCTAGGAGACCTCTTGGCACCGTCGTAGACTGTCTGAGAGTGTCTGGTTTCGTTAGAGACTGTCTGCGAGACCTCTTGGCACCGTTCTAGACTGTCTGGGAGTGTCTGGCACCGTCAGAGACTGTGTGGGGGACCGCCTGGCACCGTCGTTCACTGTCTGGGAGTGTCTGGCACAGTCTGAAACCGTCTAGAGACCTGTTGGTACCGATGTAGACTGTCTGGGAGTGTCTGGCACCGTCAGAGACTGTCTGGGAGACCTCTTGGCACCGTCGTAAACTGTCTTGGAGTGTCTAGCACCGTCAGAGACTGTCTGGGAGACCTCTTGGCACCGTCGTAGACTTCTGGGAGGATCTGGTACCGTCAGAGATTGAGTGGGGGACCTCTTGGCACCGTCGACCACTGTCTGGAAGTGTCTGGCACAGTCAGAAACCGTCTAGAGACCTCTTGGCACCGATGTAGACTGTCTGGGAGTGTCTGGCACCGTCAGAGACTGTCTGGGAGACATCTAGGCACCGTCGTCCCCTGTCTGGGATTGTCTGTCACCTTTTGAAATTATCAAGGAGATCTCTTAGCACCGTCGTTGACTGTCTAGGAGTGTCTGGACCTCTTGGCACCGTCGTAGACTGTCTGGGAGTGTCTGGCACCGTCGTCTACTGTCTGGGAGAGTATGGCATTGTCGTAGACTGTCTGGGAGTGTCTGGCACAGTCTGAAACTGTCTAGAGACATTTTAGCACCATCGTATATTGTCTGGGATCGTCTGACACAGTCTGAAACCGTCTAGAGAAGTATTAGCACCAACGTAGACTGTCTGGGAGCGTCTGGCACCGTCAGAGACTGCCTGGGAGACCTCTTGTCACCGTCGTAGACTGTCTGGGAATGTCTGGCACCGTCGTCTACTATCTGGGAGAGTATGGCATCGTCAGAGATTGTCTGGGAGTGTCTTGCATCGTCGAAGACTGTCTGGGAGACCACTTGGCACCGTCGTCCACTGTCTGGGAGTGTCTGGCACCGTCTAAAACCGTCTAGGCCTCCTCTTGGCACCGTCTTAGACTGTCTGGGAGTGTCTGACACAGTCAGAGACTGTCTGGGAGACCCCTTGGCACACCGTTGTAGACTGTCTGTGAGTGTCTGGCACCGTCAGTGACTGTCTGAGAGACCTCTTGCCACCGTCGTCCACTGTCAAGGAGTGTCTGGCACCGTCTGAAACCGTATAGGAGACCTCCTGGCACCGTTGTATACTTCTGGGAGTGTCTGGCACCTTCTGAAACCGTCTAGGAGACCTCTTGGCACTGTCGTTCACTGTCTGGGAATGTCTGGCACCGTCTGAAACCGTCTAGGAGACCTCTTGGCACCGTCGCCCACTGTCTTTAAGTGTCTGGCACCGTCTGAAACCGTCTAGGAGACCTCTTGGCACCGTCGTACACTATCTGAGAGTGTTTGGCACCGTCAGAGACTGTCTGGGAGACCTCTTGGCACCGTCGGAGACTGTCTGGGAGTGTCTGGCACCGTCAGAGACTTTTTGTTGGGAGACCTCTTGGTACCGTCGTCCGTTGTCTTGTAGTGTCTGGCACCTCCGTATACTGTCTGGGAGGGTCTTGCACCGTCGGAGACTGTCAAGGAGACCAATTAGTACCGTCGTTCACTGTCTGGGAGTGTCTGGCATCGTCGGACACTGTCTGGTTGACCTATTGGCATCGTCGTAGACTGTCTGGGAGTGTCTGGCACCGCCTGAAACCGTCTAGAAGACCTATTGACACCGGCGTGGATTGTATGGGACTGTCTGGCACCGTCGGAGACTGTCTGAGAGACCTCTCGGTACCGTCGTCTACTGTCTGGGAGAGTCTGGCATCGTCGGAGACTGTCTGGGAGTGTCTTGCATCGTCGAAGACTTTCTTGGAGACCTCTTGGCACCTTAGTCCACTGTCTGGGAGTGTCTGACACAGTCAGAGACCGTCTGGGAGATCTCTTTGCACCGTTGTAGACTGTCTTGGAGTGTCTGGCACCGTCAGAGACTGACTGAGAGACCTCTTGGCACCGTCGTCCACTGTCTGGGAGTGTCTGGCACCTTCAGAGACTGACTGGGAGACTTCTTGGCACCGTCGTAGTATGTCTGGGAGTGTCGGCACCGTCAGAGACTGTCTGGGAGACATCTTGGCACCTTCGTAGACTGTCTGGGAGTGTCTGGCACCGTCAGAAACTGTCTGGGGGACCTCTTGGCACCGTCGTCCACTGTCTGGGAGTGTCTGGCACCGTCTTTCACCGGAAGCGATGGCACTGGGACGCCATATTGAACATGGCGCATGCGTGACCCATCGGGGCACACAAGTCTGCCAAGTTTCGTAGCTGTGGCACAACTACTCCGAGAGATACTCGCGACTTCAGGCTCCTTTATGGGGTAACGTGGCCAATACGGGCCAGTTAGCGTACCTTCGTCGACACTTTCACCGGAAGCGATGGCACTGAAACGCCATATTGATTTTGGCGCATGCGTGACCCATTGGGGCACACAAGTCTGCCAAGTTTCGTCGCTGTGGCACACCCACTCCGAGAGATAATCGCGACTTCAGGCTCCTATTATGGGGTAACGGGGCCAAAACGGGATAGTTAGCGTACTTTCGGTGAAACTTTCACCAGAAGCGATGGCACTGAGACGCCATATTGAGCTTGGCGCATGCGTGACCCATCGGGGCACACAAGTCTGCCAAGTTTCGTCGCTGTGGCACACCTACTCCGAGAGATAATCGCGACTTAAGGCTTCTATTATGGGGTAACGGGGCCAATACGGGCTAGTTAGCGTACCTTCGGCGACACTTTCACCGGAAGCGATGACACTGAGACGCCATATTGAACTTGGCGCATTCGTGACCCATCGGGGCACACACGACTGCCAAGTTTCGTCGCTTTTGGGCACCTACTCCGAGAGATAATCGCGACTTCAGGCTCCTATTATGGGGTAACGGGGCCAATACGGGCCAGTTAGCGTACCTTCGGCGACACTTTCACCGGAAGCGGTGGCACTGAGACGCCACATTGCACTTTGGCATGCGTGGCCCATCGGGCCGAACAAGTCTGCCAAGTTTCGTCGCTCTGGGTCACCTACTCCGAGAGATAATCGCGACTTCAGGCTCCTATTATGGGGTAACGGGGCCAATACGGGCCAGTTAGCGTACCTTCGGCGACACTTTCACCGGAAGCGATGGCACTGAGACGCCACATTGCACTTTTGGCATGCGTGGCCCATCGGGCCGAACAAGTCTGCCAAGTTTCGTCGCTCTGGGTCACCTACTCCGAGAGATAATCGCGACTTCAGGCTCCTATTATGGGGTAACGGGGCCAATACGGGCCAGTTAGCGTACCTTCGGCGACACTTTCACCGGAAGCGATGGCACTGAGACGCCACATTGCACTTTTGGCATGCGTGGCCCATCGGGCCGAAGAAGTCTGCCAAGTTTCGTCGCTCTAGGACACCTACTCCGAGAGATAATCGCGACTTCAGGCTCCTATTATGGGGTAACGGGGCCAATACGTGCCAGTTAGCGTACCTTCGGCGACACTTTCACCGGAAGCGATGGCACTGAGACGCCACATTGCACTTTTGGCATGCGTGGCCCATCGGGCCGAAGAAGTCTGCCAAGTTTCGTCGCTATCAGACACCTACTCCGAGAGATAATCGCGACTTCAGGCTCCTATTATGGGGTAACGGGGCCAATACGTGCCAGTTAGCGTACCTTCGGCGACACTTTCACCGGAAGCGATGGCACTGAGACGCCACATTGGCACTTTTGGCATGCGTGGCCCATCGGGCCGAAGAAGTCTGCCAAGTTTCGTCGCTATCGACACCTACTCCGAGAGATAATCGCGACTTCAGGCTCCTATTATGGGGTAACGGGGCCAATACGTGCCAGTTAGCGTACCTTCGGCGACACTTTCACCGGAAGCGATGGCACTGAGACGCCACATTGGACTTTTGGCATGCGTGGCCCATCGGGCCGAAGAAGTCTGCCAAGTTTCGTCGCTATCAGACACCTACTCCGAGAGATAATCGCGACTTCAGGCTCCTATTATGGGGTAACGGGGCCAATACGTGCCAGTTAGCGTACCTTCGGCGACACTTTCACCGGAAGCGATGGCACTGAGACGCCACATTGGACTTTTGGCATGCGTGGCCCATCGGGCCGAAGAAGTCTGCCAAGTTTCGTCGCTATCAGACACCTACTCCGAGAGATAATCGCGACTTCAGGCTCCTATTATGGGGTAACGGGGCCAATACGTGCCAGTTAGCGTACCTTCGGCGACACTTTCACCGGAAGCGATGGCACTGAGACGCCACATTGGACTTTTGGCATGCGTGGCCCATCGGGCCGAAGAAGTCTGCCAAGTTTCGTCGCTATCAGACACCTACTCCGAGAGATAATCGCGACTTCAGGCTCCTATTATGGGGTAACGGGGCCAATACGTGCCAGTTAGCGTACCTTCGGCGACACTTTCACCGGAAGCGATGGCACTGAGACGCCACATTGGACTTTTGGCATGCGTGGCCCATCGGGCCGAACGAAGTCTGCCAAGTTTCGTCGCTATGGGTCACCTACTCCGAGAGATAATCGCGACTTCAGGCTCCTATTATGGGGTAACGGGGCCAATACGTGCCAGTTAGCGTACCTTCGGCGACACTTTCACCGGAAGCGATGGCACTGAGACGCCACATTGGCACTTTTGGCATGCGTGGCCCATCGGGCCGAAGAAGTCTGCCAAGTTTCGTCGCTATCAGGTACACCTACTCCGAGAGATAATCGCGACTTCAGGCTCCTATTATGGGGTAACGGGGCCAATACGTGCCAGTTAGCGTACCTTCGGCGACACTTTCACCGGAAGCGATGGCACTGAGACGCCACATTGGCACTTTTGGCATGCGTGGCCCATCGGGCCGAAGAAGTCTGCCAAGTTTCGTCGCTATCAGACACCTACTCCGAGAGATAATCGCGACTTCAGGCTCCTATTATGGGGTAACGGGGCCAATACGTGCCAGTTAGCGTACCTTCGGCGACACTTTCACCGGAAGCGATGGCACTGAGACGCCACATTGGACTTTTGGCATGCGTGGCCCATCGGGCCGAAGAAGTCTGCCAAGTTTCGTCGCTATCAGACACCTACTCCGAGAGATAATCGCGACTTCAGGCTCCTATTATGGGGTAACGGGGCCAATACGTGCCAGTTAGCGTACCTTCGGCGACACTTTCACCGGAAGCGATGGCACTGAGACGCCACATTGGACTTTTGGCATGCGTGGCCCATCGGGCCGAAGAAGTCTGCCAAGTTTCGTCGCTATCAGACACCTACTCCGAGAGATAATCGCGACTTCAGGCTCCTATTATGGGGTAACGGGGCCAATACGTGCCAGTTAGCGTACCTTCGGCGACACTTTCACCGGAAGCGATGGCACTGAGACGCCACATTGGCACTTTTGGCATGCGTGGCCCATCGGGCCGAAGAAGTCTGCCAAGTTTCGTCGCTATCAATCACCTACTCCGAGAGATAATCGCGACTTCAGGCTCCTATTATGGGGTAACGGGGCCAATACGTGCCAGTTAGCGTACCTTCGGCGACACTTTCACCGGAAGCGATGGCACTGAGACGCCACATTGGACTTTTGGCATGCGTGGCCCATCGGGCCGAAGAAGTCTGCCAAGTTTCGTCGCTATCAGGTACACCTACTCCGAGAGATAATCGCGACTTCAGGCTCCTATTATGGGGTAACGGGGCCAATACGGGCCAGTTAGCGTACCTTCGGCGACACTTTCACCGGAAGCGATGGCACTGAGACGCCACATTGGCACTTTTGGCATGCGTGGCCCATCGGGCCGAAGAAGTCTGCCAAGTTTCGTCGCTATCAGGACACCTACTCCGAGAGATAATCGCGACTTCAGGCTCCTACTTATGGGGTAACGGGGCCAATACGGTGCCAGTTAGCGTACCTTCGGCGACACTTTCCACCGAAGCGTGGCACTGAGACGCCACATTGCACTTTTGGCATGCGTGGCCCATCGGGCCGAACAAGTCTGCCAAGTTTCGTCGCTCTGGGTCACCTACTCCGGTGAGATAAATCGCGACTTCAGGCTCCTATTATGGGGTAACGGGGCCAATACGTGCCAGTTAGCGTACCTTCGGCGACACTTTCACCGGAAGCGGTGGCACTGAGACGCCACATTGCACTTTTGGCATGCGTGGGGCCCATCGGGCCGAGCAAGTCTGCCAATTTTCGTCGTCGCTCTGGGGTCACCTACCGGGGCCGTGAGATAATCGCGACTTCAGGCTCCTATTATGGGGTAACGGGCCAATACGGTGCCAGTTAGCGTACCTTCGGCGATCACTTTCACATTCACATAAGTGGCTGAAAGCGTCGCTAGAGGGACAAGTCGCCAGAGGTAAGACTACACGCCAAGATTAAAAGCTACTAGCGCAATAGTATTATGGCGCAAATTAGCTGCTAGACGGAAGAAGTTTCACCGGATACATGGTTACTGGCGCACTTTTGGGACTTTTGGCACGAAGTGGGAAGGGGTTCGCGGAAAAAGTGGCTATCAGGGCGAGAGATGCTCGAGAGAGAGAGGCCGAATAAGCGACTTTCCGGAGGATAAATAGGAAGGTAAGAGTGAGTAGGACGTAACCGGTTCAACGGAATAAAGGAGGCATGAGATAACATCAGGACGGACACTTCAATGCGAGGAAGGAGCCACAAGCTGAGTTGCGTCGGGCCCAGGGAGGGCTAAGGAAGAGAAGGTGATGGCGGCCGGGGTATAAGGTACAAAATACGGGCCAAGCGAGAGGGACGACAAGCCCCTAGCTGATGTAGGGGCCCAACGGGGCGAAACGTGCAGTTAGGCGGGCCGAAGAAAGAAGTCTGCCAAGTTTCGTCGTATCAGTACACTACTCCGAGAGATTAATCGCGACTTCAGGCTCCATATTATGGTTGGGTAACGGGGCCAATACGTGCCAGTTAGCGTTACCTTCGGCGACACTTTCACCGGAAGCGATGGCACTGAGACGCCACATTGGACTTTTGGCATGCGTGGCCCATCGGGCCGAAGAAGTCTGCCAAGTTTCGTCGCTATCAGACACCTACTCCGAGAGACTAAGTCGCGACCTTCAGGCTCCTACTTATGAGGTTAACTGGGCCAATACGGGCCAGTTAGCGTTACCTTCGGCGACACTTTCACCGGAAGCGATGGCACTGAGACGCCAAATTGGGACTTTGGCATGCGTGCCCATCGGGCCGAAGAAGTCTGCCAAAGTTTTCGTCGCTATCAGGACACCTACCTCCGAGAGATAATCGCGGACTTCAGGCTCCTATTATGGGGTAACGGGGCCAATACGGGCCAGTTAGCGTACCTTCGGCGACACTTTCACCGGAAGCGATGGCACTGAGACGCCACATTGGACTTTTGGCATGCGTGGCCCATCGGGCCGAAGAAGTCTGCCAAGTTTCGTCGCTATCAGACACCTACTCCGAGAGATAATCGCGACTTCAGGCTCCTATTATGGGGTAACGGGGCCAATACGGGCCAGTTAGCGTACCTTCGGCGACACTTTCACCGGAAGCGATGGCACTGAGACGCCACATTGGACTTTTGGCATGCGTGGCCCATCGGGCCGAAGAAGTCTGCCAAGTTTCGTCGCTATCAGGACACCTACTCCGAGAGATAATCGCGACTTCAGGCTCCTATTATGGGGTAACGGGGCCAATACGGGCCAGTTAGCGTACCTTCGGCGACACTTTCACCGGAAGCGATGGCACTGAGACGCCACATGGCACTTTTGGCATGCGTGGCCCATCGGGCCGAAGAAGTCTGCCAAGTTTCGTCGCTATCAGACACCTACTCCGAGAGATAATCGCGACTTCAGGCTCCTATTATGGGGTAACGGGGCCAATACGGGCCAGTTAGCGTACCTTCGGCGACACTTTCACCGGAAGCGATGGCACTGAGACGCCACATTGGACTTTTGGCATGCGTGGCCCATCGGGCCGAAGAAGTCTGCCAAGTTTCGTCGCTATCAGACACCTACTCCGAGAGATAATCGCGACTTCAGGCTCCTATTATGGGGTAACGGGGCCAATACGGGCCAGTTAGCGTACCTTCGGCGACACTTTCACCGGAAGCGATGGCACTGAGACGCCACATTGGACTTTTGGCATGCGTGGCCCATCGGGCCGAAGAAGTCTGCCAAGTTTCGTCGCTATCAGACACCTACTCCGAGAGATAATCGCGACTTCAGGCTCCTATTATGGGGTAACGGGGCCAATACGGGCCAGTTAGCGTACCTTCGGCGACACTTTCACCGGAAGCGATGGCACTGAGACGCCACATTGGACTTTTGGCATGCGTGGCCCATCGGGCCGAAGAAGTCTGCCAAGTTTCGTCGCTATCAGACACCTACTCCGAGAGATAATCGCGACTTCAGGCTCCTATTATGGGGTAACGGGGCCAATACGGGCCAGTTAGCGTACCTTCGGCGACACTTTCACCGGAAGCGATGGCACTGAGACGCCACATTGGACTTTTGGCATGCGTGGCCCATCGGGCCGAAGAAGTCTGCCAAGTTTCGTCGCTATCAGACACCTACTCCGAGAGATAATCGCGACTTCAGGCTCCTATTATGGGGTAACGGGGCCAATACGGGCCAGTTAGCGTACCTTCGGCGACACTTTCACCGGAAGCGATGGCACTGAGACGCCACATTGGACTTTTGGCATGCGTGGCCCATCGGGCCGAAGAAGTCTGCCAAGTTTCGTCGCTATCAGACACCTACTCCGAGAGATAATCGCGACTTCAGGCTCCTATTATGGGGTAACGGGGCCAATACGGGCCAGTTAGCGTACCTTCGGCGACACTTTCACCGGAAGCGATGGCACTGAGACGCCACATTGGACTTTTGGCATGCGTGGCCCATCGGGCCGAAGAAGTCTGCCAAGTTTCGTCGCTATCAGGACACCTACTCCGAGAGATAATCGCGACTTCAGGCTCCTATTATGGGGTAACGGGGCCAATACGGGCCAGTTAGCGTACCTTCGGCGACACTTTCACCGGAAGCGATGGCACTGAGACGCCACATTGGACTTTTGGCATGCGTGGCCCATCGGGCCGAAGAAGTCTGCCAAGTTTCGTCGCTATCAGGACACCTACTCCGAGAGATAATCGCGACTTCAGGCTCCTATTATGGGGTAACGGGGCCAATACGGGCCAGTTAGCGTACCTTCGGCGACACTTTCACCGGAAGCGATGGCACTGAGACGCCACATTGGACTTTTGGCATGCGTGGCCCATCGGGCCGAAGAAGTCTGCCAAGTTTCGTCGCTATCAGACACCTACTCCGAGAGATAATCGCGACTTCAGGCTCCTATTATGGGGTAACGGGGCCAATACGTGCCAGTTAGCGTACCTTCGGCGACACTTTCACCGGAAGCGATGGCACTGAGACGCCACATTGGACTTTTGGCATGCGTGGCCCATCGGGCCGAAGAAGTCTGCCAAGTTTCGTCGCTATCAGACACCTACTCCGAGAGATAATCGCGACTTCAGGCTCCTATTATGGGGTAACGGGGCCAATACGTGCCAGTTAGCGTACCTTCGGCGACACTTTCACCGGAAGCGATGGCACTGAGACGCCACATTGGACTTTTGGCATGCGTGGCCCATCGGGCCGAAGAAGTCTGCCAAGTTTCGTCGCTATCAGACACCTACTCCGAGAGATAATCGCGACTTCAGGCTCCTATTATGGGGTAACGGGGCCAATACGTGCCAGTTAGCGTACCTTCGGCGACACTTTCACCGGAAGCGATGGCACTGAGACGCCACATTGGACTTTTGGCATGCGTGGCCCATCGGGCCGAAGAAGTCTGCCAAGTTTCGTCGCTATCAGACACCTACTCCGAGAGATAATCGCGACTTCAGGCTCCTATTATGGGGTAACGGGGCCAATACGGGCCAGTTAGCGTACCTTCGGCGACACTTTCACCGGAAGCGATGGCACTGAGACGCCACATTGGACTTTTGGCATGCGTGGCCCATCGGGCCGAAGAAGTCTGCCAAGTTTCGTCGCTATCAGACACCTACTCCGAGAGATAATCGCGACTTCAGGCTCCTATTATGGGGTAACGGGGCCAATACGGGCCAGTTAGCGTACCTTCGGCGACACTTTCACCGGAAGCGATGGCACTGAGACGCCACATTGGACTTTTGGCATGCGTGGCCCATCGGGCCGAAGAAGTCTGCCAAGTTTCGTCGCTATCAGACACCTACTCCGAGAGATAATCGCGACTTCAGGCTCCTATTATGGGGTAACGGGGCCAATACGGGCCAGTTAGCGTACCTTCGGCGACACTTTCACCGGAAGCGATGGCACTGAGACGCCACATTGGACTTTTGGCATGCGTGGCCCATCGGGCCGAAGAAGTCTGCCAAGTTTCGTCGCTATCAGACACCTACTCCGAGAGATAATCGCGACTTCAGGCTCCTATTATGGGGTAACGGGGCCAATACGGGCCAGTTAGCGTACCTTCGGCGACACTTTCACCGGAAGCGATGGCACTGAGACGCCACATTGGACTTTTGGCATGCGTGGCCCATCGGGCCGAAGAAGTCTGCCAAGTTTCGTCGCTATCAGACACCTACTCCGAGAGATAATCGCGACTTCAGGCTCCTATTATGGGGTAACGGGGCCAATACGGGCCAGTTAGCGTACCTTCGGCGACACTTTCACCGGAAGCGATGGCACTGAGACGCCACATTGGACTTTTGGCATGCGTGGCCCATCGGGCCGAAGAAGTCTGCCAAGTTTCGTCGCTATCAGACACCTACTCCGAGAGATAATCGCGACTTCAGGCTCCTATTATGGGGTAACGGGGCCAATACGGGCCAGTTAGCGTACCTTCGGCGACACTTTCACCGGAAGCGATGGCACTGAGACGCCACATTGGACTTTTGGCATGCGTGGCCCATCGGGCCGAAGAAGTCTGCCAAGTTTCGTCGCTATCAGACACCTACTCCGAGAGATAATCGCGACTTCAGGCTCCTATTATGGGGTAACGGGGCCAATACGGGCCAGTTAGCGTACCTTCGGCGACACTTTCACCGGAAGCGATGGCACTGAGACGCCACATTGGACTTTTGGCATGCGTGGCCCATCGGGCCGAAGAAGTCTGCCAAGTTTCGTCGCTATCAGACACCTACTCCGAGAGATAATCGCGACTTCAGGCTCCTATTATGGGGTAACGGGGCCAATACGGGCCAGTTAGCGTACCTTCGGCGACACTTTCACCGGAAGCGATGGCACTGAGACGCCACATTGGACTTTTGGCATGCGTGGCCCATCGGGCCGAAGAAGTCTGCCAAGTTTCGTCGCTATCAGACACCTACTCCGAGAGATAATCGCGACTTCAGGCTCCTATTATGGGGTAACGGGGCCAATACGGGCCAGTTAGCGTACCTTCGGCGACACTTTCACCGGAAGCGATGGCACTGAGACGCCACATTGGACTTTTGGCATGCGTGGCCCATCGGGCCGAAGAAGTCTGCCAAGTTTCGTCGCTATCAGACACCTACTCCGAGAGATAATCGCGACTTCAGGCTCCTATTATGGGGTAACGGGGCCAATACGGGCCAGTTAGCGTACCTTCGGCGACACTTTCACCGGAAGCGATGGCACTGAGACGCCACATTGGACTTTTGGCATGCGTGGCCCATCGGGCCGAAGAAGTCTGCCAAGTTTCGTCGCTATCAGACACCTACTCCGAGAGATAATCGCGACTTCAGGCTCCTATTATGGGGTAACGGGGCCAATACGGGCCAGTTAGCGTACCTTCGGCGACACTTTCACCGGAAGCGATGGCACTGAGACGCCACATTGGACTTTTGGCATGCGTGGCCCATCGGGCCGAAGAAGTCTGCCAAGTTTCGTCGCTATCAGACACCTACTCCGAGAGATAATCGCGACTTCAGGCTCCTATTATGGGGTAACGGGGCCAATACGGGCCAGTTAGCGTACCTTCGGCGACACTTTCACCGGAAGCGATGGCACTGAGACGCCACATTGGACTTTTGGCATGCGTGGCCCATCGGGCCGAAGAAGTCTGCCAAGTTTCGTCGCTATCAGACACCTACTCCGAGAGATAATCGCGACTTCAGGCTCCTATTATGGGGTAACGGGGCCAATACGGGCCAGTTAGCGTACCTTCGGCGACACTTTCACCGGAAGCGATGGCACTGAGACGCCACTATTGGACTTTTGGCATGCGTGGCCCATCGGGCCGAAGAAGTCTGCCAAGTTTCGTCGCTATCAGACACCTACTCCGAGAGATAATCGCGACTTCAGGCTCCTATTATGGGGTAACGGGGCCAATACGGGCCAGTTAGCGTACCTTCGGCGACACTTTCACCGGAAGCGATGGCACTGAGACGCCACATTGGACTTTTGGCATGCGTGGCCCATCGGGCCGAAGAAGTCTGCCAAGTTTCGTCGCTATCAGACACCTACTCCGAGAGATAATCGCGACTTCAGGCTCCTATTATGGGGTAACGGGGCCAATACGGGCCAGTTAGCGTACCTTCGGCGACACTTTCACCGGAAGCGATGGCACTGAGACGCCACATTGGACTTTTGGCATGCGTGGCCCATCGGGCCGAAGAAGTCTGCCAAGTTTCGTCGCTATCAGACACCTACTCCGAGAGATAATCGCGACTTCAGGCTCCTATTATGGGGTAACGGGGCCAATACGGGCCAGTTAGCGTACCTTCGGCGACACTTTCACCGGAAGCGATGGCACTGAGACGCCACATTGCACTTTTGGCATGCGTGGCCCATCGGGCCGAACAAGTCTGCCAAGTTTCGTCGCTCTGGGTCACCTACTCCGAGAGATAATCGCGACTTCAGGCTCCTATTATGGGGGTAACGGGGCCAATACGGGCCAGTTAGCGTACCTTCGGCGACACTTTCACCGGAAGCGATGGCACTGAGACGCCACATTGCACTTTTGGCATGCGTGGCCCATCGGGCCGAACAAGTCTGCCAAGTTTCGTCGCTCTGGGTCACCTACTCCGAGAGATAATCGCGACTTCAGGCTCCTATTATGGGGGTAACGGGGCCAATACGGGCCAGTTAGCGTACCTTCGGCGACACTTTCACCGGAAGCGATGGCACTGAGACGCCACATTGCACTTTTGGCATGCGTGGCCCATCGGGCCGAACAAGTCTGCCAAGTTTCGTCGCTCTGGGTCACCTACTCCGAGAGATAATCGCGACTTCAGGCTCCTATTATGGGGTAACGGGGCCAATACGGGCCAGTTAGCGTACCTTCGGCGACACTTTCACCGGAAGCGATGGCACTGAGACGCCACATTGGACTTTTGGCATGCGTGGCCCATCGGGCCGAAGAAGTCTGCCAAGTTTCGTCGCTATCAGACACCTACTCCGAGAGATAATCGCGACTTCAGGCTCCTATTATGGGGTAACGGGGCCAATACGGGCCAGTTAGCGTACCTTCGGCGACACTTTCACCGGAAGCGATGGCACTGAGACGCCCTATTGGACTTTTGGCATGCGTGGCCCATCGGGCCGAAGAAGTCTGCCAAGTTTCGTCGCTATCAGACACCTACTCCGAGAGATAATCGCGACTTCAGGCTCCTATTATGGGGTAACGGGGCCAATACGGGCCAGTTAGCGTACCTTCGGCGACACTTTCACCGGAAGCGATGGCACTGAGACGCCATATTGGACTTTTGGCATGCGTGGCCCATCGGGCCGAAGAAGTCTGCCAAGTTTCGTCGCTATCAGACACCTACTCCGAGAGATAATCGCGACTTCAGGCTCCTATTATGGGGTAACGGGGCCAATACGGGCCAGTTAGCGTACCTTCGGCGACACTTTCACCGGAAGCGATGGCACTGAGACGCCATATTGGACTTTTGGCATGCGTGGCCCATCGGGCCGAAGAAGTCTGCCAAGTTTCGTCGCTATCAGACACCTACTCCGAGAGATAATCGCGACTTCAGGCTCCTATTATGGGGTATCGGGGCCAATAATGTCTAGGCAAACAGTGCAGTTCAGACGGAACACACAGTTCCAATAAAGTAGCTGCGCACAAAACAATGCATACAATATACTACAGTTGTACTGTACATGGATTAGTGCAGCCATAGTAAAGCCAAGTAGCCAAGTCTGAAGTCATAAAGTCGTATAATGATCTATTATCTCTTAAATTGTTTCTATCCTGATGTTGATCATATGCGTTGTGTGAGCCTCTTGTTAATCCATCATTAAAAATGGACATCAGGAATTACTACGCCAAACGTAAACCTGACGCTTATCATTCATCTATAGACGACGGAGCACCACCAAGCAAACAACGCGACTGCAGTGGTGACGTATCTGTGTAAAACGAGCCCTCGTCAAATATTCAACACATTGATCCCAATCCGTCAACCAGCGCTAACCCCGATCCTAAACCATCAACAATCGCTTCCCTCGATCTTCAACAGCCAACCGCTAGACGCGTTCAAGTGTGCCATGATATGGATGCTGGGAAGCACGTCAGTAACGATCGAATCATCTCTAGTGATTCCAGCCATAAGCGTTTAACAAACGCATACGTAACTCATATTTACTACGAATTCCGACAAGACTCAAATGGAAATAGATTATTCGCCAACCTTAGTTGACACAATATCAGTGGCTAGCAAACTCGCCTCTGCTTACAGGATCGGTATGTACGAGTAGTGCCTGGCATCATCAATCTCAAGAGGATGCTAACAGGTTCCTTGCCAACACGAGCAATCCAGAATGTCGTGTCAACAGTTTATCGGACAGTGCCTTCAATGAAAATGTTTCAAGGAACCGTGCACAACTAATTCCAAAATTGTCGAGCATCATCTTTTTTGGTAACCATGATATTACATTAAAGGGTAAAAATTCAAATTCCGACAATTTTAATGTTTCGTGACGGTTTCGAATCGAATATAGTGGTGATGTCTTGAAGTGACATAAGTGATAATGGCAAATATGCCTCGGCTCTAGTAACAAATAAACTGATTAGTCTATGTCAAGAAACTGTGAGAGATGATAGTGGTTCATGTACTGCAGCTAACAATTCAACTGGATGCTCTAACTAAGCGGACGACGAGACTGCGGATATATCGGGAACGGAGCAACTTTTTATATGACTGAAATGTTTCGATGAAGAGAAACTCGTCATAAGAGAAGAATTACTTGGATTTACAGAATAGGGTAAAATGAACGCATAAATGTTTGCAGGGACAATCGTAAAACAGTGCTTCAAGCTCCGAGGACAAGGATACGATGTATACTCGACTATGGCTGGAAAAGAACATTTTGCACAATACCATATTAAAGCCGAATATCCTAAATTCGGCAGAGACCAACGTCGCCTACACTTCCTACTTTTTTAAATCTCCCCTCGTTTTGACGCGAATGAATATTTAAGACTATGTGTTAAGTGTATTTAAAGTGTACAATAACCACAGCCATCATTTGCTTACATGTACATGAGAGTTGATTTTCGTGTGAAACCAACAAGGGGTCATTCTGATCCAAATTTTTCAGTTCATGAATTCCAGATCACCGATTCTCCCGGGGAGGGGGTTCAGCTGACTCCATTTTCCCCAATGTTCGGACGCCCATGCTCTTACGAGCTGCTTATAGAAGGCATTTGAATTCAATAAATTTAAACTTTTTTGTTTGGGAAATAATTGCGTTGTTAAAAATTGTTTGGTCTCTTGAAAGGCAGTATAAGATTTGTTTCCATCAAAAGTTCCGTCCGATACAATATGCAATATACTTAAAAAGCAGCATAAAGGCAAGCACATGTTGTATTGAGGATAACTGAACTCGGTTTTGTTCAAATATACGTTCGTACCTTAATTCTTCCTCCTATTTAATTAAAATTTTCAAACCATTCATGTGCATTCATTTGTTGAAAAGAGGTTTTGTTCAATCATCATGAGTTGAGTATTTCTCACACCGAACTCATTTTCACCTGTTTTCACGATTTTCTTTTCTTAAGTGTAGTTGACGCAAAATCCTGTTGTCGTCATGTGTGTCTTTAGGAAATATCCAAGATCGTGGGTTTTCAATGATGGGCTGTCACGATATGATGTCCAGGTGTGTGGGCCGATGTAAATGCTCTTAAATGTCTTTTGTTTCGCGGTTCATCTTAAGCACGCGTTTTTTATAATCAAAACCTTTGAATATTTGGTGCATTTTTTTATCTCTATGTAACGACGTTAAGCAAATAAAAAATATTAAAATACAATTATGTATGAAATTTGACATATCAAGCCAAAAACCCGAAAATAAATCCTTTATTTACTAAAATTGATAATTTTTTCGATAGGTTTTTACTAACATTAGGTAATTAATGAAACCATACGTGAACTGGTATTTGCATATGTATAACATCGATGTGTTCCTTCGGCCTAGTGAGACAGTTATTTGCAATTATGAAATACAAATCTCCAGGCGTATAACCAGTACATAAATTTCGGTTAGCAGTCACAAGTATAGCAGTCACAAGTATATTGTTGCATGCAAAATGACCAATAGCGTATACAATCCAGGACAATCCATAAAACATCACACTAATCATAAGAATAGAACTTAAGCTGATTCACTTACTTGGAAAGGTCAATTTATGACATTCGGTGTTCAAACCAGTTTGAGTGAACGTCAAACCCCTAACTAACCCAGCAGTTATCATTTACAAATGAAAGTACACAATCGCCATCAAATTAACCACACACCATACACAAAAACATTTTTTTATAGTTCTGATGTCACCGCCTTTGAACAGTCAATGTACAAATGAATTGGGTGAACTAATTCACATTACGAGGGACATATACAAAGTACCTTTAAAAATCTACTGTTCCAAGTATTGTTCCTTAATATCACAGGAAGCCCTGGGGCGTTTCCAATTCGCTCGGAGAAGAATTACTACTTGACGAGTGTTATTACATTTGGAAGGTCTGCATTAGATTTTTTTCAAAATGTATATGTGTATGTCATGTGAAAATAACGATCTTGGTTTGAAAAGATGAAAGGTGTTGAACAAATTCAGTGAGTGAAAGCAATATTAGGTCTCTGTAGGATTTATGCTCTTTACCTAAAACATTGATTTCGAATGCATAGCACTTTTCATATAGCTGCACTAAATATAAAGATTCGCTTCTTACCTTATAATGTCTGTTAATTAAATTCTACTTTCGTTTTCTCACTTATTTGTATTAATGTAAAGGATTGATAAACGGAACGTGAGAGAAATAAAAGTGTCAGTACTTAATGCGCTATGAAACAAGTTAATTTGCAGTAAGTTCTGTTCATACTTTGCAAACATGTAGTGCTTTCGGTGCTTTATATTACCAGTACAGAGTAATTGCGTCATATTCATTTACCAAACCGCATTTTTTCTTATTTTCTAAAAAGCTTATTTGAGAAGTATCAGAAGTTACAGATACATTTTTAACAGTCATTTTCAAGTCTTCATCTTTGTCATCAGTCGATCTAAGTTTCAGGAATTGCAAGAAATAATAATTACAGTAAATCGGACAGTAATCAGAGGGGTGTTACTACTAGATCAAAAAAATTCTTGTATTTATTATTGAGCGTTTCACATAGAAGGAAATGTCGCAATCCTACGATGGTTTAAATTCATTTTGTAGCAATATCAGTCGTTTCAGAGTCAGTCAGTATCTTTTGCGGCATATGGTTAAATGACATGCACAGTTCATGTGCGCTTTAAACGGAAACGATGGAGGAAGACATCACTTTGTTAAATAATTACTTGGAAATTGATGTGTCCTTAGGGAGTCATAGTAACGCGTTTTGTGTATTTAATGTGCATTGTGTTTCGGATATTGCTGTCGTGCCAGTACCTTGTAAAACCCAGATACGTCTATGTAGAAAACACATTGTTGTGGTTAAAGAAATGTAATGGCTTTCATAATTGCTGGAATGAATCTGATTGGTGACGGCGCTGAATACAGTTAAATAATGTCTTGTTATTAATTGTGAACATTGTGGAATTGCATTAATTTTTGTGAAAAACTGTTTCCGTACCCCCCGTTCTCACATAGACGCCGATTCTACTACGATCTAAGTGTGGCCGAAAACGTGGCCGATCGTGACAAATCGCAGGAGAAACGTAGTAGAGTCTTCATAAGCGCAGTATGATCGCGGTAGAGTCTTCATAATCGCAGAGCTCTACGCTCTCGTCACGCTTATTTTGAACATGCTCAAAACAAGCGTAAAAGGATCGTGTCCAACAAGAATCGGTGTAGAGTCGTAAAAAGAGCGTAGTAGAAGCGCCGTAATCGTACAGGCAGCGCGGAAGCATCGTGGAGAGATCGTCATGATCGTAGTAAAAGCGCAGTAAAAGCTCTCAGTAGCGTCGTAGTATGATCTTGAATGTTGCGGCAGCAAACGCAGAAAGCGTTTGACGTAGGGGCATCGCAGAACGGTCGAAATGAAGACCATTATTTTCCAAATTGCTCGATTAGAGTTCCCATCGGCTCGATCCTTTTTTTCAGATCGTGGCTTGATCGGGATGATCGTCGTAAAGTCGCAGCTATGTGTGAACGGGGGGTTAATTATCAACGTTAAAGATTTGCAAATCTCCCCTTTAGTACCCGTCATAATTGTATACTGATTTTGCTGTTTTGGTCTCAAATAAATAAGGTTAACACTTTATTCTTAAAGTGAATATAAATAAACGAGCGTAATGTATGTTTTGCTTTATATTAATGTGTCATATTATATATGTATTATATGTATTATATTGAATATAACAAGACATTGACCAATCAGTTGTCGATTAATCGGGTGCGCCGGTTGCTATCGACCTGTCCGCCATTTTTTTCGACGAGTTTTGTTTAAAACGTTAATGATGCATGGTTATACGGTGTCCATTGGATTTATGTAAATCGGACGGTAGGTATCCAGATAGATTATTTGGAAGCATTTAACTTATACAATTTTACAAACCGAAACGTGATTTTGACGAGCGCGAATGGCAGCTTCAATGCTTAGAATGAACAAAATCACCATTATAGAACGTTAATTTATTTTTAAAAAGTACCCAACTTATTTTGTGTGTAGCAGTTCCCACTATTAAGATTGATACATATATATATATATATATATATATGCAATGCAAAATATGAAATATATCACATTGATATGTACACAGATAAGTGATTTCGCTACCCGCTTTCCGTCACTAATCAAAATCCCTGTTATAAAACGCTATTTTGTGCCAAAAACAATTGAAAACAATGTTGTTTCAATATTTTCATAAATAGCATTCATAAATGCCCTATGAGAATGGTTATTTAATGCCACCATTACACGGGGTAACTTGTCGGTACGCGCGCGAGCGTTTCCTATTGGAAACTTCAATATGCACACTATTACCGAAATCCCCGTTATATAACCTTATTTTTTTAGAAAATGATAAAACTGATTTGTTGTTTTAAACTTTTAAATAAAGTGATTCACAAAGGTCCTATTAGCACTGTTTCATGTTATTAATATCACCTCTCTGAGTAATAACGAAGGGGATAAGGTACCCGCTCGGCGTCGGAAATTGGGTTTAACTTTTCGAAATGCCAATTATGAAACTTTTGTTCTTGTCAGATGCACTTTCATACCATGTTTTGTTAATAATTGTGTAATAAACATCGGTACATATCATTGTAGAAGTATTATTTATTATTGTAACCGCCATTAAACCTTGCAACATGGGAGATTTCGGTACCCGCGCCTGAGAGCGTGGCTTGCTTTCCGAAATCCCAGTTATAAAACGCGTATTCGTGTCAGATGCACGTGTATACAATGTTTTCTTAATATTTTCGTAAATGACATCAGTAAATATCACTGTAAAAGTGTTATTTATTACAAATACCAACATTAAACCTAGAAACATGGGGATTAAACCTAGTAGTACTTGTTTCTTTTCGGTACCCGTGCAAGCGTCTCAGAGCGTGGTTTACCAATTATATATAGTGAATATCATTTAAAAACTAATCTTTTTTTGCGTTTCCGAATCATTGAGTGATACAAAACAATTTTACCAGTGTTATACGGGATTAAAATGATATTAAAATCATCAAGAATATCGCGTTATATAAGCATAGACGCCAATTCGGTTTTAGCCTGTCTAGGTTTTCTGACCGCTATATTATTGCATTAAGTGGGCGGAGCGATTGACTTCCAGGTGTTTTTTTAATCTGGCCCATCGATATGTTACGATGAATATGAATTCATTAAATGACTAGATATACATGTTTTATCCTTGCGCTCGCTTTCCGTTCACAGTTTTGTACAAGCTCATTGCTACAAACTGACCTATGACTTCTTAAGTCTATTAGCACATAAGCAACGGTAATAAGTGGATAAAATATGCCATTTTTACATTTACACTCCTCGTGTTTAGAAGAGTTAAACCATATCACGTCAAGATGCGCAGCTGTTCCGAACTCATATCATAAGTCATCCCTAGTGCTCCCCCCTATTTAAGACATTTAAGGCTGTTCTCTGAATGAATTTAAACGGGACAACACAGTGTAAGAAGTTGTGTTTGAACATTCTCTGACAACATAAAATCTGCTTTTACTTCTTTTGCATTCCCAAATATTGGTGACAGAGTGTATTTACAGAATGTGTTCTTATGTCATTACTGCAGTGTATGGCATTATAATGAAACAACGCTCCTAGATTAGGAAATAAGTGCAGAAGGTAATTGCCTGGATATCCCCACATAAAACACATACAAATGTGAAATTAAAAGAGTTGTATTTTCATGTGTTCTTGATATTTTTATAATATAAAAATATAGATACTTTCCAGTAACATTTTTAGATTTTTTAAAACTACAATCAAGCTATTCGCGGAAAATTACAATCGGTTTTTTTGAAACAGCGGACAGACACGAGTTCATGGACTTGATGGTCTATCTCTACTATTATCTTTAATGAGATAGTCTCGAGCATGCGACAGCCGTTCACTATGACAACACCATCGCATGTACAAAATCGCGCATAATAATGGCGATAAAACTACCCATCATATAGGACGAAAACTCAAACATGTTAGTTGAAAATCGACACATATGAACGTGGTCTTTCTGTCTGCAGTTACAAACCATATAATCGCAAATCCTAAGTATAACTTTTGAGTAAAATGGGTAGGCATGATTGATGGGTGACGAGTACAATTACATGTGGTTGTAGATGTTGTATTGTACACAAGACCGGATCTGGTGAGACCAAGTGATTCATAACCCGACAATAGGAACTATATACAGTGTTTTATGTTATTAGCATCATAATGTAAAATAAAGCTTTAACACATTTTTATTTAAATATGCGTGAAAGGTCTAAAGAGACAAGATCATTAGACTCATTTAAGGTACCTTAACCTTTAGACGGCGTGACTCTCACATGACTTTTGCACAACCTCTGGATGAACTTAATATTTAGTCATGTTTCATGAAAATCCTTCGTAGGGTGTACGAGATATTGGTATAGTCTCGTGCGTGCGTCTCGTGGTGTTATGGACGAAGATCAAATTTGTACTCATCTCCTCTCTAGCTTATTGTTTGGCGATAGGTTATTTAAATGCATTAAAGCTTCTCACGTGCTAGCTACAGTTATTATCATAGATGTGACATGAAATTAGTTCTTTTTGTTGCCTCGACGATTGTTTTACACCTCTAAATCCTAGAGAAATATTGACATACATAACTAAGTGTGCAGCATCAAGCATTTCTGCAACATTCTGTGGACAAATGACTCGTTGACACTCTAACAATTTCAAACATTGTAAGACATTTTAATCTTATTTGCATTATATAATAATTCTTACATTTTGATTGATATAAGTACAAAATTTGACTCGTTAGTATATATATTTTTTGTAATTTCTGAAGAGAATTCAACCTTGTCTGGGAAATGGAACAATGTCTAAGCGCCCGTCCCAAAACCTAGTCATGAAAATGCTTTATTCTCCAATTAATCGAGTTTTATGGACGTGTAGTCGCCATTGTGACAAATTAGAAAGTACATAACATGAAAACCTACACAAAACATACATCAGTATAATGTTTAATAAAACGACGATTACATTTTTCAATATGTTACAGCGTATTTACATCGCATGCTGCTAACGTGAGATTCGAAAAATGGCTATGAGTTGTACGATACATATTTATGTACACATCAGCATTTTCAGTTAGTGTTTTAAATGTTAGTATTAATGTAAAAAATATGTAAACATATATGATAAATAGTCAGTTCATCTATATACAGAGATATATTGAATGAACAATATTAGTACATATTCGACACATAGTTATAGTACATACACACTGCAAAGAAGTATAAAAACACACAAACAACCAAATATAAATAAGTACATTAATTTATATTATATCAAATTTCGTGCATGGGAGCTGTTTCCCGTTTAATGTTAAATATGAAACAAAATAAATCAACAATATACGCGATTTTCTTTCATATACTGAATACACTGGTAAATCTGTATAATATTTCATTATAACGTCTTCTTTATCTTCATGATAGAAGCAAATGACTGCAGATAGAAACACACTTATTGCTGTCATCTCATCACATAATATTCACTTTTTTCCTCCAACCGATATCGTTATTTATAATCAGTCCGAGCACTTGACAAGTTATTATTTCTCGCGGACACTTATTTCGGTAATTTTCGATTTCCTTTCGTCTTTGGTATTCTGGAGCTTGTGCCTTTATTCGATAATAAATAGAAGAAGTTTATATTAAGGTGAGTAAAATAAAAGAGATATGCATTTATTTATAATAAGACAAACTTAAGGTAGAAATTATTATATCATTATGAAATTAAACACAGTTTCAGCAATTTGTGATTTCACCAGGTATGTTAGTTTATGAGAACAAGTATACACTTGTCCCACATCTTTACAATTGTAACTTGGTTATTTTGGTTGTGTTATGTTGCTCTTCTTTTCAAATATTCAGCACGTTTAAATATTTTACAACGACTTAATTGGTATTTTAAAAGACATGAAAGAATTTAATAATATAAATGTGTTTAACCTGCACTATGCACATTGGTTTAGGCATGATCGACAGCACTGTAGTCGTCGGAACGTCTGTATGCATAGTTTCATAAAGAATTTACTACATGTTTGTTATTACACATCGTATTCTAAGCTTTTAATACATGCGTTACCCTACCCATATGTAAAACCATTGGACCTCATATAGCATAACAAGTATCCTTTCAATGGAGTTCATTTATTCAAGAAATATGTTTTGATAAAGACACTATTAAAGCGTTTAGGCGATTGCTTTATAACTTACTCTGTCCTTGTTGCGTCTGAAAGCAAATAAAACTGACAATAAATAATAATAATATATGTATTATAGCGTCTTCAAAAAATAAGCAAAATTATAACTTCACTTTATTAACATTTATTCTAATATTACCGGGAAATTTAATTATCTTACCAGAAAGTGTTTCAAATACAGTTGTTTTTGCCGATTTTGGCCTGAAAGTAAAACAAATGAAGCAGTTAGTGTATTTGACTGATAAACGGTTTAGAGTGTACATTTTGTCATAAATAGTAATAAATAGTTTATAGACACTAAAACAATTAACACAAATACCGATGGTAAACATTAAAATCGATATGTTTATAAACACCGACACTCGCTTGCCAATATCATAAAGCTCATAAATAAAGACAATTATTTTTTAAGTTTATTTAATGTTTTGAGTTGCAAACATTTACCTTTCTGTCTCTGAAAGGATAAAATATCGATATGAATACATTTGATATATACCAAATATAATTCATGTATTATGTTTAGGATTGGGTTTAGTTGTAATACGAATGTTACTTTTTAATTTGGTAACTTTTTCAAATTGTAATTGTATAGTATGTATAGTATTGAAAAGATTTTATATATATATTTATACAAAATGAAATGCAAAATAATTCAAAGGTACTTCTTATTCTACACATTTATAATTCTGATTCATCATACAACTCTCAAGATATGTGGGATCGCGCTTAACAATGTTTCATTACAATTATGAATCCAGCTATTAGACGGCTTTCTTTTAGATATTAATATTTCCTTAGGTCGATATGATCAAACTAGTATATTTAATGTTATAGTTGGTTAAAATGAGTGTGTGTGCCATGCTATTAAACACAAGCACCGCACATGCAACTAATGTATTTTCCCAAGTATAACATCATGCTAAACGACCATTTTCTCTGCAATCAAAATTAACCCATCTAAAACGTATTTACACAATTTTGACGGCTGGGTTGTTTAGACAAGGCATTCAAGCCAATAAGCCAGTAAATACAATTAACTACCGCTCTTTATGTAAAATATGAAATATTTTAAATAAAGGTATTGAAATATTACTTATTACTAACTTATATTATAAATGCTGTAGCTACTTAGCTTGAAATGAATTTGTCTAAACTAGTATTGTATACATGTATAAATATATAAAGCGTGATTTAACACCAATAATATATTCATGAATTATGATAGGGGCCGATCGAACGTATGTCAACTCAGGAATAAACAGGTGTGTAAATACATTTATCATTTTGGCAATTTTTAAAAGATTAATAACATGGCAGTAATTTACAAGAAAGGTAATGATTGTAATGATGCAAAGCATATCAACGTATACAAATATTTCCCAAGTTATGATAATGACGAAACCCACGGCGTGGCGACACAAACCACGTTTTGCATCATAAATATTACTTACACAGACTAATTCAACATCTTAAACGTTTTCTGACTCAGCCTTAAGAATAAAATAAATTTTCAAAGAAAATAATACCGATGGTTCAGCGATATGCAAGTGTTGCAACAGAGCTTTTCGTGGTCCTCACAAAAAAGTTTCAATTTCTCGTCCATGTGTAACTCACACTTCTCTACACAATCTCGTGTAGCCCTAGCTAGTGGCCAATGTTTCATATCGGATCTTTCATACCTTGTGTGTGTTTTATACAACTGATTGTGCAAGTTTAAACACGATCCACAGTAAAATGTGGTGCATTTTTCACAATATACTTCCGCCTCTTTTGAAAACCCTTTTTCTTCACAGGGCATGCAAGAATAATCCAGCATGATATCCGATCCTTTATACACTGATGACCGAGTAACTGTTGTCATTTTAAAAATATATCTATATATGATACACAAATATCTGATTAAATCAAGCAGTTAACTGTCTTGAAAGTTTTGTTCTGATAACAGTCTTAGAAAACGTGTCACATGATTACGTATCTTATCGATAACATCAACTGACCTAGAAAGATTGTTTACTACAAAAATTGAAATTTAGGTCCTAAGATTCGTGTCATCTATAATGCGAGTTTCAAAATAACTATATTTGTTTTGCGTATTGATGGGTAGGTATTGGCACGTACTTTTAATTGCGCGTTCTGTTGACAAAATAGATTAATAATTATTTAGCAAATTCTAGCAATATTCATGTGTACCATCGTACCAGCATTAATTATCGGAGCATTAGCCGACTGCTCGACTTCTCAATAAGTTGAAGTAACCGAGTTTGCCTTCTAGTAAACGGGGAGAGCGCATGAAGTAAATATGTGCAGGATAAATCTGTTACTTTTACTGATACGTTCACCCGTAAAACACTATGCAGATGAAATCGCAGTGCTGTCACTAAGTAAATTTCAGTCAAAATGGTTCGCGGAAAGAAATAGTATTTAGTATTTAAATATATCATTGTCGGTACGTATTGGTTGGTAGCACTTACTTTTTGTTCACTGATTTTGACACAATATTTTTGTGGATGTAGTTCTCAAATTGCTTAGCCCTTAATATGCGTTTTGGTCTAAGACGTTTCACATAGGATCGATATTCATATTGATAGACCCTTCGACATAACTGAAAACGGTATAAGAAAGCTTCTGCTAGACCTTAACCCACACAAGGCACAAGGGCCAGACGGCCTGTCACCACGATTCCTCAATGAAATTCGCCAATGGGATTGTCCCTGCACTGACACTAGTGTTTCAAGCCTGCCTTACGCAAGGTCCGAGTAAACAGTACTCGACGACTTGACGCACGCTATGGTCACTCTAACATTTAAAATGGGCGATCGCTAATTTCTGTAAATTCTGTTAATTTACTACTTTGTGGCCAGGAGACACTCTTTCTTCAAAGTAGTTAACACCGATCTTGCAATCATTAAAATATTTGATTAAATGAATATGCGTATATTAAAACTAGTAAAAGTTGCTCGTTGTGTGTGTTTAAGTATCAATATTCAATCAAAGTAAAATCTTATGTTTATGCATTTAATATTTTTGCTTTCTTATTATTAAACAGCTGCCAGTCATGTACAAAGTACATTTATAATAAGAAAATTAAACAAGCCACACTTTAATTTTATCAAGAAAAACTGAGATAAACATTTGTATTGTTCATTAATCCTTTTGAGCAAAATTTCTGAGCAAAATTGGCTGAATATGACACACTTCTTTATATGTTTGATTGGGTAGTGATTTTACAAGTATAAAATCTATATGTTTAGTTATTTTGTAACTGTTTTGTGTTAGTAACGTTCAATACTGTCATATATAATTGTGTATAAGTATTGACGACTGACACCGATGTGTTTCTTTGATATTCAAGCCTGACATTCGACACTGGACCATATGGTTTATTGAAATCACTGTATTTGGTAGTATTTGGTGAAAGCAATGTCTTTGAGTTTAGTACAAACTACTTTTTACAAAAAGAAAATTATTGGGTTTTAAACAATTGGTGACAATTTAAAAAAATATTTGACAACATTTAAGTGTTACAGTGCCACCAATTTGATGAAAACTGTACTAGATTGTTTTATAATTCTTTGTTAACATTTAAACTAAAACAGTTTGCTTGCGTTAGATTGTACTAGAATGTTGTGCTGTCTCTTATGTAAATTATTCCCAGAAGGATAACATCATTGATTACAAATTTAATGTATATTAGTTTGTGTATCCAAAAAACATGTCCATAAGTTTGTATGACCGTTAAGACATTTGTCCCGTCTTTTATGAGACCTCACCTGAACACTTGGAATACAATTTATTGTTTAAGCAGTATACAAAGTATCTGTAAAAGAAATAATAATACTTCGAAAGTTACTACACCTGCTGATGCAAAGAGTGCGTCTATTTTGAATATATGCATTATGGACAAATTATATAAACTTATATATAAATAAGAGGGCCGAACGGCCCTAGGCCTATAACCTAATATTGCATATGAAAAAACAACAACATTGAAGCCAATTTTTTTACCAAACAATGTACACAAACCAATATAATGACAAACGTACACGTGTGAGTTCTTTTATAAATAAATATAACACAACTATTTGGAAAAATGAAAGCCAGCAAGTAATATGTAGCAATGACAGCGCATGCACAAAACGTTGTTCACATGTAGATTTGTTAGGGACTGCTACAGTACAAACTACCTGTACATAGTCACAACATCAAATACTGTCGTTGATAAATGTGTTTTTGTCATCATGTGTTTAACATTTTCAAGCTGCAATTGCTGTCAGTGAAGGGTCAAATAAAGTATATAGATTTAAAGCGCTTAAAGGCATTCCGAAACACCCACTTAGAGTACAATCGATCACAAAAGCATAATTGTAAACAAACATTAACCTGATAGCAACATACTTAATTTTTATTCTGATTATCGATGCTTTTAACAGCCAATATTGACCGAAAGGCTGGGACTAAACGCGGAACTCATGTATTGAAGCTTTGAGGACGGGTCCTAATAAACTTCGAAACTTACACAAACTCACAAAAACGTTCAGTTAGTTGAAATCATGTGGAGTTTTGTATTTTAAGTTGAGCTTTATCCCGACAAGGTATTTATACGAAACGTAAATCATACACTTTTTGTTACTGGCACTGGGCAATCCATCCTCATCTCGAGCAAGAGTGGCAATCTTTCTCCTCCCCCTGCTATCAACCTGTATAACAGTTCGTGATTCATATCCACAGACGAGAATGTGTCCCGCAGCTGAGACGTGTACATTCCATGAGACTTGCATGTCTGGATCAGAAAACGTGAAGAGAACGGCCCCATCCTTGGCAAGTGTAAGCAGCTTGTTATTACCACGATCGGTGACGAAGATCCTGTCGCCGTTATGACTCAATGCACACTTCAACACTGCCAAACAAGATATCATGATAAATGCTTGATTTAAATCTTATATATAAATACAACAATCCATGCTACTGACAAACAATTATGAAAGTTGCAATTTGTTGGTGCGTTAAAAAAGTAATTTTTTAGAACTAAGTGGTATTTTTAAGAATCAACTCATACACTCACATTCGAAAGTCACATTGCGATTATTTGTGGTTTATATTATTCGTGTGTATACATGCACAATCATATTCGGATATTAGAAAATGAAAAGAAACTTTAGTATTTTTATCTAAAGTAAAAATACCTGAATATTCATGAGATATATCTTCTTACAATTTCTTTATTAGTTCCCCTCTCAGACTGTATTTGTACAGCGCAGACCCCGAAGTGATGTACAGCTCACCCAGTCGATGGCTAATTCCAATACATTGATGTTCAAGCCGATGAGTCCTGCCTTTGATCAGTCTCCCTTTATCCACTGTAAACAATTGCACCTCGTGTGTAGCTTGCTTATTAAGAGTAATCGCCACCTCTGATGAACAAATATGGCATATGTCGTGCGCATGTGTAACCAGGGGAGTTCTGCTGATCACTTCATATTTCTGGTTCAACAGTTTCAGCGAAGCGTTCGAATAGTCCGTTAAGACGATTTGACTATCAAGAAGAAAACATACCCCTGAAATGCTGCACAAATAGGTATCTTCATTTGAATGTACACTGAACTCAGTCTTACAAATCACAGATAATGCACGATATGAAGTAACCAAATCTGTGTGTATTATTATGCCCAAACCATGTAGTTCCGACAAATATTTTTCAATATTAGTGTTGGCCTGAAGCGATAATGAAATACCAGGTTTTCCGGAAAGTTCTTGTATATAAGATTCCGATTGTTTTTTCATTTCCAACCATTTTTGATTTGCTACGAAGACGAGTTCATTATTGTTTTCACCTATTTCATGAATTGCGTCTCTGAAACTTTTCAACTCCTCATACAGCTTATTGCAGTTGTCAACATCTTTTTTAAAGTCTGTCTTGAGGTTTGCAATTGAAACATCCAGCTCTGTCAGTGTCATTTTCTCAAGCTTATCTAATACAGTGTTAATTTTGTTACGCACATCTGTTATGTATTGTTTGCTTTTCTTCAATGAATCTTGCAAGGACGCAATGTTCTCCTCTCGACTCTTTCGTAGCTCTTTCAGTTGTTGCTTTATCGTCTTGATGTCATCAAAAAGTTGTTGAAGGTCTCCAGGTGACGTGATATTTACTAAATCTGTTATGAGAGACACCTTAGCGCACTGACTGAAAATACAATATTGAACAGGTCAATATTATGTTGTTTTGTCATAATACAATATTTATATGTAGTTTGCGTAATCTTAAATATCCGATATGTTGTGTACATTTTGGAAAATATGTGGCTCTAGAATGGTCATACAAGTGCACATGGATATGAATAGCATACGTTATTCGATTAAATAAGAAAAATAATTTTAGACCTCTGTATATTTAAATTATCTATCTAGTACAGTTGAATAATTGGCAATTTTTAAAAGATTAATAAAATGGCAGTAATTTACAAGAAAGGTAATAATTGTAATGATGCAAAGCATATCAACGTATACAAATATTTCCAAAGTTATGATAATGACGAAACCCATGGCGTGGCGACACAAACCACGTTTTGCATCATAAATATTACTTACACAGACTAATTCAACATCTTTAACGTTTTCTGACTCAGCCTTAAGAATAAAATAAATTTTCAAAGAAAATAATACCGATGGTTCAGCGATATGCAAGTGTTGCAACAGAGCTTTTCGTGGTCCTCACAAAAAAGTTTCAATTTCTCGTCCATGTGTAACTCACACTTCTCTACACAATCTCGTGTAGCCCTAGCTAGTGGCCAATGTTTCATATCGGATCTTTCATACCTCGTGTGTGTTTTATACAACTGATTGTGCAAGTTTAAACACGATCCACAGTAAAATGTTGTGCATTTTTCACAATATACTTCCGCCTCTTTTGAAAAACCTTTTTCTTCACAGGGCATGCAAGAATAATCCAGCATGATATCCGATCCTTTATACACTGATGACCGAGTAAATTTTGCCATTTAAAAAATATATCTATATATGATACACAAATATCTGATTAAATCAAGCAGTTAACTGTCTTGAAAGTTTTGTTCTGATAAGAGTTTAAGAACGTGTCACATGATTACGTATCTTATCGATAACATCAACTGACCTAGAAAGATAGCTTACTACAAAAATTGAAATTTAGGTCCTAAGATTCGTGTCATCTATAATGCGAGTTTCAAAATAACTATTTTTGTTTTGCGTATTGATGGGTAGGTATTGGCACGGACTTTTAATTGCGCGTTCTTTTGACAAAATAGATTAATAATTATTAAGCAAATTCTAGCAATATTCATGTGTACCATTGTACCAGCATTAATTATCGGAGCATTAGCCGACTGCTCGACTTCTCAATAAGTTGACGTAACCGAGTTTGCCTTCTAGTAAACGGAGAGAGCGCATGAAGTAAATATGTGCAGGATAAATCTGTTACTTTTACTGATACCTTCACCCGTAAAACACTATGAAGATGAATTCGCAGTGCTGTCACTAAGTAAATTTTAGTCAAAATGGTTCGCGGAAAGAAATAGTATTTAGTATTTAAATGTATCATTGTTGGTACGTATTGGTTGGTAGCACTTACTTTTTGTTCACTGATTTTTGTGGATGTAGTTCTTAAATTGCTTAGCCCTTAATATGCGTTTTGGTCTAAGACGTTTCACATAGGATCGATATTCATATTGATAGACCCTTCGACATAACTGAAAACGGTATAAGAAAGCTTCTGCTAAACCTAAACCCACACAAGGCACAATGGCCAGACGGCCTGTCACCACGATTCCTCAATGAAATTCGCCAATGGGATTGCCCCTGCACTGACACTAGTGTTTCAAGCCTGCCTTACGCAAGGTCCGAGTAAACAGTACTCGACGACTTGACGCACGCTATGGTCACTCCAATATTCAAGAAGGGCGATCGCACAGCTACTGCAAAATTCAGGCCGATATTCCTGACCGCAATCTGTTCCAAAACCATGGAGCATATCATCTATGGTATCCTCACTTATAGTCAGCATTGTTTCAAGGAAAGACGTTTCTGCGAACGCCAACTTGTACTCACGATACAAGACATTGCCTCATGATCGGACGACGGTAACCATATAGATGTTATGCTACTTGAATTTAGCAAAGCGTTCGACAAGATACCCCACAAGAGACTTTCCATCAAGCAGGACAACTATGGGATCCGCAATTTTATGAAAAACTGCTCGGGAAAAGTCATGTTGATGAGATCTCCAAAAAAGCCAACAACTCCCTTGCCTTACTGAGAAAACATATCAGCAAATGCCCGACTGATGTGAAGGACCGATGCTACAAGGCCCTAGTGCGCCCAATCCTGGAATACTCATCTACAGCGGGAAACATATCCCAGCTAGAATCAGTACAGCGCAGAGCTGCATGATTCGTCAAGGGAGACTACTGGAGGAAAAGCAGCCCAAGCCATATGATGGCCTCCCTTGGATGGCCATCCCTGCAAACCCGGCATACTGACGCTAGACTGGCATTCGGTTTTCCAGCAGCTATGGCACAGTATCTAATGTAATGTCTCAAGAAACCTGGTGTAAAGTTGGTCCTTTTTGGGAAGTGTGTTGCTTTTCCATTCCAGATCATTGGATAAAGTAATGCCTTAATATAAGTTACATTTGACGTTTTTAAATTGCGTTGTCAATAGTGTACAAAAAAGTAGCCTAGGATTGGGTACTGAGGAGATATCATTTCTTGGCGTTAAACCGCATTACCCTTATATGGGTCCACTTTTGTAGGTTGTCAAGGTCTTATTTGAGATCCTATGGTCTTTGATTTAGGTCATAGTTCTTTACTGTTGGCAGTTATCTGCAAATAGTTGTATGTGAGACTTACTCTGTCTGGCACATCATTGATATGGCAGAGAACAAGCAGGAGACCTAACACTGTTCCTTAAGGTACGCCGGCGCCTACACTAAAATGGTCGGAATTCTCTCCAACTACCACACACAATAGTCGGTGGGTAAAAAGATTTTTTGGAGTATTTGACCGCGAATAGCATAGTAATCAAGCTTCAGCAGTAGGCGTTGGTTGAGCACAGCGGCAAAGGCCTTACTAAAATCAAGTATTATGGTGTCAACCTGTTTGTTATGATTGTAGTATCCGAGCATGTCATCGGCGGTTTTACAAGATTATCCTGAGCGGAAGCATGATAAACGTTTGTTTATACTTTGTGCCAGTCCAAATGGTTAAGGGTATGGCAGCAGATGATATATTCTAATAACTTTGGGAGCAATTAAAAAAGTGTCGTTATTTTATATATGTAAGGTTTCAACTGTTCAGAACTTACGGCTTGCATGTAAGTATAATACAAGAGAAACACTCACAACAAAACGCTTGAGACATGAAAACATATCAATACATAACAAACAATTTATAATGATTTTCGTTTATTTATTAAATAAATACAAGTGCACAAATTCGACTTTCAAAAGCTCTTATAAACAAATATTTGCACTATTATTGCAAAACACAGAAACCGGCATAAGATCTGATTGATAAATACTAGCAAAATAAAAACATATTCAAGTTATATAGTTAATTTGAGAGTTGTTTCGTACAGTTTCTTTTAAAGCAGTTTAAAGGATTTCAAGAGGGTAGTCATATGTATAGTTACTCTCTGTGTCAAATAAAACTTTGATACATGTATTACATGCAGTACTCTGACAATAACAAGAGATGTGTTCGTCAGAAACACAATGCTCCCTATTGCCCCGCATAATTTTTTTTATTTTTTTACCTTCGACCTTCAAGGATGACCTTGAAGGATGACCTTGACCTTAAACCTTCACCACTCAAAATGTGCAGCTTTATGATAACGCCACTTTGAAATCATTTTTTTTTACCTTTGAACTTGAAGGATGACCTTGACCTTGAAGGATGACCTCGACCTTGAACTTCCACTTCTCAAAATGTGCAGCTTCATGAGAACGCTGCTTTGAAATAAATATTTTTTTATTTATTTTTTTTAACCTTTGAACTTGAAGGATGACCTTGACCTTGAACTTCCACCACTCAAAATGTTAAGCTTTATGAGATACACATGCATGCCAAATATCAATTTGCTTTCTTCAATATTGAAAAAGTTATGGCCAATGTTAAAATTTTGAGACGGACAGACGCCATATATTTCACATTTGACCTTAAAGGATGACCTTCACCTTCACCTTCACCTTTCACCACTCAAAATGTTCAGCTCCATGAGATTCACATGCATGCCAAATATCAAGTTGCTAACTTCAATAGTGAAAAAGTTAAGGCCAATGTTAAAGTTTTTTTCGGACGGACGAACAGACTGACTGACATGCTGACGGACAGTTCAACTGCTATATGCCACCCTACCGGGGGCATAAAAACAAGTGTTGTATAGTATATAACACCATTATATAGGCAAATATTTTCAAATAGTTCATTCAAATAGCCATTGTTTAAGGCTTTTCCAATTGCCTCCTCTGAAGTTGTTATTACTTTTTCTTGCCCTTCTGTTTCCCTCCTGCTGGTGAGGCATCAGGGTTCTCTCCTTGGGCAAGTGCAAGCCGACGTTTGAGGTCAAGAAGTTTGGACACTTCTGTGTCAACCAGCACTTTCCCTGCCTTTGCGGTTTTCAATTCTCTAACTTTGTTACCCTGGCGAAAAAATAGACACAACATGTTTTTAACATATGCATGGACAATAATAAATAAATGCATTAAATAAAGTAACTTTGTTTGATTTAAACATATTTATTAAGCTTGCTTGCATCGAAGGCGTTAAACTTTAGAGAAAATTCGTTTCCTGTGAGGAACCAATACTCGGCAAGATCTTGAGATCTAACCAACTCCGTTTCATCATTGCAACAGCCACCAACAGCAAGTCTCTTTTGAACAAATTAATTTTTAAATCTGGAAACTGCAAATCTCTATCAAATGCAACTTTTCAATAAGATCACATAAAAGCATAATCTAGCATAAATAAATGGGCTGTAAATAGAACACTTTCTTGTGGTGCTAATAGCTAATACATACCTGCTCAGTAACAAGCTTATTTAGTCTCTCAACTTCTGCAGGACTGGAAGTCACGTTGTTGGCTGTTACTTTCACCTCCTGTTTCACCCCTGGCTGATCTCCCTTCTCACCCTTCTTTTTACCTCCCCCGGTTTCTGTGACAGCAGAGGGTACTTGTGCATCAGCAAGCTGTTTCTTCAGATCCAGGAGGATCTTCACTTCGGCGTCTATAACACCATTCTCTGCCTTCTTTGCTTTCAAGTCTCGAACCTTATTTGCCTAGAAATATCAACAGAGCATACCATCAAATCAGGGGTGTAGACATTATCCTTAATCAACATATGTTATTTGTCTATGGACACATTCAACAAAATAGTCTGCAGAGAAAAGTATTTTTCCCATATAAAAATACTGATACATGTATATGTTATTCTGATCATTTCAGTGTTTTTTGTCTCGTTAATTATAAATTGAACACATGTATTTTTTTAAACATAAACATTTAATATTAAAATAATAAACTTCCAACTTTTATCTTTTCACACTTTCTGATTGTTCTTGTTCTTGAATAAGTAGACAGGACAAATTTACTCATCAGGCAGAATACTTCTGTTTGTTTATTTGGGTGTTTCATTATTATATTAGTCATATTAGAGTGAACTATTAACCGGTAATCCAACCAACAAGCCAGGGCTTTGTTGCTCTACCAACTAAGCTAGCCGGACTGTTGTGAAAAATAAATGCTGCTTCGGACCAAATGGTCATTGTACTTCCACACCCCTGCATTTCATCACCACACATTAAGTAGTATCAACTCTTAAATCATCCTATAATGATAATTTCTTACTCACATGTACTGTGACATGAACATGTGATGTAGTAAATGACTTGTCGGCTTTTTAACTTCTATATAACTCAGCTGATTTTATACCTCTCCGTGTAACTTAACTTATATAACTCTCCTGTTTTGTTATCCCCTCTTGAACCCATAAATCCTCCACTGTGTTACCTCTCCTTGTAAACCATCTATATGATTTACCTTCTTTATTACTTCCCCTTGTAAACCCCCCATATTATTCACCTTCTTGCTTACCTGCCCATGAAACCACTTAATATAATACACCTCCTATATTACCTCCTCTTGTAACTACTCCATATAATTCATGTTCTTCATCACCCCCACCCCCCTTGTAACCATATAATTCAGCTTCTTTATTTACTCCCTTGTAACTACTCAATATAATTCACCTTCTTTATTTATTCCCTTGTAACCATTCCATATAATTCACCTTCTTTATCTACTCCCTTGTAACCACGCCATATAATTCCTCTTCTTTATTAACTCCCCTTTAAACCACTCCATATAATTCATATCATCTGTTACCTCCCTTTGTTACCTCACGGTGACCCACATTATTTATTACCTACCCATATAACCTCTCTTTGACTGACCTGACTTGTTACCTCCCCTTGTAACCTCTCTACCTCCACAGGACTGGTTGCTGTCTGGGAGTTCTGTGAAGGTTCCCCTCCTTTCTTAGGCTGAAGCGATATGTATGAGATAATGTGCTTGAGATTAGAATTAAAGTAACGTTTAAGAGATAAATATGCTTTTCTGTATGTATATTGTGTTACTGTAACATATCTGATTTTTTGTTAAAGATCAGGATTTGGTATTACTCAACATTTTGTTGGAAATATATATATATATAACGCTGTTACTAAACTTTTTACACAGATTTTTCAAAGTTTGCATTCTTCTAAAACTTTTTTACATTTGTTTAATACTTTTTTTACTTGTGTTAGGGTTTTCTTGTTATCAGTTTCTACTGCATACTTTGTTTTTAATTTTTTATCTTAAAAGAAATGAGAACTTATTGGTTTACAATCACCTTGGGTTTGCTGGGAGCAGCAGGTCCCTGGCCCGCAAAGCGTTTCTTTAACTCTGCAATTGTGCTTGCTTCTATTTTCTGGAACAGCGGTGATGGCTGCAAATAACAAAAGCACTTGTTAGTGCTTGAAACTGAATAAAGAGCATATCAACCAGATAAATACTTTTTATTTTTAGCTCTTCGTGACTGGAATCTTTGAGTGGATGGTTGAACAAAGAAAGCCAACTGCACACGAATGAGGAATTAAAGCATATGCGCTTCAAGAATTGTCAATAAAGTTTGAATTAAGTTGCAATCATCTCCAATCATATTACATCTGCATTAAGCTGTTAAATAATTTCATACAAAAGAGCTCTGGTAAATGTTCAGTGTTACTGTTTTCTCATAAATATCATAACTACAACGAAAATTTGCGAATCTGAAACATTTTTTTTTCTCATTTTGTCGATTTACCAAAACGTGAAAAGGCCCCTTTATCACACCTGCTCCACATGGTCAGCATTTGTGGTATAAATTATTTTTAAATGAATGATAAATGATAAATAAAATGTTCTGACAAGTTGATTTATGGCCAAATTTTTCAACCATTGACCTTAATATTGGACCCTGACATTTTGGGTAAGGAGTTGTTTTATTTGACATATATTGTTCTCATAGGAAACATGTGGTAAGTTATTTCAATTGTATGTTGATTGACAAAATCACAGTCTGGAAAATGTGTTAAATGACGAAATTTGACATTTGACCTCGTTACCAATAATGTTGAGGTCGGGCGACGAGTGGCATGCCGTTTCATTGTGATGGTCATTTGTGGTTAGTATAAATATTTGACCTTTGACCTCTGGTTGAGATCTTAGCCTTATTCAAAGAAGGGTGTTACACGAACCACATTGTCTTTTTTATGACAGTATTTGTTGAAAGTTATTGTTGAATTGCTACATTATGGCATTGTTACAGTCAAAACCAGCTCAGACGCATACATGTACTCAATCATGCACACATGCACATACACTCAACCATAGCGCTGTTATATCAAGTTTTGTGCACGCTGGTTGAAAATCAATTGGGGAAGTACCGGGAAAACTTCAACACACCTGCTCAATCTTGTGCCCGGGGTCCAGGTGACACACAAAATCCTCATAGACCACATTGCAAGATTGAGGGGCGTTCAACTGGCGCTGGATGGTTGCGCTGACCTCTGGCATGAACGGATGCAGCAACACAGACAGCAGGCACGCCAGATTGGCTGCCAGGCTCACTAATGTACCAGCACGAGACCTTTGGACAATGTGAGAAATAAAAAATAAGGCTTAACTGGGACGATATTTTATGCACAAGAATTAAGTTCCATAAAATTTGCTAAGAGCGAGGCTTATATTTGTCTGTAAGAGGCTGAGAGGCTGTATAATAAAGGATGTACAGTTAAATTTTGTTCAACGTTATGAACGCTTATTATTTATTTAGTTCTTCTTAAATACGTACAGATAATACTTATAAAATAGGAGCTAAGAAGGAAATGTATTGGTCAATGGATTTTTAAAAACCTGCTTATTTAAACTCCTTGTAATATTTTGTTTATGTTTTACATGTATTTGCATATGTGCCAACAATAGCAAATACTGGCTTGCCTTGCAATTATTGTACCCTTTTTAAAAGCCCAATATGCCGATGGTTTTGGTTTTCATCAGGGAGTAAGTACGAGCAGTTTAATAGCAGTGCATAAGAGTCCAACTGGACTAGTGGACTTGAAAGTTAATGTTAATACCTTCATATACCATATACTAGAATATTGTACTGTCTTATATACACATATTGTCAGCATCAACTGATATAGGTCAACTACTATCAGCCTGATCAATCAAGGTCAGGTACAATTAGCCTGATCAATCTAGGTCATGTACAATCAGCCTGATTAATATGACTTGAAGTCCATCAAATTATAGTAGTACTATAATTTGATGGACGTTTATATATAGCTCATTATATAACACGGAACAAAAATGAGTACCCTCTTGGTTCCTTACTTCTCAATGTCTGATCCTTTCACAAGCTACCATGGCTTGTTTTCCTGCATGAACTCGTTCCCAAGTCGAGATATGCTGAGAATGTTCCGGATGGAGTCCCGAATTCTGGAACAAGATACACAGAATCAACCTTCAAAATTGGTTCCTATTCACACATCTTTTAAAAATCTTTCATTTGGGGATTAAATGGGGTTTATGGAAGAAAAAATTGTAGCCAAATATAAATTCTCTTTAGCAAGATTGCCTGGTTTGTAGCTGGGTGGTTAGCATTTATAACTTAAGAGTAAAGACATTGTCACAAGAGATCAGTTGTAAATGCATCTCACTTGATATTTTGCTTCAACAAAATGAAGTGTGTTTATTCCAAAAGATTTCCCTATTCCAGGAAAGACATTGGTTTATTACTAATTAGGTAAAATTCTTTGTTTATGTATCTGGTTCTCAGTCAAATGTACATTGGAACATTAAACAGCATATTTAATATTTGAAATGTAGTATGCAGAGAGCAATATCTAGTCATTTACATAATTGCTTTTGAATGAAGTTACTGTCTTTTCTTGCATATATGAAATTCAATTAATACTTAAAATTGCAAACCTTGTATTTTCCATATGGTATATAATAACACACATCTGTTTACCTTATAAAAAGATACATGGCTTAACAACAAGTCATAAAAATATTGCTAATAATTACTATTAAGCTTACAGAAAGTTTTCTGCAGAACATGGGTTTCCAATATTGCTGATGTCTGTGAGTAGCTATTTGCTTATCAAAATAGTTTCATGGCTTAAAAACAAGTTGGCATCGCTTCTGGAAATTGAAGTTAAATGCACAGTCTAATCAGGGACAACACTTTCCGCCTAAACTGAATTGTTGCTACAATCGGACTTCCTTTACACTAAAATTAAAACAAAAGCAGTAAGTGTTGGCCCTGATAAGCCAGTGCAGACTGCATTAAGCCCTGTTTTCCCAGAGTGCACATCAAGATTTTTTGCGAACCTTGCGTTTTCCATATTGTCAATGTATGAACGCGGCTCTCTCGTCACCAGAGCAATCAGATTGAAATCGTCAGCTGAGTGGTCCATCTGTTGTATACTGCCACCAAAACTATTGCTCACAAACATCAGAGCTCTGAAAAATCAGAGTTTTATAAGTTTCAGGATAAAGTTTCCTGGTTTGATCACTGCTTGAACCCTGAAATTTTCTTCAGCAAGAAAATAATCAGAAGTTTTCCTCTCTGCACTCAGGTGTATGAATGGGTATCTGTGCTGGAAATATGCCAATGTCCCATGGCTGCAGACTACACAGACGGTGAATGGAGCACATATGACCCAGGGATTAATAAAAAGTTGTCTGCAAATGTGCTTGTATGTCAATATCAGACTATAAACCTAATTTTTAACATCTTACTTTAGTTATGCTGGCCACTTAATTAAACTCTTTTTAAAATGTACAAACTGGAATACTAAACAGATGTCAAAAAATGATCAGAGAATGAGAATTTAGCACAGAACTAATGTACTGGAAATGCTTAGAACTTTGAATGTTAAGTATTTTGTGTGTGTAAAAGAAGTAAAGTATTATGTAAACAACAGGTCCATTTTAGCTAAAGGATTCTTTTTTACCTTGACTGAAATTAGTTCACTATGAACTATGGAGCTAGAATAAATGTACCCGATAAGCTCTGAGATTCAACATTTTAGTACAAGACATTTATAACTACGAGTAAAAACAAGAGATGTGTTGGTCAGAAACACAATGCCCCCTACTGCGCCGCTTTGAAGCCATATATTTGACCTTTGACCTTGAAAGATGACCTTGACCTTTCATCACTCAAAATGTGCAGCGCCATGAGATACACATGCATGCCAAATATCAAGTTGCTAGCTTCAATATTGCAATCAATATTGCAAACGTTATGACCAAGGTTAAAGTTTTGGAACAGAATGACAGAGTGACAGAATGAAAGACAGGCCAAAAACAATATACCCCTGATCATTCGATCCCGGGGCATAAAAAAAGAAAACATACAGGCTGCCAGGGTCATCCTTGTCCAAATTTAGGGAGAAGTGACTTTTCCATTTTGCAGAAATTAAGAAGTGACTTCTACTGTTGCTGAATTTAGCGAGAAGATTCATTACAATTGTCGACTGATAGATTCTAGTTAGGTTGGTATAGCCAATCTATTGATCCATTACTTTGTGATATCATTCACTGTGGCCACAGGCCTCTAGTAGAACTAATCCATAGAACCCATCTAACAGAATCATTTGAATAGAAAATCAATTATACAAACATTACATCCATGTTTTAGACATGAAATAACTCCTCCAGAAGAAGTTAATTTATCATTCAAGATTACAAGATACTTAAAACCGAAAAAACAGGCTTGTGATGATCATTTAATGTTACAATATAAAACTAAATATTGACAATTGCTTATAACAAACAAAATCATGATGTTTCATACCTGTTTATGAAGTTGCCAAGGTTATTTAAAAGCTCGCTGTTGTTCTTTAAAAATAGATCATCCCAGCTGAAACTGCTGTCCTGTTTTGGTGTATATGAAATAAATACAATTTTGAATTTTTACATTTAACAAAGCACACAAGATCATCTTGAGTTAGTTAACATATCACAGACAAAAATAAATACATGTTTTTCAAGCTTAAAATAAATTGATTATGTTCATACATTTTACAGACAAAATAAATAAATTGGGTCAAGCTTAAACATAAGCTTAGACATACTGTAAATCTACAATAAGCCTCTGAACCTCGATTTGATTGTCTTAGTTTGGTACATTTAACATAATTTCCCATACTTAAATCATAGTTTATTACAATGAAATCATTTAATTTCTTTAAGAACTAAGAGGGGTAATAAATTACCCCGCAATATTGACCAAAACATTGAAAAATCCAAGCTGTAAGTTGGATCTTTTGCAAAATCAATTTTAATTCCACTCCTTTTTTGGAAATCATTGACTGTGTAAAACTTAATTAACCCATTAAAATCTTATGAAACTGGTAACAAGATAACACATTATAAATATGATAGTGTTTAACCTCACCTGAGTTTCTGGCCTCACATAGAGCAGGTAGAACCTGTAGATGTCTGCTGGGATGCCAGTGTCACGTGCCTGATCACCAAACACACCCGTGCCTCGACTCTTGGAGAACTTGCCGTCCTCATAATTCAAGTACTCTAAATTATAGAAAGCCTCACAATGAGAAAACCACTCTTAATCCATTTGCCTAAAGTGTCGTCCCATATTAGCATGTGCAGGCCACACAGGCTATTCAGGGAGGACACTTTCAGCCTAGATCAGATTTGTGTTTGGAGGAGACTTCATTAAAACAAAACTACTTTAAAAGCAGACAGTGTTCTCGTTGATTAACCTTTAGACTGCACTGACTAATCTGGGACGATACTTAATGCATATGCATTAACCCTTTCAGTGCGGAAACCGAATTTTGAAGGCCTTTGCAAACAGTTTGGATCCAGATGAGCGCCACAAAACGTGGCGTCTCATCAGGATCCAAACTGTTTGCTATTCTGATAAAATTCTTTGAAAAAAATCGAAGAAAATGCTCATTTAAGTTATTCAGCAGATGACATTTTAGCAGACGACAAATTTCCCAGCATGCAAAGGGTTAAGCTCGGTGTTCCCAGGGCAAGTCTCAGGAAGAAAATAGTTTAAGAGCATAAAATATAACTAACGTGTTTTCGAAAACTGCTTTGACCCTTCACTTTTAAGCAGGCATACATGCAGATATATGATATTTCTTGTTTTTAAATTAGATAAAACGTTGATGAATGAAAAACTACAATAAATGTACAGAAGAAAAGGTACCAAAAGATTAACACATTCATGTACACTATTCGAAAATCCCAAGTATTGTATGCAGATTTCTTCACAGAACACATAGACAGAACTGTTGTTTTTTAATAAATATGAGCAAACTTGTTTGAATTGGTCAATTAATGGCAAAGTGATAACAACAAATTAGTCTCTTTTTTTGCATTGAAGTAAACAATATATGATTTATGCGTGGATACACATATATTTGATAAAATGTGTTTAACTTTCCTCATTCAAGTTTATATTTGTTTACAAGGGAAAAATCATTTTAAATGAGGTACATATAAATCCCTGAATGGTAATAAAATATGGTGCTATTTTGAGTAATATATAATATATAATATACAGAGATAGCATTACATGCATCTCCTTTTGACTAGAAATTCCTGAACAGTGAAGGCGCCTTAAATGTTTATATTGACATTTGAGGTTTCTGTCCTCACCTGTAGCAGACATGTGCCCCACCACAGTGTAGTGATCGTCAGCTCCCAGCAGTGAAGCAGGGAAAATCACGCTGTGGAACGGGACGTTGTCTTTCCCAAGAAAGTTGTACAGTTGGACGTGTTCTGGGTTCTTCCACCAGTGTGCCCAGTGCTCGGTGTAGTTGGCAGTGATTGAGATGTAGCCGATGGGGGCGTCAAACCAAACGTAAAACACCTGGAAAAAATTATGTGCATGTAAAAGAAAGAAATCAATTCATTCGAAAATGGAGAAATAAGTGGACACAGAAAAAGGCCTGAAGATTTTAATGCTAATATGGGACGACACTTTAGGTAAATGGATTAATCTCTAATCATGTCACCGCAGTCAACTACTCACAAGTTTACTGGGTTATACATGTACATGTATGGTTTTCCAGCACAGAGTGCACATGCTTTACCAGTAACTGATTACCATCCTATTTGAATCAGTGGTTGAGCAGCATGGCTATAGGAATAATTTCAAACAAATCAATATTATATTGGCAGAGAGGTTTTAATGTTTCTGCACCTGAATTCAACATTTAAGCATGAAACAACATGAAACAAGAGATTGCCAAGCAATATTGTCCCCTACCGGTGAAACTCCACCATTGTCGGTATTTTTTATATATATTTGTTGCCATTTAGAGTAACATATAATAAACAAGACTATTGCCAAGCAATATAGTCCCCTACCGGCTCCACCATTGTCAGAAATCCCACTATTGTCAGAATTTTTTTTTTATTTGTTGCCATAGCAACCAGAATTCTTGACGTAGGAACAAAATGAAATGGCGCATAATCTCCATATTGCCATTTATCCATGTTTCAAGTTTCATGAAAAAATATGAAGAACTGTTAAAGTTATCGCAGGATCCAGAAAAGTGTGACAGAGAGACTGACAGACTGACTTACAGACTGACAGACAGAGCGCAAACGAAAATTCTCCTCCGGTTTCACCGGTAGGGGACAATAACATTACCTTAAGAGTAAATAAGCCTTGCCTTGGAAAAACTGGGCTTTATGCATGTGCATTTTGTGTCGTCTCAGATTAGCATGTGCAGTTGACACAAAATTTCCGATTTAGTAGATTTTTGTTGAGAACAGACATTCTTTTAAACAACAAGGGACAAAATTGTCACAAAGCAAGGTTTTCAGATGAAAAAAAGTCTGATAAGGGAGACAATTAAAAATGTGTATTGTTAACCCCCTTGTGTAAAATTGACCTTGATTTCAATTAGAACAAGATGTGTTTGTGAAACACAATGTCCCCCTATATGTTGTTTGACCTTGAAGAATGACCTTGACCTTGTGAAGGATGACCTTGACCTTGACCTTTCACCACTCAAAATGTGCAGCTCCATGAGATACACATGCATGCCAAATATCAAGTTGCTATCTTCAATATTGCAAAAGTATTCATAAAATAAGTGATTTGGGCCACATATATTTGACCTCTGAATTTGAAGGATGACCTTGACCTTTCACCACTCAAAATGTGCAGCTTCATGAGATACACATGCATGCCAAATATGAAGTTGCTATCTTCAATACAACAAAAGTTATTGCAAAATGTTTAAGTTGGCGCAAACAGACCAACAGACCAACAGACAGACCAACAGACAGGGCAAAAACAATATGTCCCCCACTACTATAGTGGGGGACATAAAAAAAGTCTGATAAAGAGAGACAACTCAAAATCAAAATGTGCATTGTTACTGATTGTTCATAGTTACATAGTAGTTTCAAAATCAATCTATTTTTAGTTGTATCGACCTTGACCTTGGAGATATTGGCGTACTTCTTTCGCGCCACACACCGTCAAATAATGGAGAACATATGTGCCAAATGATTTTAAAATGTCACAATGAATGACATAGTAATGACCCAGACAAGCTCATTTATGGCCATTTTTTACCTTAAAACTCAAATTGTGACCTTGACCTTGGAGATATCGACGTGATTCTTTCGCGCTACACATCGTCTAATGATAATGAACAAATGTGCCAAATGATTTTAAAATCTGACAATAAAAGACAAAGTTATGGCCCGGACAAGCTCACTTATGGCCATTTTTGACCTTCAAACTCAATTTGTGACCTTGACCTTGGAGATACGACGTAATTCTTTCGCGTGACACACCATCTAATGATGGTGAACAAATGTGCCAACTGATTTTAAAATCTGACAATGAACGACAAAGTTATGGCCCGGACAAGCTTTTCCCGCCCGCCAGCATGCCCACCGACATCTCCAATCTAATAACCAGTTTTTTCCTTCAGAAAACCTGGTTAAAAACAAGAGCTGTTTTTGTGAAACAATGCCCCCTACTGTGCTTTTAAGCCGCAAGGCAGCTTTTTTAGAAACAAGGTTATATTTTGAATGTAAAGATCACAGTGACCTTGACCTTGACCTAGTTACCTCAAACCATGTTTGATTGTAGATCTCAATGATATGCATGCACATGTGAAGTTTAAAGAACATAGAACCAAGAGTAATCATTTTATGAGCAAGGTTAAAAGTTTGGGACAGACACGAACCTACAATTACAGACTGACACGCCAAAAACAATATACACCCTGATCATTCGCTCTGGGGGCATAAAAAACATAACAGAAAAAAGTGTTGTCCCTGATTAGCCTTTGCTGACTGAAAACGTTAATCAGAGACAACACTTTACGCACATGCATTAAGCCCTGTTTGTTTCCAGCTAGTCAAATTAATGTACACTCATTACAAATGTTGCACCTTGTCTGTGAAGCCCTCTAGAGGCACCGGTATTCCCCACTTGAGGTCACGACTGATGCACCGAGGTTTGAGCCCGTCTCGTATCCAGGACTTGGTGATCACCTTCGCATTGTTCGTCCACAATCCAGTCTGGAACACACTGTCCAGGTGGACTTGGAGCTTCGGCTCTGCCTGTGGTAAGTTGTATCAATTTTTATTTACGACTTTTGTCTGTGTTACAAAACAAACATTTTTCAAGCAAATATCAGTGACTTAGCTCTGCTTTGCTGCAATAGGTTCTCTTTAACGCTTTGAATCAAAGTTTCATGAGTTTGTAGTCCCTTAGAAAATCAAATTAAATGTACGACTTTTCCCACTAGACTCAAGTTTAAAAGGCTTAATTTTAAACCTTTGAACAGTGATGAGCAGCAAACAGCATGAAACCTGAACAGACTGCAATTTACTCACAGGCTGCTCTGGTTTCTGCTGGTTGCATACAGACATTTTCACCAATATTACGAGAAGGACAGGGTTTATGCAAACAAGAAACAAGCATCCCAATTGAACAGCATTCCCTACCTTGGGAAGATCCAGGAAAAGATGCTCACTGGACCGGACCTTTGGCCTGTTGCCACACAGTTTACATTTTGGGTTGATGAGTTCCACAGCGTTGATAAGCTTTCCACAGGCGTCACACTGGTCTCCACGGGCGTCATCGTACTTACACATGGGACATGTGCCCTCCGCGAACCTGTCTGCAAGGAACCTGCCAGGGACGAGTGCAATTAGGTATTTATTAATGTATTTATTAGCATTGTAACTATTTATATTATTTATGTTGTTATTTCTATCATAATACTATTTTTTTAAGCATGTTTTTTCTTATTTCAATAATTGTATATTTTCTTATATGTATTATTAAAATTATATGTTCTTAATCAATAACTAAAGATCTCAGGATATAAAGATCCTAAAATTCTAAAGATTGAGGACATCTTAAATATATAACAGCCATGAATAAAATGACTTTAAAACAAGAGATGTGTTTGTCAGAAATACAATGCCTCCTTCTGCGCCGCTTTGAAGCCGTATATATATTTTACCTTTGACCTTGAAGGATGACCTAAACCTTGACCTTTCACCACTCAAAATGTGCAGCTCCATGAGATACACATGCATACCAAATATCAAGTTGCTATCTGAAGCTACATAGAAGTTATGAGCATTTTTCGAATCCAAAACGCGAAACCTAAACACAAAGTGTGACGGAAGAACAGACTGACAGACGGACGGTCCGATCACTATATGCCCTCCTTCGGGGGCATAAAAAGTCTTCATATATGTTGGTGGCTTGATTAAGTGCCAATGACTTAAAACAGCCTGTTAGTACATATGATTTTTGTTCAATAAGAGCCTTGTACTGGGAAAAATTGTGCTTAAAGCATGTGTGTAAAATGTCGTCCCTGATAAGGGTTTACCTGATTAGCACAGGCTAATCTGGGACAACATTTTTAGCCTGGACATTTATTTTTTGGTAGGAACAGACTTCCTTTAAAACAAACATACCATAAAAGCATAAAGTGTTGTACCTGATTAGCCTGTGCTAACTGAACAGGTTAAACTGGGATGACACTTAAGGTACATGCATTAAGCACGTTTTTCCCAGAATGCACCGCAATAAAATAGTCCTTAGTCCCTACCTATCACAGTTCTCACAGTGCAGTTGCTCCACACTGTTGGTCAGTACATAGCCATTCTTGTGGAGGTGCCAGAATATGTCCTGTGCTATCCTGGAACATACATCAGTTATGTATTAATATGTCCTGCGCTATCCTGTAACATACATCAGTAATGTATAAATATGTCCTGCGCTATCCTGTAACATACATCAGTAATGTATAAATATATCCTGCGCTATCCTGTAACATACATCAGTAATGTATAAATATGTCCTGCTCTATCCAGTAACATACATCAGTAATGTATAAATATGTCCTGCGCTATCCTGTAACATACATCAGTAATGTATAAATATGTCCTGCGCTATCCTGTAACATACATCAGTCATGCATCACAAACTGGACATTACTTTTGATAAAGCTTTAGACTACACCCATATATGCATTACTAATTACATTTCAATTATTGTACAGAACATAGACATTTAAAGCAGATACATTTGACATACTAACAGAGAAGGTAAGATAAGACAGACTCACACATCAGTACATTTTCTTAAACTTCATCCTTTTTCTTTATAACAATTACCATGAGCTAACAAATAATAATTCCAGAACAATCCATACACTTTCTGCTGCTCCGTAGTAGTTCTGCCGAAGTAGTCAAAGTCAATATTGAACCATTTGTAGATGTCGCGATGGAGGGCTGAGTACTTTTCACATATCTGCTGCGGGGTGAGACCCTCCGCTATGGCCTTGGTCTCCGTAGCGGTCCCGTACTCGTCTGTACCGCAGATGTACAGCACGTTGTAGTTGCGCAGACGACAATATCTGAGAAGTTATTGGAAAAGCTTATGAAATTAGCAGACACAGCGAAAACTTCATCAGTTTATCAGTTTGTGAAAATATATAATGCTAATTAACTGTTTACATAAAAATGCACAGGCTAATCTGGGAGGACTCTTAACACAAACACATTTAATAGAGAATAATAGGTTAGTGTTGACAATAGATCAGGGGCCGTATTCCAGTAGCTTCTTAAGTTTTCACTTAAGTTAAGAAATTTCTTAAATAAATTTCTTAAGTTAAATTTGAAATGTCAAAAACAAATCATGAGACGCTTAGTATTTCTCTATAAGAAATTCCTTTAAGAGTTAAAGGAAGTTAACTTAATTTTAAATATATGAGAAAAAATACACAGAGTAAAGAAACTTATTAAGTTTATGAAGCTACCAGAACTTATCTTAAGTGAAATCTTATGTTTAAAACAAAATGGCGGAGATTATAAAAAATAATGCGCAATATTTCAACTTAAGTTCTTTTTTAACTTAAGAAGCTACTGGAATACAGCCCCTGGTTTATCATTCAAGGCTTAGAAAACAAAAAGCACGAGCTGGAGGAACATTAATCAACACTAATCTTTTGTTTATTTTTCCTACATTTTATTCAGAAAACCTTTTTATTTAAACAAAATTAGTTTAACTGGATAATTTTGCAGGATTTATGACGTCATTTTGTCGAAAAAATGACATCATTTCATGACGTGGTTTATAGCAGAAATTTAATCAACGAGCTTTAATCAACCGAATTTGCTGTAAAAGTCAGATAAACTGTTTTCCTAAAGCCTGGCTCATATACATTATTGTGAAAGGTTTAATCAATTTATCGATTAGCCTACACATATACATGTACTTGTGGGGCACAGTAATTTCCTGTTTCAGACGGAGAGTGTATGGTATGCTTGACTTGCATTAATAAAAACAATAGCTTTTTATAAATCAAACAAGGGACAAAATTGTCACAAAACCAGGTTTTCATTGTGAAAAAAAAATCTGATAAAGGGAGAAAACTCAAATTGAAATTTTGCAATGAACAAACAAAATAAACCCCCTTTGTAAGTTTGTTTTTAAAAAAAATATTTTTTTAGTCGTGGCGACCTTGACATTGGAGATATTGACGTGATTCTTTCGTGCGACACACCGTCCCATGATGGTGAACAAATGTGCCAAATGATTTTAAAATCTCACAATGAATGACATAGTTATGGCCAGGACAAGCTCATTTATGGCCATTTTTGACCTTTGAACTCAAAGTGTGACCTTGACCTTGGAGATATCGACGTAATTATTTCGCGCGACACACTGTCCAATGATGGTGAACAAATGTGCCAAATGATTTTAAAATCTGACAATGAACGACATAGTTATGGCCCGGACAAGCTTGTTCCGCCCGCCCGCCAGCCCGCCAACCAGCCCGCCAGCCTGCCAGCCAGCCAGCCAGCCCGCCCGCATTCGCCAATCTAATAACCAGTTTTTTCCTTCGGAAAACCTGGTTAAATATGCATACAGTAGGTTCATATAAATCAATCAAATATCAGGTTTGATAAAAATTGAAATGAAAAATGTTGGACACAGAGTGAGGAAAGAGCCAATGAAATCAATTTTTACAAAAGTCCTTATTGCAGAATTGCGATAGTTTGTTTATCAAATCTGGTCAAGATGTCACAATCATAAGCATTTTTATGTTAGTTCCGGTGGCATGGAAGATTTGGTGTCTGCCTAACAATCAGAAAGTGGGTTGAGCGCTAGCATTCTCAAGATCTTCCTTTTAGACACAATTACTTATTTTACCCAGGAAACAAACTCAAGAGCATGGATGAAAGTTGTAAAATAAAACAAAAAAAAATGCTCCTGAGAGCAAGTGATTAGGAATGTTTAATAAAGAGCACCACGACAGAGTAAATAATACACTAACAAAGACATACCTACATTAATTGTATTTAATTGCATAACATGCTTATCAAAGTGCTTTATGTCATTCCTCCTCAAATGTTGTTTGGCATTTGTTTCCAGCCGTTTTATTTTGCCACAAACTACATAAATGGTCCAAAAGCTCACTTGGGTTAATTGTACACAAATTGTGGGAAACTTGACATGGTGGCCAAGCATTGGATCACACTTAACACACTTTGCTGTGATATTGTTTACATAAAAATCTGATCTCTTTTAATCAATAATTTGATCATAATATGTGTCTCCATAAGTGATAACAATGTGTTTTTTTACAATTTGACATTGTGACCTGGTTTTTACATACACTTAACTCATATTGTCAACATAACCATTATGACCAAGTATCGTCAGTATTAGTGAACAAGAAATATCTTTAAAAAAAGATATGCAGCGTTGATTGTGGTAGGAGGTGGTGAAAGGTAAAGACTTCAATGAATGAGATCAAAGATAGTGAATGTCTTTTTCTGTGCAGTTCTTAGCTGCATCACACGCAGTACGGGAGTTTTCGCAGCTTATTTTACATTATTACATATTGCTGGTCATAAACATATAGATACAAAACAGAACATCAAAACAAGAATGGAAGTGAAATTAAAACATATGAGTCAACCGGCCACACGCGAAGTATCCGTACATATTTTAAATATTTATATGCGCGTTCTTTGAACAAACCTGTTTTAGTGGTTTGTCAGGCATTGCTATTTGATTCGATTATTAACAGTATCGAGAATCATCGCGCTCATGCTTAATACATTAGTCAATATGGTGGAACAATTCTTGTTAAATTAATCAAAAATAATATTTATCATGGTATTGTTGAAAACACATTAAGAATCTATTATTGACATACCATAATTATATTGTTGAATATCTTCATTTAACATATTTCTGGTCTAAATAAAATTCCAATTCACCTAGTTCACGCGATAGCGTCTATATTATATAACGATTGTTTTACTGGCCGCAAACTGACCCTGATACCTTTTTGCGGGTTGGAATGCGATGCATTTAAGTGAGGCTATGCTTCCACTGCTGGAACAACGGCTAAAATGTTTAAAACTTTATACTTTTACATGTTAAATGCTTAATTTCAAAAACAATTTAAAATGGTTTGGCCAAAACGAATAGCAGGATAGGTAAAAACGATACTTTTATGAACTTAAATATACTAGTACACAGACAGGAATATGAAAGTAATTACTAAATATGTGGACATAGCCTTTAAGTTCAAATTTTCTAGCGCTGGCAATCCCCTGAAAATAAAAGGTGCAAACACAAACTGTATTGATGTCGGGTGTTTAGTGTAAAACTATCAAGTCTTTTCATTAGAGATAAAATTGTTCCATGCTTATCCGCAGTAAAACAGTGTTACTTAGACGCATTCATGTTTCCAATGTTCTGGTGGTATGCTCAAATCTGCCAACAGACTGAATGAAGTGTATTCATTCGTGTCTAGCCGCGGGAAATTTTATTTGAATTTTATTGGACACTTACAAAGGTCAGGTAAGGTGAAAAGCTGGCTTATACAGCTACGCCGAAAAATGTTACCTGAGTGGAAATGAGATAATCAGTGATGACCCAAGATGCACACAGCGTGATGACAGACTCAGGAAATACATGCATACTGATCGAAATAACTCACTTCCAGCACTTCATGCTGACAGGAGCTAAAAATGTAATACAAAATTTGAAAATGCGAAAATGGGTCTAATGCCGTATGAATATGCTTATATTCTGGACACCCATTTTCACATGATTCAGCTCATATACAAATCAGAGCCTTAAATTACCCGACCATTTGTAGAATTTTGTTTTGACTTTGAGGATGATGCTTTCATATAATGTATTCCAAGATAATGCTTGTATTGGCCCATCATTTCAAAACAAGGAACCATATATTGTTGTACACAAATGACATACAATGTATTATTTTTTTAATAATTATGATATGGTTACATAGGGATGACCAAATTATTTTAACATTTGAATATTATATTAAATGTTTGCCATTCAAAAGCTCAAAAGCCATTCAAATATTCACAAATTTGTATTATTATTAAAAACCCAATAATTGTCCTTTTGTAAAAAAAAAATTGTACTAAACTCAAAGACATTGCTTTCACCAAATACTACAAAATACAGTGCGTTCAATGACCCATATGGTCCAGTGTCGAATGTCAGGCTTGAATATCAAAGAAACACCTTGGGTGTCAGTGGTCAATACTTATACACAATTATATATGACAGTAGTACACCTTGACAGTTAATAAATAACTAAAAATATATATTTTACAAGAGCACTGCATAACGGGTGCAGTTTTGAATAAATGAAAGCTGGTCAGAATTATTTTTTTAGAGGTCACAGTGACCTTGACCTTTAACCTAGTGACCCAAAAAATGGGTGTGGCATGTATGAAGTTTCAAAGTTGTAGGTTGAAGCACTTTGATTTTAGAGCCAATGTTCAAAACCTTAACAAATGTGAAGGTTTTAGCATGACGCGGACGGCGGACTACGAGCTGGCTATGAAAAGAACTTGTGTTTTCTCCAAAAACAGCCAAGGAGAAAACAGCCAAGCTAATAAAATCATGACCCACCCAAAAATATAAAGATGTGTGTCATATTCAGCCATTTTAGCTCCGAAATTTTGCTCAAAAGGATTAATTAACAGTACAAATGATTATCTCTGGGTTTCTTGATTAAAATAAAGTGTGGCTTGTTTAACTTGTTTAATAAATGTACTTTGTACAGGACTGGCAGCTGTTTAATAATAAGAAAGCAGACAATTTAAATGAATAAACATATCATACAATGTTGTTGGAAATTTGATACTTAAACACACACAAAGAGTGTCTCCTGGTCACCAAGTAGTAAACACCAGTCTTGTAATGATTAAAATATGTTATAAAAACATAATGAAAGGTTAAGGCAAAATAATACAAATGAAAAAAATAAAAACACATGTTATTGTCATTAACAAAAATAAAATGTAACAAGGGCTGTTTGTAAAACATGCATGCCCCCATATGGGCTGTCAGTTGTAGTGGCATTGTGTGAATCGGTTTTGTATCACTGTGACCTTGACCTTTGACCTAGTGACCTAAAAATCAATAGAGGCCATCTGCCAGTCATGATCAGTGTACCTATAAAGTTTCATGATCCTAGACCAATTTATTATTGAGTTATCATCAGGAAACCATTTTACTGTTTCGAGTCACTGTGAACTTGACCTTTGACCTAGTGACCTGAAAATTCATAGGGGTCATCTGCCAGTCATTATCAATGTACCTATGAAGTTACATGATCCTAGGCGTAAGCGTTTTTTAGTTATCATCCGGAAACCATTTTACTGTTTCGAGTCACTGTGACCTTGACCTTTGACCTGAAAATCAATAGGGGTCACTTGCCAGTCATGATTTTTCATGAAGTTTCATGATCCTAGGCCTAAGCGTTCTTGAGTTATCATCCGGAAACCATCTGGTGGACGGACCGACCGACCAACGGACCAACTGAAATGTGCAAAACAATATACCCCCTCTTCTTCAAAGGGGGGCATAAAAACAATGATGGAAGAAATATGTTCAATACATAATAGTTATGTATCTATGTTACTAAATATTTTTAAGACCAGAATAAATATTGACAGTTAAAAATGAAATGAAAATATAAAATCACTCCTAAACTGCACTCTGCATTTCATTTAACTTTGCAGAAGAATTACGTAAAAATATCGTAGATCATTTCAAATCACCTTAAGTAAATCATTAAATTTGATGAACATGCCAGACAATTGTAAGAGTAAGTTTAACGTTAAAACAATACACTTATTATATGCAATTCAAATTTTAAAAAAATCATACAAGCAATCAGAGTTGATTCCTTGCAACAGATGATAGCATGATTTAAAATTGTGTGGCAATATAATAAATCCTCGGAGAATAATGCCATCAAACAATTAAACTAAATCCATGTTGCCAAGAAATTTATTGTGACACAACTTTTTCAAACAAGTTCATGATTAAACTAGAGCTTTGTCACAGGCATGACGAATACCCCCACATGCCGCATTGACACAGAATATTTTGCATGTTGTCTTCACAAAAAACAGCGGACACCATGCATAATGTTTAAAATGCACTAAGTGACCCTGTGACCTAGTTTTTGACCCGGCATGGCCCAAGTTCGAACGTGACCTACACATCATCTTGATACAACTTCTGACCAAGTGTGGTGATGTTCGAACTTGGCCTCAAGATCATCTAGATAAAACTTCTTAACAAGTTTGGTTAAGATCGGATGAAAAGTACTTGAATAAGAGAGAAGACACCATGCTGAATGTTAAAAAATGCAGTAACTCCGTGACTTAGTTTTTGGCCCTGCATGGCCCATGTTAAAACTGTGCATAGAGATCATCTAGATAAATCTTCTGACCAAGTTTGGTGAAGATATTAGATGAAATCTACTTGAATTAGAGAGCGGACAACATGATGAATGTTTAAAACGCACTTAGTGACCCCGTGACCTAGTTTTTGACCTAGCATGACCCATATTCAAACTTGACCTAGACATCATCTAGATACAACTTCTGAACAAGTTTGGTGAAGATGGGATGAAAACTACTTGAATTAGAGAGTGGACATCAAGCTCAATGTTTAAAACGCACTAAGTGACCCCATGACCTAGTTTTTTACCTGCCATGACCAGTGTTCGAACTTGGCTAAGAGATCATCTAGATACAATTCTGACCAATTTTTGTGAAGCTCAGATGAAAACTATTTGAATTAAAAAGCAGATACCATGCTCAATGTTTAAAATGCACTAAGTGACCCGGTGACCTAGTTTTTGACCCGGCTTGACCATATTCGAACCTGACCTAGACATCATCTAGATACAACATTTGACCAAGTTTGGTGAAGTTCGGATAAAAACAACTTAAATTAGAGAGCGGACACTTAATACGGACCGAACGACAGACAGACAAGCTCACTCCTATATACCCTCCTAAACTTCGTTTGTGGGGTATAACAATCCGTAGCAACACAAAACATCATCCATATGAGTTATGTGATGTGTTTAGTGTCGCCATGAATTCATAATTAAAGCACACATTCCAAAATGTTTGGTAATGAAACTTGTGAAACAAAACTATTGTACGTTAAAAACTAGGATTTTGTTCTCATTATATTGTCCATATTGTCCCACAATGATTGAGGCTGTGCTCCTGTTGTAGCAGACTGACCGTGGGTAACGAAGTCCATCCCTCTTGGTAGCGAGAGTTGCCAGCTTCTTCCTGCCTTCCCCATTAAGCTGTAGGATAGTGTTGGATACCGCTCCACACACCAGCACCTGTCCCTGAGCTGTTACATGTAAACCATCTGGCGAGTCTAGGTCTGGGTCTGTGAAGGTACAGAGTATTGTACCATCTCTAGCAAGGGTGAGGACCTTGTGATAGTCATAGTTGGTGACAAATATCTTGTCACCTGTTTGATTCACTGCACACTTCCATACTGCAAAGGAGAATAGTATCAATGTAGTCAATTTTTTTTACATAACAAATATGTTCACAAAGACACTTACGTCTTATTCACTTTTTTTCAAATTTATAGCGTATGATTTTTTAACTATTCAGCTACAATTAAACATGTATGAATGCATAATTATTTTATGCTGAAACCCCATTATGTTCAAATTTATAACATTTTCACAATAATAAATGTGGTTTCTGAGATACAGAGCGTACGGACATAATTATAATCATGGCGTTATTTTAAATTGTATTTAATATAGCCTTAACTTAAATACAATAAAGAAACAAGTTCCTATCCATGTAATGATACTTTGCAAAGGATAGACTTTAATGTATGGCAGTTTTCATTAAAATATATTGCAAAAATCAAGTAATTAAGTTCATGATTTGCAAACATAATTATATCAGGAATAATTAATTAAATCAAATAAAATTGACATGTTAACTGTTACGTTGAAAAATAATTAATACATTCCAAATAACATCTGGATATATGAATCATTGTATTACCTGTACTATAGCCTGATGTATCCTCATACAGTTTTTTCATTAAGTCTCCTCTCATAGAATACTTGTAAAGTGCAGTGCCATCAGTGAGATACAGGTCCTTCTGATCATGAGCAATACCACAGCATTCATGTTGAAACTGTAGCTTTCTGCCCTTAACCAGCCGTCCACCATTTACTGACACAAACTGAACCTCATGTGTCTTGTCCTTATTCACAGTAACAGCTACTTCACTTGATGTGATTTGACACATGTCACTTGGTAAAGCATTTAAATCACAGTGTGCCACCACCTTGTATTGCTGATCTAGTAGCTTAACACATTTATTACCATTATCTGCTACAAGGATCTGATCACTGGAGAGAACACAGATGGCAGTGATATAACAGTTACATGAATCACTTGGTATTCTCACATTATACTCCGACTTTCCTTGCACAGTGAATACCTGATCTGGGTAACTGAGCACAATCCTCCCCAGGCCTGACAGTGTAAAGACAAACTGTTCAATATCCATGTCAGCCTGGAATGTCACTAACCTTTCTGCCTGAACTGCATTCTCCTTCAGATAAGTTTCAGACTGCCTAATTTTTTCCAGACATTTCTTACTTGCAATAAATGCAAGTTCTGCTTTGCCCTTATCAACAATATCATGAATGGCGTCACTGAGTTGTTTCAATTCATTTTTAAGCTTGCTGCAATTGTCCGAATCAGTCTTGAAAGAAGCTTTCAGATTAGCCATCATATCATCTAGTTCTTTAATTGTGTTCTTTTCAATCTTGTCTAAAATTGCATTTATTTTCTGGCGTGTTTGACGTATTTTATCTAATTGTTTGTTGTATGAGACCTGCAAAGATTGCATGTTGGTGTTCCAATCGTTCTCCAGTTTCTTCAGAGTCTCCAGAATAGTTTGAATCTTTTTTGATACTTTCTGTAAGTCTGGTGGAGGTCCTTTGACTGACTCGGATATCAGGGTTACTTTAGCACATTGTCTGGAAGGAAAACAATACTTATATATTTGTAGGTTGCTTTTAATGGCCATTATGAACAAATATAGCTGAGCTTTGGTTTATCAGATGTCTTCTATTTTTAAAATGCTCTTTTCAGGTATTCTTAGATTTGGAATGTATTCATTTTAATACAGGTACCAAAATACACAAAATTATTATTAGTTTTTATAATATTGTAATTTTTTCATATCATTCACATTCACACAGAAAGTTAATAATTATTTATTATTATTTTATGCTTTCCTAAGGTTTTTAAAGAAATATCAGTGAATTAAAACTGATATTTCACTGTTTAAAAAAATGAGAAATAACTGAAATTTATCAATAATTTTCATTATTTGAACGGAACTATTTATAGATATCTTTGGTTTCCCCATTGTGACCCCTAATGTTACCAAGGGCGATAACTCTGCATTGAATGTTTATAAAAACGCACATATGAGCTTCCATTGAACTTACATGATGTTATAACATTTTGGGGCACCCAACGGGGAATTATATTGTCCAGAATTAAAACAAGAATATCAGTGAAACTGATGGATGCTCCCCGATGATGCGCTTTGTCAATCTATGTGTCAATAACCACCTAAAAAATATTTTATTGGCCTTAATGACCTTGACCATGACTCCAGTGACCTCAAACCTCATTAAAATGTAGAGGCCCATGCTAGCTAGGTACCTTAACATGCCAAATATGAAAGAGATCGGTAAAGTATTGAAGTTGCTATGAGAAACTGTAACAAAAGTGTGATTGAAAAATCTAATATTAGCCTCGATGACCTTGACCCGAGTGACCTCAAACCTAATCAAAAGGTAGAGGTACATGCAGGAGATCGGTAAAGTATTGAAGGTGCTATGAGAAACTTAACAAAAGTGTGACGGAAAAAACTATTATTAGCCTCGGTGACCTTGACCTTGACCCCAGTGACATCAAAGCTCATCAAAAGGTAGAGGTCCATGCAAGGTACCTACATGCCAAATATGAAGGAGATCGGTAAAGTATTGAAGGTGCTATGAGAAACTGTAACAAAAGTGTGACGGAAGGAAGTAAGGAAGTATGGAAGTAAGGAAGGAAGGACAAACTGGCAACTATATGCTCCCCGAAAATTTTCGGGGAGCTTAAAAATACAACAAGATGCGTTTGTGAAACACAATGTCCCCCTATATGACGTTTGACCTTGTAGGATGACCTTGACCTTGACCCTTCACCACTCAAAATGTGCAGCTCCATGAGATACACATGCATTTCAAATATAAAATTGCTAGCTTCAATATTGCAGAAGTGACATTACATGAGCAATTTTGACCCATATATTTGACCTTGAAGGATGACCTTGATTTTTCACCACTAAAAATGTGCAGCTCCATGAGATACATATGCATGCCAAATATCCAGTTGCTATCTTCAATATTGCAAAAGTATTCATAAAATTAGCGATTTGGGCCACATATATTTGACCTCTGACCTTGAAGGATGACCTTGACCTTGACCTTTTACCACTCAAAATGTGCAGCTCCATGAGATACACATGCATGCCAAATATCAAGTTGCTATCTTGAATATTGAAATACTGCAAGTGTACATTAATGAGCGATTTTGACCCATATATTTGACCTTTGACCTTGAAGGATGACCTTGACCTTTCACCACTCAAAATGTTCAGCTCCATGAGATACATTTGCATGCCAAATATCAAGTTGATATCTTCAATATTGCAAAAGTTATTGCAAATGTTAAAGTTGGCGCAAACCAACCAACCAACCAACAGACCAACCAACCAACAGACCAACAGACAGGGCAAAAACAATATGTCCCCCACTACTATAGTAGGGGACATAATAATTATCAGTTGTAAGCATAAAATAAAAAGAACATTTATAGAATATCAATTTTAATTCACTCATGAATTAATATCGATATTCAACCAAATCCAACAAATATCCTCTATATGATTGATCTTAACAATGAATGGTCTACAGTTTGGTCGCCAGTAACGGATCTTTCCCAGTAGCGGATCATTTTTCGGAAACATTCATTCTATTGCTCATACCCTTATAAAAATGACTGATCAAACTGTATTTTCAACGAGAATAATCATTTTTCTCTTGAAATGTATATTTTCTTTTCCCAGTGATGACCTAGTTATTTTTATATCGTGGATTGCATATCAACATGTACGCACCGTGTTTACAAAGTGAGCCTCGTTCTGGGTATTGAGAATTTGAAGAAATGCTTGCCATTAATTTCATTTGAACTTTTCCATCAAAATCCTATTATCATTCGAAAGGTATGTTATGAAAGAATACATTAACATAAAATTTATCACATAAGCTGCTATTTAACAGTTTTTACAGGCACTTTTTGAAACTCAAGTGAAGTCGCCAATAGCGAATCACGTTCAGCAATATGGCGGAAAAAGTTGGCTATAATGAAGTGGTCATCTCAAACGTCGTTTTAGATGTCAAATTATATTTTTTACGATATGTTTGTACGGTTTCAATGTTGCACATTATCCAGTTCTTATCAAAATTTTAAATACAGGTTGAGAAAATTTGGAAAATTATTATTTATAAAATTATATAGATTTACTGAGCATATCAACTGAAAAATTATTTTATAAATTCATTCAACTCAATTTACATGTCAGCATTTTTATTTTTCAGGAAATACGTTAACAAAACTGGTACAAATTTTCAAGTTATTTATTCATCAATCATGTTTCAATTCATTTACATAATAAAATGAAAACATATTAAAAACTAAATTACACAATATAAACTTAAAGAATAAACAATAATAAAACAATAAAAACAAGAAACCGTCGGAGACGGGTGATGCTCCCCAAAGGTTTTTTTTTTGTCACAATATTGCACTATATATTGAGATAAAAGGAAACGTCTTGAGGGGCATAACTTTGGACAAAATAATACAATGGATGGTTTAGCAACTTGAAAATTTCAAAGGGCCATTACTCTCTAAATAAATCATCTAACCAGAACCCACAAATAATATGCGCATCTCAAGGTAGTTAAGCTTCCCATAAATATTGATGAAATATTTTATCTTAAACATGAAGTACAAAAACCAAGTACCAAATTTTAATTGTTTTGTCCATAGTCTTAAACTAAAAATCCAGACTGAGAAAGAAATAGCCCTCAGTAATGACGCATTATACAAATCTTTGAACAAAAATGGAATCGGATAAAATTCTCATAATGTTTTGTCCACTTATATACATTTCACTCTAATGTTAGTTTATCTCTCTAAAATAGTTTTTTTTTTTTATTTTATTTTTCAATCTGACAAGATCATATACAAAAAACACACAAGTCCAGTATGCTTTCTTCCGACTTTATACAACTCATCATTTTTCATAACTATTCCTCTGTTTTCTTTTCTCTCTAAAAAAAGAGATATATATATATATATATTAGCATATCTTGTATAACATGTCTGAACTTTATTGCTTTGTACAATCACTATGTTGTATGATCATATACATGTTTACATTGTATGTATGATATTGAATAAAAAAATAAAAAAAGCTTCCCATAAAGCTTCATTGAATTCCAGTCAGTAGTTGGGGGGACAAGAATTGCACTATATGTACAGTTTATGGAAAATTTCAAAGGACCATAACTCTGTGAAAAATCATCCGACCAGAACCGGCTGATAATATGCACATCTCCTCCTGGTAGTGAATCTTCCCATAAAGTTTAATTGAATTCCGGTCATTAATTGCTGAGAAATAGCCCGAACAAAATTGTGCATGGACGGACACACGCACGGACAGACGAAGCGGCGACTAAATGCTCCCCCAAAAAACATTTGGGGAGCATAAAAAAAATAATGGAAATAATTTTACAATGTAATGTCACATGTTTTGATAAAGAAATAGGTATTGGATAAAGAAATAGGTATTGTAATGCTTTTTGGCTAACAGTCATCCAAGAGTGGTACTTTCAAAGATGAGGCTAAGACCAGAAGTTTTTCTTCTAAGAAGACAACTCCTGCATCTTAACTTCTTCTGAAAAACTCTGCGTCTCATCCAAACATTCCCTCTTACCCAGTTCAACGTTTGATTTGGGAGAACACAAATACACGTGATGATCTAGCTTGTCTTGTGTGGATCGCACCATTAGAATATGATTTCACACTTACCGTTACAATGACCTTGACATTTGACCTAGTAACTCCGATTTCATAGGGGTCATCTACTGTCAAAGATCAAAGCACATGGGAAGTATCAAGCCAATTGGTTAATTTACTGACGATTTATTAATTGGAAATGATTTTCACACTTATTGTGACAGTGATCTTCACTTTTAACCTGGTTAAATTTTGATAGGGGCTATTTACTGTCCGAGGTCAAAGCACATATGAAGTTCTAAGCCAATTGATCAATTTGTTGACGAGTTATTGATTGGAAACGATTTTCACACTTATTGTGGCAGTGACCTTTGACCTAGTAACTCCATTTTCAATAGGGGTCAATCTACTGTCAAAGGCCAATGCAATGTCTGTGCTAAACAACAGTGTGTAGCTTTGTTTAAAGTTTATATTAATATATATTTTTTATTGAATAACTAAAATTCTATGATTTTATTTAGTTTTTTTTGTATAACACATATTGCTGTTAAAACAACAGATTGTCACTTGCTGAAAAACAACAGCTTGTCACTATGTTTAAATGCTAATTTTAATGTTTATTAAAGGCAAAAACGTAATACTAATGTTGTGATCAAGGCTTAGGGTATGTTTTTAACATTGCATTTGAAAAACTTGTTTTCTGTAGGTTTAGTGTTTATTTTCGTCTATTTCCATGCAATTGTTAATATATCAGCTGATGTCTGTCATGTTCATATGTTTTGACATACCCCCTACATTCCAATGTCACGTGATTCTATACTGGCGAAAATGGTCCGCTAATGGAGAAATTCTGGCCGATAAAAATAAAACATAATGAAACTTTTTTTGCAAAGAAATTTTATAATTCTCATTGTAAATAATATTTGTATTTGAAAACAAATTATTTTGTGAATAAAAAGCTATTCATATATATTTTAGACATTGTGCATTGTTTTCTTCGATGTACCGGAAGTGATCCGTTACTGGCGACCAAACTGTATTTATAACATAATGATAATTAAAAACAAATGCATAACTCGATTACCTGTGATTGAGGAAAGCACAGTTAGTGCAGCACAGCTGACTGTGGTCATTGCAGAACATTTCTAGACGTTTGTCTTCATGAAGGTAACATTTCTGAAAGAAATCCTCCACTTCCTTTAACACTGGCCACTTACTTGTGTCTCCCCTTCCATATGTCACATGTTTCCCAAACAACTGACCATGCAGGTTTATACATTTTGCACAATACAATTTAAGACAGTTATTGCAGTAGAATGCTGCCCACTGGTCAATGTTTTGTTCTAAACATGGCGAACAACAAAAGTCTGTAAATGAATCAGAGCCTTTAGCCACAGTTGACTGAGAAAAGGTCGCCATCTTGAATATTGTTTACGTTAAAGAAAAATGAATCCTGTATGTCCTCAATTTAATTATAACTTCACTACTCAATATTTCCAGTACCACAGAAATATTTCCAAACAAACAAAACATTAAATACCTATGACAGATTTCAAGCAACTAAACAATTGTTGAACATAACCCTAACAAGATAAACTTTTGATTATTTCCACAGTTAGGGTCATTTTGATAAAACAAGCAAACAGAAGTCACTAAGCAATTTGTCCCATGAGTATAAGGTTTCACCAAATCAATAACCATACAGCAAGTTTGTATGTCAGTTTAAAAGATAGACAGACACTATGAAATACCCTTTGTCATAACTTATTGATCCTCTACTTAGGTTTACATAAAACAGACCATTTGGTGAAGAGTTAAATAAAGATACCACTCATTATGGAAACCTGAAAAGTTGCATTTTTAATGAGACATTTATTCTTCTTAAAACTATATCTACAATGATTAAGCTGATATAGTGGCATGCTTTCAGATAACACAGTAAATTGAATGTACACATTTCTGTTTGAAATGTCATACAAGTAAAGAACAGAATGTTTGTTACAATTGTCAAACTAAACACATACTATTGTGTGATCTTTATATATTAACATCATTCAATAGACATTCTCACGAAATATGTTTATTTCCTGTTTATTATAATATACACTTTCTTTAAAATGATGTGTGTTTTGTGTGTACCTCTCCACATATTGTTATTTAAAAAAGTATGTTAATGAAAATGAGCATCACATGCTTCAGTCAAAATAAGCTTTTATGTTCTGTTCTGTTAAATATAAATCTAAACCAAGAGCACTCATCTTAGATAATCATTCTGACCACGTGTCATCAATATTAGTCATCAATGTAGACTCTATAGTGGAAGGTTTGACAAGGTGACCTAGCTCTTAGGTCAATACATAGAAATAACATTGAACTCAAGAAACAGTATCAAAAGAGAAATACGTGTTAAATTCGCTAGTCTTTCATTTAAAGTAAATGGCCAATTGCCTATACAAAAAGGACGATATGCAATGTATTAACCTCACGATTAAAAACGTACTGATGATTACATCTGTGATCACTGCTTTGCTCAATGCTTAAATTCAGTGGTCCAGAATTTATCATTCACATACAAGTGTAAAACCTCATAGAATTGTTACTAACATAAACAAGCATTTAATTACTATTTCATTACTCAATCGTTTAATATGCACCAGAACAACAGAACGGTACAACAGCTTTCTCATGCAAAATGAAATAAAGTAAATGCAAATATCAACTTTCTTCTTGTTTTCAAGATTTGAGAAAGAAACATCATAAATTAAACCCCAGATCACTGTAATGTATCTCCGGAAGAAACTGTAAACTGTAAAAAGACTGATAACATAGCTAGGATGTAAATGCAAATACTATAGTGTGTTGTTTGATATTAATCTAAATTATTGTTTAATGCCAGAAATCAATTATGTAAAGTGTTTACTTAGCTATACATTTTGCTATCTTTGTTCGCAGCGAGCTACCATGTGTTTATGCATACTTTTCGTGTTCATGTTCGTATTCATAGGGTATTGGGTGCAGATAATTTGCATATCCATCCGTACGACACATTTTTCGTTGTTGGTTTATAAACAAACCTAATAAATATTAACAATTTACTTGCTGACAATAACATCTAAATAATATGTGTGTTTATTACCGTATATACATGTTTTATATTTAGTAAATCAATGTTTCTGTACCTGGCTTAAAACTTGCAATTTATTGCATATTTTTCAAAGATGTCGCATGGGTCTAGAAGCGATTTAGTCGCAGACAAAAATGTGTGGAGCAAAATGTTCAGAATGAAAATAACAATCGGGTACAAATACCGGTATCAAGTTTCTCGAATCCAACTTCTGATATGTATGAACTTTGTGATTGGTTTACTAAAATATTGCCACAATTTTAGCCAATCAAGTATATAATGCACTCCATGATTTCTTCATATAGAAGTGGCTTTGCTTTGTTTTCCCCGATGGCCTTGTCAGCCTCATGAAAACGTCGATTGTATATTTGCGGTTATAGGTAAAAGAAAAATACTCCACTAGCGTCATGGTAAAATTGTGTTGCATGCTGTCTGCAGCCGTATTTAAACAATTGGTGACAATTTAGAAAAATAATTGACAACATTTAAGTGCTACAGTGCCACAAATTTGATGAAAACTGTACTAGATTTTTTTCATAATTCTTTGTTAAAATTTAAACTAAAACAGTTTGCTTGCGTTAGATTGTACTTGAATGTTGTGCTGTCTTTTATGTAAATTATCCTCAGAAGGATAACGTCATTCGTTACAAATTTTATGTATATTAGTTTGTGTATCCAAAAAAATGTCCATAAGTTTGTATGACCATTAAGACATTTGTCCCGTCTTTTATGAGACCTCACCTGAACACTTGGAATACAATTTATTGTTTAAGCAGTATACAAAGTATCTGTTAAAGTAATAATAATACTTCGAAAGTAAGTACACCTGCTGATGCAAAGAGCGCGTCTATTTTGAATATATGCATTATGGACAAATTATATAAACTTAAGATTAATAAGAGGGCTAAACGGCCCTAGGCCTATAACCTTATATCGCATATGAAAAAACAACAACATTGAAGCCATTTTTTTACCAAACAATGCACACAAACCAATATAATGACAAACGTACATGTGTGAGTTCTTTTATAAATAAATATAACACAACTATTTGGAAAAATGAAAGCCAGCAAGTAATATGTAGCAATGCCAGCGCATGCACAAAACGTTGTATACATGTAGAATTGTGAGGGACTGCTACAGTACAAACTACCTGTACATAGTCACAACATCAAATACTGTCGATGAAAAATGTGTTCCTGTCATCATGTTTTACATTTTCAAGCTGCAATTGTGTCAGTGAAAGGTCAAATAAAGTATATAGAATTCAAAGAGGTTAAAGGCATTCCGAAACACCCACTAAGAGTACAATCGATCACAAAAGCATAATTGTAAACAAACATTAACCTGATAGCAACATACTTAATTTTTATTCTGATTATCGATGCTTTTAACAGCCAAAATTGACCGAAATGCTGGGACTAAACGAGGAACTCATGTATTGAAGCTTTGAGGACGGGTCCTAATAAGTTTCGAAACTTACACAAACTCACAAAAAGTTCAGTTAGTTGAAATCATGTAGATTTTTGTATTTTAAGTTGAGCTTTATCCCGACAAGGTATTTATACGAACGCCAATCATACACTAATTGTAACTATGCATATTGCTTACTAAAACCATCTGTCAATCATGTATAACAATCTGTAACGCAATCGATGTTAAACTAGGTATTATTGACCTAATATTAAACGCATTAAACACATTTAGTAATCTTGAAAATGAAAACATATTTTATTTAACATCAAATACAATTATTTTAAGATTATTCGATTGCCCAACTATGACAGAGTTTGTATATGTGTTGTAAAACACTGATTTTGGTTCAATCAATCCATCCTCATCTCGAGCAAGAGTGGCAATCTTTCTCCTCCCCCTGCTATCAACCTGTATAACAGTGCGTGATTCATATCCACAGACGAGAATGTGCCCCGCAGCTGAGACGTGTACATTCCATGGGACTTGCATGTCTGGATCAGAGAACGTGAAGAGAACGTCCCCATCCTTGGCAAGTGTAAGCAGCTTGTTATTACCACGATCGGTGACGAAGATCCTGTCGCCGTTATGACTCAATGCACACTTCAACACTGCCAAACAAGATATCATGATAAATGCTTGATTTAAATCTTATATATAAATACAACAATCCATGCTACTGACAAACAATTATGAAAGTTGAATTTTGTTGGTGTGTTAAAAAAGTAATTTTGTAGGACTAAGTGGTATTTTCAAGAATCAACTCATACACTCACATTCGAAAGTCACATTGCGATTATTTGTGGTTTATATTATTCGTGTGTATACATGCACAATCATATTCGGATATTATAAAATGAAAAGAAACTTTAGTATTTTTATCTAAAGTAAAAATACCTGAATATTCATGAGATATATCTTCATACAATTTCTTTATAAGTTCCCCCCTCAGACTGTATTTGTACAGCGCAGACCCCGAAGTGATGTACAGCTCACCCAGTAGATGGCTAATTCCGATACATTGATGCTCAAGCCGATAAGTCCTGCCTTTGATCAGTCTCCCTTTATCCACTGTAAACAATTGCACCTCGTGTGTAGCTTGCTTATTAAGAGTAATCGCCACCTCTGATGGACAAACATGGCATATGTCGTGCGCATGTGTAACCAGGGGAGTTCTGCTGATGACTTCATATTTCTGGTTCAACAGTTTCAGCGAAGCATTCGAATAGTCCGTTAAGACGATTTGACTATCAGGAAGAAAACATACCCCTGAAATGCTGCACAAATAGGTATCGTCATTTGAATGTACACTGAACTCAGTCTTACCAATCACAGATAATGCACGATATGAAGTAACCAAATCTGTGTGTATTATTATGCCCAAACCATGTAGTTCCGACAAATATTTTTCAATATTAGTGTTGACCTGAAGCGATAATGAAATACCAGGTTTTCCGGAAAGTTCTTGTATATAAGATTCCGATTGTTTTTTCTTTTCCAACCATTTTTGATTTGCTACGAAGACGAGTTCATTATTGTTTACGCCTATTTCATGAATTGTATCTCTGAAACCTTTCAACTCCTCATACAGCTTATTGCAGTTGTCAACATCTTTTTTAAAGTCTGTCTTGAGGTTTGCAAATGAAAAATCCAGTTCTGCCATTGTCATTTTCTCAAGCTCATCTAATGCAGCGTTAATTTTGTCACGCACATCTGTTATGCATTGTTTGCTTTTCTTCAATGAATCTTGCAATGACGCAATGTTCTCTTCTCGACTCTTTCGTAGCTCTTTCAGTTCTTGCTTTATCGTCTTGATGTCATCAAAAAGTTGTTGAAGGTCTCCAGGTGAAGTGATATTTACTAAATCTGTTATGAGAGACACCTTAGCGCACTGACTGAAAATACAATGTTGAACAGGTCAATATTATGTTGTTTTGTCATAATACAATATTTATATGTAGTTTGCGTAATCTTAAATCTCCGATATGTTGTGTACATTTTGGAAAATATGTGGCTCTAGAATGGTCATACAAGCGCACATGGATATGAATAGCTTACGTTATTCAGTTAAATAAGAAAAATAATTTTAGACCTCTGTGTATTTAAATAATCTATCTAGTACAGTTGAATAATTGGCAATATTTAAAAGATTAATAAAATGGCAGTAATTTACAAGAAATGTAATAACTGTAATGATGCAGAGCATATCAACGTATACAAATTTTTCCAACGTTATGATAATGACGAAACCCACGGCGTGGCGACACACACCACGTTTTGCATCATAAATATTACTTACACAGACTAATTCAACATCTTTAACGTTTTCTGACTCAGCCTTAAGAATAAAATAAATTTTCAAAGAAAATAATACCGATGGTTCAGCGATATGCAAGTGTTGCAACAGAGCTTTTCGTGGTCCTCACAAAAAAGTTTCAATTTCTCGTCCATGTGTACTTCACACTTCTCTACACAATCTCGTGTAGCCATAGCTAGTGGCCAATCTTTCATATCGGATCTTTCATACCTCGTGTGTGTTTTATACAACTGATTGTGCAAGTTTAAACACGATCCACAGTAAAATGTTGTGCATTTTTCACAATATACTTCCGCCTCTTTTGAAAAACCTTTTTCTTCACAGGGCATGCAAGAATAATCCAGCATGATATCCGATCCTTTATACACTGATGACCGAGTAATTGTTGCCATTTTAAAAATATATCTATATATGATACACAAATATCTGATTAAATCAAGCAGCTAACTGTCTTGAAAGTTTTGCTCTGATAAGAGTTTAAGAACGTGTCACATGATTACGTATCTTATCGATAAAATCAACTGACCTAGAAAGATTGTTTACTACAAAAATTGAAAATTAGGTCCTAAGATTCGTGTCATCTATAATGCGAGTTTCAAAATAACTATATTTGTTTTGCGTATTGATGGGTAGGTATTGACACATACTTTTAATTGCGCGTTCTGTTGACAAAATAGATTAATAACTATTTAGCAAATTCTAGCAATATTCATGTGTACCATTGTACCAGCATTAATTATCGGAGCATTAGCCGACTGCTCGACTTCTCAATAAGTTGAAGTAACCGAGTTTGCCTTCTAGTAAACGGGGAGAGCGCATGAAGTAAATATGTGCAGGATAAATCTGTTACTTTTACTGATACGTTCACCCGTAAAACACTATGCAGATGAATTCGCAGTGCTGTCACTAAGTAAATTTCAGTCAAAATGGTTCGCGGAAAAAAATAGTATTTAGTATTTAAATGTATCATTGTTGGTACGTATTGGTTGGTAGCACTTACTTTTTGTTCACTGATTTTGACACAATATTGTTGTGGATGTAGTTCTCAAATTGCTTAGCCCTTAATATGCGTTTTGGTCTAAGACGTTTCACATAGGATCGATATTCATATTGATAGACCCTTCGACATAACTGAAAACGGTATAAGAAAGCTTCTGCTAGACCTAAACCCCCACAAGGCACAAGGGCCAGACGGCCTGTCACCACGATTCTTCAATGGAATCCGCCAATGGGATTGCCCCTGCACTTACACTAGTGTTTCAAGCCTGCCTTACGCAAGGTCCGAGTAAACAGTACTCGACGACTTGACGCACGGTATGGTCACTCCAATATTCAAGAAGGGCGATCGCACAGCTACTGCAAAATTCAGGCCGATATTCCTGACCTCAATCTGTTCCAAAACCACGGAGCATATCATCTATGGTATTCTCACCTATAGTCAGCATTGTTTCAAGAAAAGACGTTTCTGCGAAAGCCAACTTGTACTCACGATACAAGACATTGCCTCATGCATGGTCTACGGTGACCAGATAGATGCTATGCTACTTGAATTTAGCAAAGCGTTCGACAAGATACCCCACAAGCGACTTTCCATCAAGCAGGACAACTATGGGATCCGCAATGAACTGCTGAATTGGATAAAGAGTTTCCTCAGAAACAGAGGCCAAGAAGTCACACCTAATCGTCTGCCCCTGTCACATCAGGCGTCCCTCAGGACTCTGTCCTCGGTCTCCCACTTTTTACTTTTTTCTACTGTACATAAATGACGTGCCAGGAAGAGTAGCCTCTCCCACACGCCTTTTAAGATGACAGTCTACTGTATCGAAAATCTGAAGATAAAGGTATCCTACAAGAGGATCTGAAAAAAAATGGAACAGTGGGAAAGAGACTTGCAGATGCAATTTAAATTGTAAAATCATACAAATGTGAACCCATCCATTTGACCAAAACAATGGCATCCAATCAAAATGACCTACGAGCTTCACGGCCACCAACTCGCCAATGTCACAAGTGGTAAATACCTAGGGGTCACATGGCATGAAAAAACTGCTCGGGAAAAGTCATGTTGATGAGCTCCCCAAAAAAAGCAAACAACTCCCTTGCCTTTCTGAGACAACATATCAACAAATGCCCTACTGATGTGAAGGACCAATGCTACAAGCCCCAAGTGCGCCCAATCCTGGAATATGCATCTACAGCATGCGACACATATAAAGCGGAAAACATATCCCAGCTAGAGTAAGTACAGCGCAGAGCTGCGTGATTCGTCAAGGGAGACTTCAGGAGGACAAGCAGCCCAAGCCATATGATCGCCTCCCTGGGATGGCAATCCCTACAAACCCGGCGTACTGACGCTAGACTGGCATTCGGTTTTCCAGCACCATTAGTACAGTATCTGAGGCAACGTCTCAAGAAACCTGGTGTACAGTTGGTCCTTTTTGGAAAGTGTGTAATGTTTTTTTTCATTCCAGATCATTGGATAAAGTAATGCCTAAATACAAGTTATATTGGACGTTTTTAAATTGCGTTGTCAATAGTGTACGAGAAAGTAGCCTAGGATTTGGTACAGAGGAGATATCATTTCTTGGCGTTAAACCGCATTCCCCTTTCCTGGGTCCACTTTTGTAGTTGTCAAGGTCTTCATTGAGATTCTATGGTCTTTGATTTAGGACATAGTTCTATACTGTTGGTAGTTATCTGCAAATAGCTGTATGTGAGACTTACTCTGTCTGGCACGTCAATGATATGGCAGAGAACAAGCAGGAGACCTAACACTGTGCCTTAAGGTACGCCGGAGCCTACACTAAAAAGGTGGGACTTCTCTGATTCAACTACCACACACATTTCTCAGTGGGTAAGGAAGTTTGATGTCCAGTGGAGTATCAGACCGCGGAGAGCATAGTTATCAAGCTTCAGCAGTAGGCGTTGGTGTGGCACGGTGACAAAGGCCTTACTTCAATCAAGTATTATGGTGTCAACCTGTTTATTATGATCGTAGTATCCGAACATGTCATCGGCTGTTTCACAAGATTATCCTGAGCGGAAGCATGATAAACGTTTGTTAATACTTTGTGCCAGTCCGAGTGGTTAAGGATATGGCGACAGATGATATGTTCTAATAACTTTGGGAGCATTGTCGTTATTTTTTATATAGGTAATGTTTAAACTATTCCGAACTAACGGGTTGCATGAAAGTGTAATACAAGAGAAACACTCACACAACAAAACGCTTGAGACATGAAAAAATATCAATAGAAAACAAACAATTTATAATGATTTTCGTTTATTTATTAAATAAATACAAGTGCACAAATTCAATTTTCAATGGCTCTCATAAACAAATATTTGCACTATTATTGCAAAACACAAAAACCGGCATAAGATCTGATTGATAAATACTACAAAACTAAAAACATCTTCAAGTTATATAGTTAATTTGAGAGTTGTTTCATACAGTTTCGTTTAAAGCAGTTTAAAGAAGTTTAAGAGGGTAGTCATATGGATAGTAGCTCTTTGTGTCAAATAAAACTTTGATACAAGTATTACATGCAGTACTCTGATAATAAAACAAGACAGTGTTTTATAGTATATCAAAATACACAAGTTATTGTGTTAAGTCTATTATGTCTAACTTGTACTTATTATACGAAAACTGAACAACAGAATTTAGGCAAATAGTTTCAAATTATTCATTAAAATAGCCATTGTTTAAGGCTGTTCCAATTGCATCCCCTGAAGTAGTAATCACTTTTTCTTGCCCTTCTGTTTCCCTCCTGCTGGTGAGGCATCAGGGTTCTCTCCTTGGGCAAGCGCAAGCTGACGTTTGAGGTCAAGAAGTTTTGACACTTCTGTGTCAACCAGCGCTTTCTCTGCCTTTGTGGTCTTCAACTCTCTAACTTTGTTACCCTGGCGAAAAAAAATAGACACAACACGTTTTTAACATATGCATGGTCACAAATAAATAAATAAATGCATTAAATAAAGTAATTTTGTTTTATTTAAACATATTTATTAAGCTTGCTTGCATCGAAGGCCTTAAACTTAGAGAAAATTCGTTTCCTGTGAGGAACCAATACTCGGCAAGATCTTGAGATCTCACTGACTCCATTTAATCATTGCAACAGCCACCAACAGCAAGTCTTTTTTGAAAAATTAATGCTTAATTCTTGTAAATGCAAATCTCCATCAAATGCAAATTTTCAATAAGATGACATAAAAGCATAATCTAGCATAAATAAATGTGCTGTAAATAGAACACTTTCTTGTGGTGCTTATAGCTAATACTATACCTGCTCAGTAACAAGCTTATTCAGTCTCTCAACTTCTGCAGGACTGGAAGTCACGTTGTTGGCTGTTACTTTCACCTCCTGTTTCACCGCTGGCTGATCTCCCTTCTCACCCTTATTTTTACCTCCCCCGGTTTCTGTGACGGCAGAGGGTACTTGTGTGTCAGCAAGCTGTTTCTTCAGATCCAGGAGGAGCTTCACTTCAGCGTCTATTACACCCTTCTCTGCCTTCTTTGCTTTCAAGTCTCGAACCTTGTTCGCCTGGAAATATCAACAGAGCATACCATCAAATCAGGGGTGTAGACATTATCCTTAATCAACATATGTTATTTGTCTATGGACACATTCAACAAAATAGTCTGCAGAGAAAAGTATTTTTCCCATATAAAAATACTGATACATGTATATGTTATTCTGATCATTTCAGCGTTTTTTGTCTCGTTAATTATAAATTGAACACATGTATTCTTTTAAACATAAACATTTAATATTAAAATAATAAACTTCCAACTTTTATCATTTTCACACTTTCTGATTGTTCTTGTTCTTGAATAAGTAGACAGGACAAATTTACTCATCAGGCAGAATACTTCTGTTTGTTTATTTGGGTGTTTCATTATTATGTTAGTCATACTAGAGTGAACTATTAACCGGTAATCCAACCAACAAGCCAGGGCTTAGTTGCTCTACCAACTAAGCTAGCAGGACTGTTGTGAAAAATAAATGCTGCTTCGGACCAAATGGTCATTGTACTTCCACACCCCTGCATTTCATCACCACACATTAAGTAGTATCAACTCTTAAATCATCCTATAATGATAATTTCTTACTCACATGTACTGTGACATGAACATGTGATGTAGTAAATGACTTGTCGGCTTTTTAACTTCTATATAACTCAGCTGATTTTATACCTCTCCGTGTAACTTAACTTATATAACTCTCCTGTTTTGTTATCCCCTCTTGAACCCATAAATCCTCCACTGTGTTACCTCTCCTTGTAAACCATCTATATGATTTACCTTCTTTATTACTTCCCCTTGTAAACCCCCCATATTATTCACCTTCTTGCTTACCTGCCCATGAAACCACTTAATATAATACACCTCCTATATTACCTCCTCTTGTAACTACTCCATATAATTCATGTTCTTCATCACCCCCCACCCCCCTTGTAACCATATAATTCAGCTTCTTTATTTACTCCCTTGTAACTACTCAATATAATTCACCTTCTTTATTTACTCCCTTGTAACCATTCCATATAATTCACCTCCTTTATCTACTCCCTTGTAACCACGCCATATAATTCCTCTTCTTTATTAACTCCCCTTGAAACCACTCCATATAATTCATATTATCTGTTACCTCCCTTTGTAACCTCACGGTGACCCACATTATTTATTACCTACCCATATAACCTCTCTTTGACTGACCTGACTTGTTACCTCCCCTTGTAATCGCTCTACCTCCGCAGGACTGGTTGCTGTCTGGGAGTTCTGTGAAGGTTCCCCTCCTTTCTTAGGCTGAAGCGATATGTATGAGATAATGTGCTTGATATTAGAATTAAAGTAACGTTTAAGAGATAAATATGCTTTTCTGTATGTATATTGTGTTACTGTAACATATCTGATTTTTTGTTAAAGATCAGGATTTGGTATTACTCAACATTTTGTTGGAAATATATATATATATAACGCTGTTACTAAACTTTTTACACAGATTTTTCAAAGTTTGCATTCTTCTAAAACTTTTTTACATTTGTTTAATACTTTTTTTACTTGTGTTAGGGTTTTCTTGTTATCAGTTTCTACTGCATACTTTGTTTTTAATTTTTTATCTTAAAATAAATGAGAACTTATTGGTTTACAATCACCTTGGGTTTGCTGGGAGCAGCAGGTCCCTGGCCCGCAAAGCGTTTCTTTAACTCTGCAATTGTGCTTGCTTCTATTTTCTGGAACAGCGGTGATGGCTGCAAATAACAAAAGCACTTGTTAGTGCTTGAAACTGAATAAAGAGCATATCAACCAGATAAATACTTTTTATTTTTAGCTCTTCGTGACTGGAATCTTTGAGTGGATGGTTGAACAAAGAAAGCCAACTGCACACGAATGAGGAAATAAAGTATATGCGCTTCAAGAATTGTCAATAAAGTTTGAATTAAGTTGCAATCATCTCCAATCATATTACATCTGCATTAAGCTGTTAAATAATTTCATACAAAAGAGCTATGGTAAATGTTCAGTGTTACTGTTTTCTCATAAATATCATAACTACAACGAAAATTTGCGAATCTGCAACTTTTTTTTTTCTCATTTTGTCGATTTACCAAAACGTGAAAAGGCCCCTTTATCACACCTGCTCCACATGGTCAGCATTTGTGGTATAAATTATTTTTAAATTAATGATAAATGATAAATAAAATGTTCTGACAAGTTGATTTATGGCCAAATTTTTCAACCATTGACCTTAATATTGGACCCTGACATTTTGGGTAAGGAGTTGTTTTATGTGACATATAATGTTCTCATAGGAAACATGTGGTAAGTTATTTCAATTGTATGTTGATTGACAAAATCACAGTCTGGAAAATGTGTTAAATGACGAAATTTGACATTTGACCTCGTTACCAATAATGTTGAGGTCGGGCGACGAGTGGCATGCCGTTTCATTGTGATGGTCATTTGTGGTTAGTATAAATATTTGACCTTTGACCTCTGGTTGAGATCTTGACCTTATTCAAAGAAGGGTGTTACACGAAACACATTGTCTTTTTTATGACAGTATTTGTTGAAAGTTATTGTTGAATTGCTACATTATGGCATTGTTACAGTCAAAACCAGCTCAGACGCATACATGTACTCAATCATGCACACATGCACATACACTCAACCATAGCGCTGTTATATCAAGTTTTGTGCACGCTGGTTGAAAATCAATTGGGGAAGTACCGGGAAACCTTCAACACACCTGCCCAATCTTGTGTCCGGGGTCCAGGTGACACACAAAATCCTCATAGACCACATTGCAAGACTGAGGGGCGTTCAACTGGCGCTGGATGGTTGCGCTGACCTCTGGCATGAACGGATGCAGCAACACAGACAGCAGGCACGCCAGATTGGCTGCCAGGCTCACTACTGTACCAGCACGAGACCTTTGGACAATGTGAGAAATAAAAAATAAGGCTTAACTGGGACGATATTTTATGCACAAGAATTAAGTTCCATAAAATTTGCTAAGAGCGAGGCTTATATTTGTCTGTATAATAAGGGCTGAGAGGCTGTATAATATAAGATGTACAGTTAAATTGTGTTCACCGTTATGAACGCTTATTATTTATTTAGTTCTTCTTAAATATGTACAGATAATACTTATAAAATAGGAGCTAAGAAGGAAATGTATTGGTCAATGGATTTTTAAAAACCTGCTTATTTAAACTCCTTGTAATATTTTGTTTATGTTTTACATGTGTTTGCATATGTGCCAACAATAGCAAATACTGGCTTGCCTTGCAATTATTGTACCCTTTTTAAAAGCCCAATATGCCGATGGTTTTGGTTTTCATCAGGGAGTAAGTACGAGCAGTTTAATAGCAGTGCATAAGAGTCCAACTGGACTAGTGGACTTGAAAGTTAATGTTAATACCTTCATATACCATATACTAGAATATTGTACTGTCTTATATACACATATTGCCGGCATCAACTGATATAGGTCAACTACTATCAGCCTGATCAATCAAGGTCAGGTACAATTAGCCTGATCAATCTAGGTCATGTACAATCAGCCTGATTAATATGACTTGAAGTCCATCAAATTATAGTAGTACTATAATTTAATGGACGTTTATATATAGCTCATTATATAACACGGAACAAAAATGAGTACCCTCTTGGTTCCTTACTTCTCAATGTCTGATCCTTTCACAAGCACCCATGGCTTGTTTTCCTGCATGAACTGGTTCCCAAGTCGAGATATGCTGAGAATGTTCCGGATGGAGTCCCGAATTCTGGAACAAGATACACAGAATCAACCTTGAAAATTGGTTCCTATTCACACATCTTTAAAAAAAAAAAAATATTTCAAGAACAAGACATTGAAATGTTGGTATCAGGACTTTCCCGGGCTCAAAATATTTGTTGACCAAATTTGCCTCGAAAAGACCAAATTCTTGTCATTTGGGGATTAAATGGGGTTTATGGAAGAAAAAAATTGTAGCCAAATATAAATTCTCTTTAGCAAGATTGCCTGGTTTGTAGCTGGGTGGTTAGCATTTATAACTTAAGAGTAAAGACATTGTCACAATAAATGCAGAGATCAGTTGTAAATGCATCTCACTTGATATTTTGCTTCAACAAAATGAAGTGTGTTTATTCCAAAAGATTTCCCTATTCCAGGAAAGACATTGGTTTATTAGGTAAAATTCTTTGTTTATGTATCTGGTTCTCAGTCAAATGTACATTGGAACATTAAACAGCATATTTAATATTTGAAATGTAATATGCAGAGAGCAATATCTAGTCATTTACATAATTGCTTTTGAATGAAGTTACTGTCTTTTCTTGCATATATGAAATTCAATTAATACTTAAAATTGCAAACCTTGTATTTTCCATATGGTATATATTAACACACATCTGTTTACCTTATCAAAAGATACATGGCTTAACAACAAGTCATAACAAGGGACAAAATTGTCACAAAACCAGGTTTTCATTGTGAAAAAAAAATCTGATAAAGGGAGAAAACTCAAACTGAACTTTTGAAATGACCAAAAAAAATTAACCCCCTTTGTAATTTTTTTTTTTTTTTTAAATCTATTTTTAGTCGTGGCGACCTTGACATTGGAGATATTGACGTGATTCTTTCGTGGGACACACCGTCCCATGATGGTGAACAAATGTGCCAAATGATTTTAAAATCTTACAATGAATGACATAGTTATGGCCAGGACAAGCTCATTTATGGCCATTTTTGACCTTTGAACTCAAAGTGTGACCTTGACCTTGGAGATATCGACGTAATTATTTCGCGCGACACACCGTCCAATGATGGTGAACAAATGTGCCAAATGATTTTAAAATCTGACAATGAACGACATAGTTATGGCTCGGACAAGCTCATTTATGGCCATTTTTGACCTTTGAACTCAAAGTGTGACCGTGACCTTGGAGATATCGACGTAATTATTTCGCGCGACACACCGTCCAATGATGGTGAACAAATGTGCCAAATGATTTTAAAATCTGACAATGAACGACATAGTTATGGCCCGGACAAGCTTATTCCGCCAGCCCGCCAGCCCGCCAGCCAGCCAGCCAGCCCGCCAGCCAGCCAGCCCGCCAGCCCGCCCGCATTCGCCAATCTAATAACCAGTTTTTTCCTTCGGAAAACCTGGTTAAAAATATTGCTAATAATTACTATTAAGCTTACAGAAAGTTTTCTGCAGAACATGGGTTTCCAATATTGCTGATGTCTGTGAGTAGCTATTTGCTTATCAAAATATTTTCATGGCTTAAAAACAAGTTGGCATCGCTTCTGGAAATTGAAGTTAAATGCACAGGGTAATCAGGGACAACACTTTCCGCCTAAACTGGATTTTTGCTACAATCTGACTTCCTTTACACTCAAATTAAAACAAAAGCAGAAAGTGTTGGCCCTGATAAGCCTGTGCAGACTGCATTAAGCCCTGTTTTCCCAGAGTGCACATCAAGATTGTTTGCGAACCTTGCGTTTTCCATATTGTCAATGTATGAACGCAGCTCTCTCGTCACCAGAGCAATCAAATTGAAATCGTCAGCCAAGAGGTCCATCTGTTGTATACTGCCACCAAAACTATTGCTCACAAACATCAGAGCTCTGAAAAATCAGAGTTTTATAAGTTTCAGGATAAAGTTTCCTGGTTTGATCACTGCTTGAACCCTGAAATTTTCTTCAGCAAGAAAATAATCAGAAGTTTTCCTTTCTGCACTCAGGTGTATAAATGGGTATCTGTGCGGGAAATATGCCAATGTCCCATGGCTGCAGACTACGCAGACGGTGAATGGAGCACATATGACCCAGGGATTAATGAAAAGTTGTCTGCAAATGTGTTTGTATGTCAATATCAGACTATAAACCTGATTTTTAACAGCTTACTTTAGTTATGCAGGCCACTTAATTAAACTCTTTTTAAAATTTACAAACTGGAATACTAAACAGATGTCAAAAAACTGATCAGAGAATGAGAATTTAGCACAGAACTAATGTACTGGAAATGCTTAGAACTTTGAATGTTCAAGTATTTTGTGTGTGTAAAAGAAGTACAGTATTATGTAAACAACAGGTCCATTTTAGCTAAAGGATTCTTTTTGACTGAAATTAGTTCACTGTGAACTATGGAGCTAGAATTAATGTACCCGATAAGCTCTGAGATTCAACATTTTAGTACAAGACATTTATAACTACGAGTAAAAACAAGAGATGTGTTTGTCAGAAACACAATGCCCCTACTGCGCCGCTTTGAAGCCATATATTTGACCTTTGACCTTGAAAGATGACCTTGACCTTTCATCACTCGAAATGTGCAGTTCCATGAGATACACATGCATGCCAAATATCAAGTTGCTAGCTTCAATATTGCAAACGTTATGACCAAGGTTAAAGTTTTTGAACAGAATGACAGAGTGACAGAATGACAGACAGGCCCAAAACAATATACCCCTGATAATTCGATCTGGGGGCATAACAAAAACAATATACCCCCGATCATTCGATTCGGGGGCATAAAAAAGAAAACATACAGGCTGCCAGGGTCATCCTTGCCCAAATTTAGGGAGAAGTGACTTTTCCATTTTGCAGAAATTAAGAAGTGACTTCTTCTGTTGCTGAATTTAGGGAGAAGATTCATTACAATTGTCAACTGATAGATTCCAGTTAAGTTGGTATAGCCAATCTATTGATCCATTACTTTGTGATATCATTCACTGTGGCTACAGGCCTCTAGTAGAAATAATCCATAGAACCCATCTAGCAGAATCATTTGAATAGAAAATCAATTATACAAACATTACATCCATGTTTTAGACATGAAATAACTCCTCCAGAAGAAGTTAATTTATCATTCAAGATTACAAGATAATTAAAGCCGAAAAACAGGCTAGTGATGATCATTTAACCATTTGCATGCTGGGAAATTTGTCGTCTGCTAAAATGTTGTCTGCAGAATTTCTAAAATAAGCATTTTCTTCGATTTTTTCAAACAATACTATCAGAATAGCAAACAGTTTGGATCCTGATGAGACGCCACATTCTGTGGCGTCTCATCTGGATCCAAACTGTTTGCAAAGGCCTTTAAAATTCGGTTCCCGCACTGAGAGGGTTAATGTAACAATATAAAACTAAATATTGACAATTGCTTATAACAAACAAAATCATGATGTGCCATACCTATTTATGAAGTTGCCAAGGTTATTTAAAAGCTCGCTGTTGTTCTTTAAAAATAGATCATCCCAGCTGAAACTGCTGTCCTGTTTTGGTGTTTATGAAATAAATACAATTTTGAATTTTTACATTTAACAAAGCACACAAGATCATCTTGAGATAGTTAACATATCACAGACAAAAATAAATACATGTTTTTCAAGCTTAAAATAAATTGATTATGTACATACATTTCACAGACAAAATAAATAAATTGGGTCAAGCTTAAACATAAGCTTAGACATACTGTAAATCTACAATAAGCCTCTCAAACCTCGATTTGATTGTCTTAGTTTGGTACATTTAACATAATTACCCATACTTAAATCATAGTTTATTACAATGAAATCATTTGATTTCATTAAGAACTTAGAGGGGTAAGAAATTACCCTGCAATATTGACCAAAACATTGAAAAATCGAAACTGTTAGTTGGATCTTTTGTAAAATCAATTTTAATTCAACTCCTTTTTTGGAAATCATTGACTGCGGTAAAACTTAATTAACCCATGAAATCTTATGAAACTGGTAACAAGATAACACATTATTAATATGGTAGTGTGTAACCTCACCTGAGTTTCTGGCCTCACATAGAGCAGGTAGAACCTGTAGATGTCTGCTGGGATGCCAGTGTCACGTGCCTGATCACCAAACACACCCGTGCCTCGACTCTTGGAGAACTTGCCGTCCTCATAGTTCAAGTACTCTAAAATATAGAGAGCCTCACAATGAGAAAACCACACTTAATCCATTTGCCTAAAGTGTCGTCCCATATTAGCATGTGCAGGCCACACAAGCTATTCAGGGACCACACTTTCAGCCTAGATTAGATTTTTGTTTGGAGGAGACTTCATTAAAACAAAAATACTTTAAAAGCAGACAGTGTTCTCGTTGATTAGCCTTCAGACTGCACTGACTAATCTGGGACGATACTTAATACATTAACCCTTTCAGTGCGGGAACCGAATTTTGAAGGCTTTTGCAAACAGTTTGGATCCAGATGAGATGCCACAGAATGTGGCGTCTCATCAGGATCCAAACTGTTTGCTATTCTGATAATATTCTTTGAAAAAAATCAAAGAAAATGCTAATTTGAGAAATTCAGCAGACGACATTTTAGCAGACGACAAATTTCCCAGCATGCAAAGGGTTAAGCTCGGTGTTCCCAGGGCAAGTCTCAGGAAGAAAATAGTTTAAGAGCATAAAATATAACTAACGTGATTTCGAAAACTGCTTTGACCCTTCACTTTTAAGCAGGCATACATGCAGATATATGATCTTGCTTGTTTTTAAATTAGATAAAACGTTGATGAATGAAAAACTAGAATAAATGTACAGAAGAAAAGGTACCAAAAGATTAACACATTCATGTACACTGTTGGGAAATCCCAAGTATTGTATGCAGATTTTTTCACAGAACACATAGACAGAACTGTTGTTTTTTAATAAATATGAGCAAACTTGTTTGAATTGGTCAATTAATGGCAAAGTGATAACAACAAATTAGTCTCTTTTTTGCATTGAAGTAAACAATATATGATTTATGCGTGGATACACATATATTTGATAAAATGTGTTTAACTTTCCTCATTCAAGTTTATATTTGTTTACAAGGGAAAAATCATTTTACATGAGGTACATTCAAATCCCTGAATGGTAATAAAATATGGTGCTATTTTGAGTAATATACAATATACAGAGATAGCATTACATGCATCTCCTTTTGACTAGAAATTCCTGAACAGTCAAGGCGCCTTAAATGTTTATACATGTATTGACATTTGAGGTTTCTGTCCTCACCTGTAGCAGACATGTGCCCCACCACAGTGTAGTGATCGTCAGCCCCCAGCAGTGACGCAGGGAAAATCACGCTGTGGAACGGGACGTTGTCTTTCCCAAGAAAGTTGTACAGTTGGACGTGTTCTGGGTTCTTCCACCAGTGTGCCCAGTGCTCGGTGTAGTTGGCAGTGATTGAGATGTAGCCGATGGGGGCGTCAAACCAAACGTAAAACACCTGAAAAAAATTATGTGCATGTAAAAGAAAGAAATCAATTCATTCGAAAATGGAGAAATAAGTGGACATAGAAAAAGGTTTTAATGCTAATATGAGACGACACTTTAGGTAAATGGATTAATCTTTAATCATGTCACCACAGTCAACTAATCACAAGTTAACTGGGTTATACATGTACATGTATGGTTTTCCAGCACAGAGAGCACATGCTTTACCAGTAACCGATTACCATCCTATTTGAATCAGTGTTTGAGCAGCATGGCTATAGGAATAATTTCAAACAAATCAATATTATATTGGCAGAGAGGTTTTAATGTTTCTGCACCTGAACTCAACATTTAAGCATGAAACAACATGAAACAAGAGTTTCCCAAGCAATATTGTCCCCTACGGATGAAACTCCACCATTGTCGGTATTTTTTTTATATATTTGTTGCCATTTAGAGTAACATATAATAAACAAGACTATTGCCAAGCAATATAGTCCCCTACCGGCTCCACCATTGTCAGAAATTCCACTATTGTAAGAATATATTTTTTTTTTTTTGTTGCCATAGCAACCAGAATTCTTGACGTAGGAACAAAATGAAATGGCGTGCATAATCTCCATATTGCCATCTATCCATGTTTCAAGTTTCATGAAAAAATATGAAGAACTGTTTAAGTTATCGCAGGATCCAGAAAAGTGTGACAGACAGACTGATTTACAGACTGACAGACAGAGCCCAAACCAAAAGTCTCCTCCGGTTTCACTGGTAGGGGACAATAACATTACCTTAAGAGTAAATAAGCCTTGCCTTGGAAAAACTGGGCTTTATGCATGAGCATTTAGTGTCGTCTCACAAACACAAAATTTCCGATTTAGTAGATTTTTGTTGAGAACAGACATTCTTTTAAACAACAAGGGACAAAATTGTCACAAAACCAGGTTTTCAGATGAAAAAAAGTCTGATAAAGGGAGACAATTCAAAATGTGTATTGTTAACCCCCTTGCGTAAAATTGACCTTGATTTCAATTAGAAAAAAAAAGTCTGATAAAGAGAGACAACTCAAAATCAAAATGTGCATTGTTACTGATCGTTCATAGTTACATAGTTGTTTCAAAATCAATCTATTTTTAGTTGTGGCGACCTTGACCTTGGAGATATTGACGTAATTCTTTCGCGTGACACACCGTCTTATGATGGTGAACACATGTGCCAAATGTGCCAAATGATTTTAAAATCTGACAATGAATGACAAAGTTATGGCCCGGACAAGCTTTTTCCGCCCGCCAGCCCGCCCGCCCGATCGCCCGCCCGCCAACATCCCCAATCTTCCTTCGGAAAACCTGGTTAAAAACAAGAGCTGTGTTTGTGAAACAATGCCCCCTACTGTGCTTTTAAGCCGCACGGCAGCTATTTTATAAACAAGGTTATATTTTGAATGTAACAGTGACCTTGACCTTTGACCTAGTGACCTCAAACTATTTTTTATTGTAGATCTCAATGAGATGCCCGCACATGTGAAGATAAAAGAACATAGACCCAAGAGTTTTTATTTTATGAGTAAGGTTTAAGTTTTGGGACAGACACACACATACAATGGTAGACATACAGGCCAAAAACAATATACCATCTGATCGTTCAACCTTGGGGCATAAAAAACATAACAGAAGAAAGTGTTGTCCCTGATTAGCCTTTGCTGACTGAAAACGTTAATCAGAGACAACACTTTACGCACATGCATTAAGCCCTGTTTGTTTCCAGCTAGTCAAATTAATGTACACTCATTACAAATGTTGCACCTTGTCTGTGAAGCCCTCTAGAGGCACCGGTATTCCCCACTTGAGGTCACGACTGATGCACCGAGGTTTGAGCCCGTCTCGTATCCAGGACTTGGTGATCACCTTCGCATTGTTCGTCCACAATCCAGTCTGGAACACACTGTCCAGGTGGACTTGGAGCTTCGGCTCTGCCTGTGATAAGTTGTATAAATTTTTATTTACGACTTTTGTCTGTGTTACAAAACAAACATTTTTCAAGCAAATATCAGTGACTTAGCTCTGTTCTTTTAACGCTTTGAATCAAAGTTTGATGAGTTTGTAGTCCCTTAGAAAATCAAATTAAATGTACGACTTTTCCCACTAGACTCAAGTTTAAAAGGTTTAATTTTCAACCTTTGAATAGTGATGAGCAGCAAACAGCATGAAACCTGAAGAGACTGCAATTTACTCACAGGCTGCTCTGGTTTCTGCTGGTTGCATACAGACATTTTCACCCATATTACGAGAAGGACAGGGTTTATGCAAACAAGAAACAAGCATCCCAATTGAACAGCATTCCCTACCTTGGGAAGATCCAGGAAAAGATGCTCACTGGACCGGACCTTTGGCCTGTTGCCACACAGTTTACATTTGGGGTTGATGAGTTCCACAGCGTTGATAAGCTTTCCGCAGGCGTCACACTGGTCTCCACGGGCGTCATCGTACTTACACATGGGACATGTGCCCTCCGCGAACCTGTCTGCAAGGAACCTGCCAGGGACGAGTGCAATTAGGTAATTATTAATGTATTTATTAGCATTGTAACTATTTATATTATGTATGTTGTTATTTCTATCATAATACTATTTTTTTAAGCATGTTTTTTCTTATTTCAATAATTGTATATTTTCTTATATGTATTATTAAAATTATATGTTCATAATCAATAACTAAAGATCTCAGGATATAAAGATCCTAAAATCCTAAAGATTGAGGACATCTTAAATATATAACAGCCATGAATAAAATGACTTTGAAACAAGAGATGTGTTTGTCAGAAATACAATGCCTCTTTCTGCGCCGCTTTGAAGCCATATATTTGACCTTTGACCTTGAAGGATGACCTAAGCCTTGACCTTTCACCACTCAAAATGTGCAGATCCATGAGATACACATGCATGCCAAATATCAAGTTGCTATCTGAAGCTACACAAAAGTTATGAGCATTTTTCGAAACCAAAACGCGAAACCTAAACACAAAGTGTGACGGAAGGACAGACGGACAGACAGACGGTCCGATCACTATATGCCCTCCTTTGGGGGCAAAAAAAGTCGTCATGTATGTTGGTGGCTTGATTAAGTGCCAATGACTTAAACAACCTGTTAGTACATATGATTTTTGTTCAATAAGAGCCTCGTGCTGGGAAAAATTGTGCTTAAAGCATGTGTTTTATTTGTCGTCCCTGAGAATAGTTAAGCACAGGCTAATCTGGGACATTCTTCGCCTAACTTGATATGTTAGGAACAGACTTCCTTTAAAAGAATCATACCATTAAAGCAAAATGTGTTGTACCTGATTTGCCTGTGCTAACTGAACAGGTTTAACTGGGATGACACTTAAGGTACATGCATTAAGCACGTTTTTCCAGAATGCGGCACAATAACATAGTCCTTAGTCCCTACCTATCACAGTTCTCACAGTGCAGTTGCTCCACACTGTTGGTCAGTACGTAGCCATTCTTGTGGAGGTGCCAGAATATGTCCTGCGCTATCCTGGAACATACATCAGTAATGTATAAATATGCCCTGCGCTATCCTGTAACATACATCAGTCATGTATAAATATGTCCTCCGCTATCCTGTAACATACGTCAGTGATGTATAAATATGTCCTGCGCTATCCTGTAACATACATCAGTCATGTATAAATATGCCCTGCGCTATCCTGTAACATACATCAATCATGTATAAATATGTCCTCCGCTATCCTGTAACATACATCAGTAATTTATAAATATGTCCTGCGCTATCCTGTAACATACATCAGTAATGTATAAATATGTCCTGCGCTATCCTGTAACCAGGGATCATATTTTTTTCGGTTTTGTCGGTCCTAGACCGATTGGGGTCATGAAAGACCGATTGAAAATCCCAAAGAGTCGGTCCGATTCTGTTTGCTATTAAAATTCCCATGTCATGAAATCGATTACACAGTGTACATGCTAACACACCCTAATGACATTCTTATCTCGATTAGGTGTGAAAAACCATTCGCTGCAGTCTCTAATCCGGTCAGGACCGGTTTATTGCACGTCAGACCAAGAATCAAAAACTTGTGAACAGCGGATTAAAGACGCATCCGAAAAGACGCGTCTGAATGCACGCGCTGTAACTAAACAAAACATGCCGATACAATTTCCACCAGCGTAATAATCATGTAATATAATAATGAATGAAAGTCGCGGATCTGATCGACAGAACAGCCGAAAGTTATTTTTATGGGCGGAACTTCACATAAAATAGTACACAAGAAAAATAATATACATTGAATAAATCTTTAGTAAAACCGTGTTAGAATCGAAATAATTCGTGTACTTTATACTTTGTTGTTGAATAACTCACGACCGGAAAATTAGATACGTGGTTTCAAATGCTTCGCTCTCGTGATTAAATCCCTACGCATCTAAACTATCGGCCGTGGGTTATTTGACAACAAATTATTTCTTAATTATTTGGTTTGGTGTTGTCAGTAGCCAACCTACGCACAGACATTTGTTTGGTTCAGTGCATGTTTGTAAGCTATTATCGAGTCGACAACAATTCAAAACATCGGTATACACTTACACAGATTAATAAATGTGTATATTGACAACGATGAAAAGTCTGATAAAACAGCACACGAAACAACAATGAAATACCAAATGATAAAACCAGTTGAGAAAACTCGTTCCGTTTAAAAAAATGCCTTAGGGAATTTTACTTGTACATGTATTATACCACCTTCATGAACGGCAAAATCAATGGTATATATATTCATGTAATTTGTCATAATTTCGGATATACATTTTCGGATACTTTTCCACATTTATATCCGGACCGATTGATGTTGCGGGAAAATATGATCCCTGCCTGTAACATACATCAGTCATGTATTAATATGTCCTGCGCTATCCTGTAACATACATCAGCCATGCATCACAAACTGGACATTACTTTTGATAAAGCTATAGACTACACCCATATATGCATTACTAATTACCTTTCAATTATTGTACAGAACATAGACATTTAAAGCAGATACATTTGACATACTAACAGACAAGGTAAGATAAGACAGACTTACACATCAGTACATTTTCTTAAACTTCATCCTTTTTGTTTAGTCTATAACAATTACCATGAGCAAACAAATAATAATTTCAGAACAATCCATACACTTTCTGCTGCTCTGTAGTAGTTCTGCCGAAGTAGTCAAAGTCAATATTGAACCATTTGTAGATGTCGCGGTGGAGGGCCGAGTACTTGTCACATATCTGCTGCGGGGTGAGACCCTCCGCTATGGCCTTGGTCTCCGTAGCGGTCCCATACTCGTCTGTACCGCAGATGTACAGCACGTTGTAGTTGCGCAGACGACAATATCTGAGAAGTTATTGGAAAAGCTTATGAAATTAGCAGACACAGTGAAAACTTCATCAGTAAAGTAGTTTGTGAAAATATATAATGCTAATTATTTTAACTGTTTCCATAAAAATGCACAGGCTAATCTGGGAGGACTCTTAACACACACACATTTAATGGAGAATAATAGGTAAGTGTTGATTATAGATCAGGGGCCGTATTCCAGTAGCTTCTTAAGTTTTCACTTAAGTTAAGAAATTTCTTAAATAAATTTCTTAAGTTAAATTTGAAATGTCAAAAACAAATCATGAGACGCTTAGTATTTCTCTTTAAGAAATTCTTTTAAGAGTTAAAGGAGGGTAACTTAATTTTAAATATATGAGAAAAAATACACAGAGTAAAGAAACTTATTAAGTTTATGAAGCTACCAGAATTTAACTTAAGTGAAATCTTATGTTTAAAACAAGAGCACCGCCTTGCGGGTGCAGACCGCTCATCTATTTTCTTTTTAAAGGTGAAGGGACTCTCATTTTCAATCACAAAGGAGGGAGGGGTGGAGTAAAGAGGGGTGTATAGTGTGGGGGTGTGGACATTTATTACATAATCTTCCAAAAATGCGAAAAAAAAACGCAAAAAAAAAAAAAATTAGGGCGGGGGGGAGTGGGGGGTGGGGGATTCTTGGGTGCGATGGTTGGACGGTATTTCAAACATAAAATAATAAAAATAAATATTTGTGTTTTTTAACCGTTCAAAAAAAAAAAAATGGGGGGGGGGGGGGTATAGTGTGAGGGTGTGGTGGTAATTTGTGAAATGATCTTAAAAAAAAAAAATTAGGGGGGGGGATTCAGGTGGGGGGAGGGGGGGGGTGGGGGGGTGGGGGGGGATTCTTGGGTGCGATGGTTGGACGGTATTTCAAACATAAAATAATAAAATAAATATTTGTGTTTTTTAACCGTTTCAAAAAAAAATATTGGGGGGGGTGGGGTGGGGGGGTGGGATGGGGGGGGGGTATAGTGTGAGGGTGTGGTGGTCATTTATGAGCTGATCTTAAAAAAAAAAAAAAATAGGGGAGGGGGGGGAGGGGGGAGAGGGCACGGGGGATGGTTTGGGTGGAGTCTATTGTGGTATGTCAGGTAAGAGTAGTTTTGTCAAAGTATCAATCAAATCTAATCATAAATAAAGAAGTTATGGCAATTTTAGCAAAATTTAATAATTTGACCTTGAGAGTCAAGGTCATTCAAAGGTCAAGGTAAAATTCAACTTGCCAGGAACAGTAACCTCATGATAGCATGAAAGTATTTGAAGTTTGAAAGCAATAGCTTTTATACTTAAGAAGTAAAGTGGATCGAAACACAAAATTTAACCATATATTCAAAGTTACTAAGTCAAAAAAGGGCCATAATTCCGTAAAAATGACAACCAGAGTTATGCAACTTGTCCCTTTACTGTACCCTTATGATAGTTTGCGAGTGTTCCAAGTATGAAAGCAATATCTATGATACTTTAGGGGTAAAGTGGACCAAAACACAAAACTTAACCAAATTTTCAATTTTCTAAGTATAAAGGGCCCATAATTCCGTCCAAATGCCAGTCAGAGTTACATAACTTTGCCTGCACGGTCCCCTTATGATAGTTAATAAGTGTTGCAAGTATGAAAGCAATATCTATGATACTGTAGGAATAAAGTGGACCTAAACACAAAACTTTAACCAAATTTTCAATTTTCTAAGTATAAAAAGGGCACATAATTCTGTCAAAATGCCAGTCAGAGTTACATTACTTTGCCTGCACAGTCCCCTTATGATAGTTAGTAAGTGTTGCAAGTATGAAAGCAATAGCTTTGATACTTAAGGAATAAAATGGACCTAAACACAAAACTTAACCAAAATTTTCAATTTTCTAAGTATAAAAAGAGCACATAATTCTGTCAAAATGCACGCCAGAGTTATCTAACTTTGCCTGCCCAGTCCCCTCATGATAGTAAGTAAGTGTACCAAGTTTGAATGCAATAGCATTGATACTTTCTGAGAAAAGTGGACCTAAACACAAAACTTAACCAAAATTTTCAATTTTCTAAGTATAAAAAGGGCACATCAAGGGGTGAAAGCGAAACAGCTCTAAGTGACATTTTTTCACAAAATGACTTTTTTGTATCGCAACATCCATGCCCATCATGTATTAAAATATCTTAGTTCCAGGCAATCCAATAAAAAGTAAATTTGTCCTAAAGCTCTAACTGAAATTTAATTATTTTTTTAGTGCGAAAAGGCTCTATGTGCAGTGAAGTGCTACTTAGAGCTCTTTCGCCTTCAGGTTATTGATGTTAAGATAATTCTAAATGACATTTTTATCAATTATTGAGGAATATATTTTCAAGACATAATATATTTGTATTTGGAAAACCTCCTTCACAGATAATATTATGTAACTGATGAAAAATAAGAAAAAATATTGATAAAATATGCACTTAGAGACCTTTTTTGCACTGAATTTCGGGTATTTTTTCATTTTTCTTAATTATTTTGTTTAGTTTAACGTATTTGATAAACTTTTTAACAACATAAATATAAGGATTTTATGGCTATTTCAAATTATCTTTTATACATACCTGTCTATACTTAAAACTACCGGTATAAAGCTAATTGAAAAATTGAAACCTTAGTTGCATAAAAGCTTGTTGAATTTGGAATGAATTTCAAGGAGATGTGATCCTTGTTTCGACCTCTTCCTAGTTCTGAATGTAAAACAATTTATTTTGTTACAAAACCAAGAAGAATAAACTCATTAAAGTGTGCTGTGTTTAGAATGTTAAGTTGTGTACTGGCAGGTATGTATATTAATATACATACCTGGTAATGGTTAAATGCCAGAATTACCTTTATATATTTCTATTTTATTCTCTCATAAAAAAGCGTTCAGAATTATCTAGAACCTAGTTAGTTGTATACATAGACAGTGAAACATAACATTTCTCAATACATTAAAAATTAATACACATGAATGTTAATTAGTTGTTATTGTGGTATTTACAAACACTAATTTGTTACTGAGGTGAGATGTGAATAAGTTGGTCGAGCCATGAATAACTTTTCTGGAAAGATGTAAATTCGTAGGAAACTGTGCTCATAACTCTGCTGCTATGATGTGACTTAGAAGATTAACATGCTGTTGAATTGTGATATGGTTGGTTACCATTCTAGTGATATGTTATTTTGTTGGTAACTGAGATGGTGAATTGTGGATCAGTAGTTAACCATTCTTGTGTGATGTGATTTGGTTGCTTTCTGTGTTGGTGAAATGAAAATCAGTAGGTAACCATTCTAGTGTGATGTGATTCGGTTGGTAACTGAGATGGTGAAATGTGAATCAATAGGTTACCATTCTGGTGTGATGTGATTCGGTTGGTAACTGGGATGGTGAAATGTGAATCAATAGGTAACCATTCTGTTGTGATGTGATTCGGTTGGTAACTGAGATGGTGAAATGTGAATCAGTAGGTAACCATTCTGGTGTGATGTGATTCGGTTGGTAACTGAGATGGTGAAATGTGAATCAATAGGCTACCATTCTGGTGTGATGTGATTCGGTTGGTAACTGAGATAGTGAAATGTGAATAATTAGGTAACCATTCTTGTGTGATGTGATTTGGTTGCTTACTGTGTTGGTGAAATGAGAATCCGTAGGTAACCATTCTGGTGTGATGTGCTTCGGTTGGTAACTGATATGGTGAAATATGAATCAATAGGTACCATTCTGGTGTGATGTGATTCGGTTGGTAATTGATCTGGGTAATTGTGAATCCATATGTATTATGTAAGCATTCTGGTGTGATGTGATTCAGTTGGTAACTCTGCTTATGGTTGCTCATCAGTTAGTTTCTATTCTGGTGTGATGTGATTCAGTTGGTAACTGATCTGGGTAATTGTGAATCACCAGGCAGCCATTCTGGTGTGATGTGATTCGGTTGGTAACTGAGATGGGTAATTGTGAATCGCCAGGCTACCATTATGGTGTGATGTGATTCGGTTGGTAACTGAGATGGTGATATGTGAATCAATATTTTACCATTCCGTTGTGATGTTATTCGGTTGGTAACTGAGCTGGTGAAATGTGAATCAATAGGTAACCATTCTGGTGTGATGTGATTCGGTTGGTAACTGATCTGGGAAATTGTGAATCAGTTATATTCAGTAGGTAACCATTCTGGTGTGATGGGATTAGGTTGGTTACTCTGCTAATGGATGCTCATCGGTTAGTTTCTATTCTGGTGTGATGTGATTTGCTTGGTATCGGTGCCAGTGGATGTAAATCAGAACGTTACAATTCTGATGAGATGTAATCAAACAACTGAATGATGTCAATTTGTGAAAATTATGATATTTTGTAAATTTGCTCATTATTCCTTATAACAGTTCAGTTACCTATCTTAGTCACAATGCCCCTTCTAAAACTACTAGGTGTGTTATTTTTAATACAACGTACAACACCATGCTAATACTTATTATTGTAAATCGTTAAAAATATAAAGTTGTAAATTACTTTCCCATAACGTTCATTGTATAATGGACATGACTTAGGCCTATAAAATAAGTCCAAAATCTGCCAAAGTATTACTCAATTTAACAAATATGATAGAATATAGCAAAATGATAGAAAAATCAGCATTGAATTCCTATAGGAGTATCAAGTAGGAATGAAAAAATTAATGGTCAATCAACACAACATTTACTATACTTTCGTCAAAGTGTATCTCGTTAATTTGTTTTTGTAAAACAGTACAAAATAAAAAAATCCATTCAGTGTTTTGGGACATTTGCTGGCAAACAATTGCAAAAAAAGTATTTAAGATAAAATAAGATTAATTGTCAATGTGAACTTTTTAGCACTATTAAATGATATAAGAACAGTATTTTTATGCTATCTGTTTAAAGCAAAACGGTTCTGAGTAACAATATTTCCAAATATATTTTAAAAAAAACTTGCATTTAAAATGTTAAGTGTATTTAATTAAAAATATATGCAAAAAGTGAAAATTTCCAATACTTTTCAATTAAATTGATGTCACTTAGAAATTATCACTTTGAACAATAAGTTGAAAAAAATATTTTTTTTAGCGCGAAAAGGTTCTAAGTGCCATTTTTTGCATTTTATTTACAATATTCGTCGTTTCAAAATTTAAAAAGAATTGCATATGAAATAAATACTGTAAATTGATCATTAAACGTACATTGTAGTTTAAAAATCACTTAGAACTTTTTCGCTCTTAAATTTTAGTAAAAACAATTTGAAATTTCAGTGCGAAACATGTCTAAGTGACATTTTTTCAAATAACTTCTTTATTTGTGAAAATACAAACATGTTTAAAAAAATGTGATTAGAGCAGACAATTCTCAATATAACTTTAAATTTTAAAGCTTTCATTGTTTTAATTGTTCTTCTGATACAGTTTAAACCTTACCTTGAACATTTTTGAAAAATGCACTTACAGCTGTTTCGCTTTCACCCCTCGACATAATTCTGTCAAAATGAACGCCAGAGTTATCTAACTTTGCCTGCCCAGTCCCCTCATGATAGTAAGTAAGTGTACCAAGTTTGAATGCAATAGCATTGATACTTTCTGAGAAAAGTGGACCTAAACGCAAAACTTAACCGGACGCCGACGCCGACGCCAACGCCGACGCCAAGGTGATGACAATAGCTCATAATTTTTTTTTCAAAAAATAAATGAGCTAACAAAAAAGGCGGAGATAAGAAAAAATAATGCCCAATATTTCAACTTAAGTTCTTTTTTAACTTAAGAAGCTACTTGAATACAGCCCCTGGTTTATCATACGAGGCTTAGAAAACAAAAAGCATGAGCTGGAGGAGCATTAATCAACACTAATCTTTTATTCTTTAATCCCACTTTTTATTCAGAAAACCTTTTTATTTAAACAAAATTAGTTTAACTGGATAATTTTGCAGGATTTATGACGTCATTTTGTCGAAAAAATGACATCATTTCATGCCGTTGTTTTTAGCAGACATTTAATCAACGAGCTTTAATCAATCGAATTTGCTGTAAAAGTGGGATAAACTGTTTTCATAAAGCGTGACTCATATACATTATTGTGAAAGGTTTAATCAATTTATCATTAGCCTACACATATACTTGTGCGGCACAGTAGTTTCCTGTTTCAGGTGGAGAGTGTGTGGTATGCATGACTTGCATTAATAAAAACAATAGCTTTTTATAAATCAAAATATGCATACAGTAGGTTCATATAAATTAATCAAATATCAGGTTTGATAAAAATTGAAAACAAAAAATGTTGGACACAGAGTGAGGAAAGAGCCAATGAAATCAATTTTTACGAAAGTCCTTATTGCAGAATTGCAATAGTTTGTTTATCAAATCTGGTCAAGATGTCACAATCATAAGCATTTTCATGTTAGTTCCGGTGGCACGGAAGATATGGTGTCTGCCTAACAATCAGAAAGTGGGTTGAGCGCTAGCATTCTCAAGATCTTTGTTTTAGACACAATTACTTATTTTACCCAGGAAACAAACTCAAGAGCATGGATGAAAGTTGTAAAATAAAACAAAAACAAATGCTCCTGAGAGAAAGTGATTAGGAATGTTTAATAAAGAGCACCACAACATAGTATATAATACACTAACAAAGACATACCTACATTAATTGTATTAAATTGCATAACATGCTTATCAAAGTGCTTTATGTCATTCCTACTCAAATGTTGTTTGGCATTTGTTTCCAGCCGTTTTGTTTTGCCACAAACTACATAAATGGTCCAAAAGCTCACTTGAGTTAATTGTACACAAATTGTGGGAAACTTGACATGGTGGCCAAGCATTGGATCACACTTAACACACCTTGCTGTGATATTGTTTACATAAAAATCTGATCCCGTTTAATCAATAATTTGATCATAATATGTGTCTCCATTAGTGATAACAATGTGTTTTTTTACAATTTGACATTGTGACCTGGTTTTTTTACATACACTTTACTCATATTGTCAACATAACCATTATGACCAAGTATCGTCAGTATTAGTGAACAAGAAATATCTTTAAAAAAAGATATGCAGCGTTGAATGTGGTAGGAGATGGTGAAAGGTAAAGACTTCAATGAATGAGATCAAAGATAGTGAATGTCTTTTTCTGTGCAGTTCTTAGCTGCATCACACGCAGTACGGGAGTTTTCGCAGCTTATTTTACATTATTACATATTGCTGGTCATAAACATACAGATACAAAACAGAACATCAAAACAAGAATGGAAGTGAAATTAAAACATATGAGTCAACCGGCCACACGCGAAGTATCCGTACATATTTTAAATATTTATATGCGCGTTCTTTGAACAAACCTGTTTTAGTGATTTGTTGGGCATTGCTATTTGATTTGATTATTAACAGTATCGAGAATCATCGCGCTCATGCTTAATACATTAGTCAATATGGTGGAACAATTCTTGATAAATTATTCAAAAATAATATTTATCATGGTATTGTTGAAAACACATTTAGAATCTATTATTGACATACCATAATTATATTGTTGAATATCTTCATTTAACATATTTCTGGTCTAAAGAAAATTCCAATTCACCTAGTTCACGCGATAGCGTCTATATTATATAACGATTGTTTTACTGGCCACGAACTGAACCTGATACCTTTTTGCGGGTTGGAATGCGATGCATTAAAGTGAGGCTATGCTTCCACTGCTGGAACAACGGCTAAAATGTTTAAAACTTTATACTTTTACATGTTAAATGCTTAATTTCAAAAACAATTTAAAATGGTTTGGCCAAAACGAATAGCAGGATAGGGAAAAACGATACTTTTATGAACTTAAATATACTAGTACACAGACAGGAATATGAAAGTAATTACTAAATATGTGGACATAGCCTTTAAGTACAAATGCTCTAGCGCTGGCAATCCCCTGAAAATAAAAGGTGCACGCACAAACTGTATTGATGTCGGGTGTTTAGTGTAAAACTATTAAGTCTTTTCATTAGAGCTAAAATTGTGTCATGCTGATCCTCAGTAAAACAGTGTTACTTAGACGCATTCATGTTTCCAATGTTCTGGTGGTATGCTCAAATCTGCCAACAGACTAAATGAAGTGTATTCATTCGTGTCTAGCCGCGGGAAATTTTATTTGAATTTTATTGATGACCCAAGATGCACACAGCATGATGACAGACTCAGGAAATACATGCATACTGATCGAAATAACTCACTTCCAGCACTTCATGCTGACAGGAGCTAAAAATGTAATACAAAATTTGAAAATGCGTAAATGGGTCTAATGCCGTATGAATATGCTTATATTCTGGACACCCATTTTCACATGATGCAGCTCATATAAAAATCAGAGCCTTAAATTACCCGACCATTTGTAGAATTTTGTTTTGACTTTGATCTGATGGAAGTATTTATAGTGTGTGAGTTTGAGGATGATGCTTTCGTATAATGTATTCCAAGATAATGCTTGTATTGTCTCATCATTTCAAAACAAGGAACCATATATTGTTGTACACAAATGACATACAATGTACTATTTTTTTAATAATTATGATATGGTTACATAGGGATGACCAAATTATTTTAACATTTGAATATTATATTGAATGTTTGCCATTCAAAAGCTCAAAAGCCATTCAAATATTCAAAAATTTGTATAATAATTAAAAACCCAATAATTGTCCTATTGTAAGATTTTCAAAAAGATTTGTACTAAACTCAAAGATATTGCTTTAACCAAATACATGACTACCAAATACAGTGATTTCAATGAACTATATGACCTAATGTCACATGTCAGGCTTGAATATCAAAGAAACACATCAGTGTCAGTCGTCAATACTTATACACAATTATATATGACAGAAGTAAACCTTGACAGTTAATAAATAACTAAAAATATATATTTTACAAGAGCACTGCATAACAGGTGCAGTTTTGAATAAATGAAAGCTTGTCAGAATTGTTTTTATTTTGTTTAGAGGTCACAGTGACCTTGACCTTTAACCTAGTGACCCAAAAAATGGGTGTGGCATGTATAACTCATCAAGGTGCAGCTATATATGAAGTTTCAAAGTTGCAGGTTGAAGCACTTTGATTTTAGAGCCAATGTTAAAAACCTTAACAAAATGTGAAGGTTTTAGCACGATGCGGACGGCGGACTACAAGCTGGCTATGACAATAACTCGTGTTTTCTCCGAAAACAGCCGAGCTAATAAAATCATGACCCGCCCAAAAATAAAAAGATGTGTGTAATATTCAGCCATTTTAGCTCCGAAATTTTGCTCAAAAGGATTAATTAACAGTACAAATGTTTATCTCAGTGTTTCTTGATTAAAATAAAGTGTGGCTTATTTAACTTGTTTAATATTATAAATGTACTTTGTACAGGACTTGCAGCTGTTTAATAATAAGAAAGCAGAAAATTAAAATGCATAAACATATCATACAATGTTGTTGGAAATTTGATACTTAAACACACACAAAGAGTGTCTGCTGGTCACCAAGTAATTAACACCAGTCTTGTAATGATTAAAATATGTTATAATAAAAACATAATGAAAGGTTAAGGCAAAATAACACAAATGACAAAAATAGATACACATGTTATTGTCATTAACAAAAATAAAATGTAACAAGGGCTGTTTGTAAAACATGCATGCCCTTCATATGGGCCGTCAGTTGTAGTGGCAGCCATTGTGTGAATCCGTTTTGTGTCACTGTGACCTTGAACTTTGACCTAGTGACCTAAAAATCAATAGGGGCCATCTGCCAGTCATGATCAGTGTACCTTTGAAGTTTCATGATCCTAGGCCAATTTATTCTTGAGTTATCATCAGGAAACCATTTCACTGTTTCGAGTCACTGTGAACTTGACCTTTGACCTAGTGACCTGAAAATTAATAGGGGTCATCTGCCAGTCATTATCAATGTACCTATGAAGTTTCATGATCCTAGGCGTAAGCATTTTTTAGTTATCATCCGGAAACCATTTTACTGATTTGAGTCACTGTGACCTTGACCTTTGACCTGAAAATCAATAGGGGTCATTTGCCAGTCATGATCTTTCATGAAGTTTTATGATCCTAGGCCTAAGCGTTCTTGAGTTATCATCCGGAAACCATCTGGTGGACGGACGGACCGACCGACGGACCGACTGACATGTGCAAAACAATATACCCCCTCTTCTTCGAAGGGGGGCATTAAAACAATGATGGAAGAAATATGTTCAATACATAAGAACAGAACAAATAGTGACAGTTAAAAATGAAATGAAAATATAAAATCTCTCCTAAACTGCACTCTGCATTTCATTTTCCTTTGCAGAAGAATTACGTAAAAATATCGTAGATCATAACAAATCACCTTAAGTAAATCATTAAATTTGATGAACATGCCAGACAATTTTAATATAAAGTTAAACGTTAAAACAATACACTTATTATATGCAATTCAAATTTTAAAAAAATCATACAAGCAATAAAAGTTGATTCCTTGCTACAGATGATAGCATGATTTAAAATTGTGTGGCAATACAATAAATCCTGGGAGAATAATGCCATCAAACAATTAAACTGAATCCATGTGGCCAAGAAGTTTATTGTGACAACTTTTTCAAACAAGTTCATGAATAAACTAGAGCTTTGTCACAGGCATGACGAATACCCCCACATGCCGCATTGACACAGAATATTTTGCATGTTGTCTTCACAAAAATCAGCGGACACCATGCTTAATGTTTAAAATGCACTAAGTGACCATGTGACCTAGTTTTTGACCCGGCATGGCCCATGTTTGAACTTGACCTACACATCATCTTGATACAACTTCTGACCAAGTGTGGTGATGTTTGAACTATGCCTTAAGATCATCTAGATAAAACTTCTTGACATGATTGGTTAAGATCGGATGAAAAGTACTTGAATTAGAGAGAAGACACCATGCTGAATGTTAAAAAATGCAGTAACCCCGTGACCTAGTTTTTTGCCCGGCATGGCCCATGTTCAAACTTTGCATAGAGATCATCTAGATAAATCTTCTGACCAAGTTTGGTGAAGATATTGGATGAAAACTACTTGAATTAGAGAGCGAACAACATGATGAATGTTTAAAACGCACTAACTGACCCCGTTACCTAGTTTTTGACCCGGCATGACCCATATTCAAACTTGACCTAGACATCATCTAGATACAACTTCTGAACAAGTTTGGTGAAGATGGGATGAAAACTACTTGAATTAGAGAATGGACACCATGCTCAATGTTTAAAACGCACTAAGTGACCCCATGACCTAGTTTTTTACCTGCCATGACCAGTGTTCGAACTTGGCTAAGAGATCATCTAGATACAATTCTGACCAATTTTGGTGAAGTTCAGATGAAAACTACTTGAATTAAAGAGCAGATACCATGCTCAATGTTTAAAATGCACTAAGTGACCCCATGACCTAGTTTTTGACCCAGCATGACCCATATTCGAACCTAGGGCTGTCACGATACGCCGTGAGCGTACCGCGGTATATCGTGGTACGGCAACACTGTATCGCGGTACGTACCGCGATATTTTACAGAATATGTACCTGTAAAGAAAACAGTTTACAAACTTTATTAAACTCAATAATCAGAAAACACTGGTATCATAGTATGACTAGAAACTGTAAAAGAAACTGTAATAAACTTGATAGAAGTAGTCATTGTTATTGTTATTGTTATTCGCGTTTTTTCTAAAATGTCCGCCATGTGGTTTACAATATTTGTGACTACGACCTGTGTAAATCGAACGCTTCAAGGGCATGTTTAAAATGCGGAGTCAGCAGGCCCAGTATTGAAACTCCGTAGCGTTCTGACTCTTCCTGGACTTATTCATAATCTTAAGATAACATGATTTGGAAGTGCCATGCTTTGAACGATCGATATTCTAAAGAAAGAAAATAAGAAATAGAGTAAACATCTTTTGGATAATTATGAACTTATTTGCAAAGGAAATCTAACCCAAATCCAAAAAAAGGTACGGACCCATACATCGCCGTATTTTAAACGTGAAAGTTAAACATCTACCAGTGGAAGCGCTTGCTTGACAAGGATATTAACGGATTATTTATTTAGCCCTTTTGAATCGCTTCTACAGTTTTAAAAACGATATCTATATCAAAATAATTATGTAATGTATTTATATATGTCCTAATATAATATTTAAAAAAACCGGTGCGGCAACGCCGTACCGCGGTGCGATTTTTTTCACGACATGCACCGCGATATACCGGTATACCGGTGAATCGTGACAGCCCTATTCGAACCTGACCTAGACATCATCTAGATACAAAATTTCACCAAGTTTGGTGAAGATCGGATAAAAACAACTTGAATTAGAGAGCGGACACTTAATACGGACCGACCGACAGACAGACAAGCTCACTCCTTTATACCCCCCTAAACTTCGTTTGTGGGGGTATAACAATCCGTAGCAACATAATACATCATCCATATGAGTTATGTGATGTGTTTAGTGTCCCCATGAATTCATACACACATTCCAAAATGTTTGGTAATGAAACTAGTGAAACAAAACTATTGTACGTTAAAAACTATGATTTTGGTGCCACCCACAATGATTGAGGCTGTGCCTCTGTTGTAGCAGATTGACCTTGGGTAACTAAGTCCATCCCTATTGGTAGCAAGAGTTGCCAGCTTCTTCCTGCCTTCACCATCCAGCTGCATGAGATTGTTGGATGTCCCTCCACAAACCAGCACCTGTCCCTGAGCTGTCACATGAATACCACATGGCCATTTTAGGTCTGGGTCTGTAAAGGTAAAGAGTACTGTACCATCTCTGGCCAGGGTGAGGACCTTGTGATGGTCAAGGTTGGTGACAAATATCTTGTCACCTGTTGGATTCACTGCACACTTCCATACTGCAAAGAAGAATAGTATCAATGTAGTCAATTTTTTACATAACAAATATGTTCACAAAGACACTTACGTCTTATATACTTTTTTTCAAATTTATAGAGTGTGACTTTTTAACTATTCAGCTACAATTAAACATGTATGAATGCATCATTATTTAAACCCCATTATGTACAAATTTATAACATTTTCACAATAATACATGTGGTTTCTGAGATACAGAGCGTACGGACATAATCATGATCATGGCATTATTTTAAATTGTATTTAATATAGCCTTAACTTTTATACAATAAAGAAGCATGTTCTTATACATGTACATGTAATGATACTTTGCAAAGGATAGACTTTAATGTATGGCAGTTTTCATTTAAATATATTGCCCAAATCAAGTAATTAAGTTCATGATTTGCAAACATAATTATATCAGGAATAATTAATTAAATAAAATTAAATTGACATGTTAACTATAAAGTTGTGAAATTATTATTCTACCACGGCACGTGACTTGTTTTCTATATACAAAGAAGAAAAACTACTGCTGATTATTACCCTGATATACCAACGGTTGTTTAAAGTGACGTCACTTTGATTGTCCGCGCACATTATATGAATGAAGACGACGTCATTTGATTGTAATCGTTGTGGTGATGTCACGTTTTCGCGGAAAAGTGGAGGACGTTCGGTTAATATAATTCTCATTTATAACCTTTAAATCGCGGATAACTTATTAATGAAAACGTGTTAGAATCGAAATAATCCACGGGTTATCGTTGATTATTGCGGTAATAACCAATGGTATGTCGTTCCGATACTTGTTATCAAACCACTCGGGCTACGCCCTCGTGGTTTAATTCTTACGCATCGGAACTCCATACCGTTGGTTATTACCGCAATAACCAACGGTTACCCGCGGATTATTTCTTAAATAAATTCCAAATAATATCTGGATATATCCACTGTAATATTACCTGTCAATTTGCCTGATGTATCCTCATACAGTTTTTTTATAAAGTCTCCTCTCATAGAATACTTGTAAAGTGCGTTGCCAGAGGTGAGATACAGGTCCTTCTGATAATGAGCAATACCATAGCATTCATGTTGAAACTGTAGCTTTCTGCCCATAACCAGGTGCCCACCATTCACTGAGACAAACTGGACCGCATGTGTCTCGTACTTATTGACAGTAACAGCTACTTCACTTGGTGTGATTTGACACATGTCATTTGGATCAGCATTTAAATCACAGTGTGCCACCACCTTGTATTGCTGATCTAGTAGCCTAACACATTTATTATAATGATCTGCTACAAGGATCTGATTACTGGAGAGAACACAGATGGCAGTGATATCACAGAAAAACGAATCACTTGGTATTACCACATTATACTCTGACTTTCCTTGCACAGTGAATACCTGATCTTGGTCACCTAGCACAATCTTCCCCAGGCCTGACAGTGTAGAGACAAACTGTTCAATATGAGTGTCAGCCTGGAATGTCACTAACCTTTCTGCCTGAACTGCATTCACCTTCAGATAAGTTTCAGACTGCATAATTTTTTCCAGACTTTTCTTACTTGCAATAAATGCAAGTTCTGCTTTGCCCTTATCAACAATATCATGAATGGCACCACTGAGTTGTTTTAGTTCATTTTTAAGCTTGCTGCAATTGTCCAAATCAGTCTTGAGAGAAGCTTTCAGAGTGGTCATCTTATCATCTAGCTCTTTTATGGTGTTCTTTTCAATCTTGTCTAAAGTTGTATTTATTTTCTGGCGTGTTTGACGTATTTCATCTAATTGTTTGCTGTATAAGACCTGAAAAGACTGCATGTTGGTGTTCCAATCGTTTTCCAGTTTCTTCAGAGTCTCCAGAATAGTTTGGATCTTTCTTGATACTTGCTGCAAATCTGGTGGAGGTCCTTTGACTGACTCAGATATCAGGGTTACTTTAGCACATTGTCTGGAAGGAAAACAATACTTATATATTTGTAGGTTGCTTTTAATGGCCATTATGAACAAATATAGCTGAGCTTTGGTTTATCAAATGTCTTCTATTTTTAAAATGCTCTTTTCAGGTATTCTTAGATTTGGAATGTATTCATTTTAATACAGGTACCAAAATACACAGAATTATTATTAGTTATTATAATATTGTAATTTTTTCATATTATTCACATTCAGACACAAAGTTAATAATTATTTATTATTATTTTATGCTTTCCTAAGGTTTTGAAAGAAATATCAGTGAATTAAAACTGATATTTCACTGTTTAAATGTTACCAGGGGCGATAACTCTGCATTGAATGTTTATAAAAACGCACATATAAGCTTCCATTGAACTTACATGATGTAATAACATTTTGGGGCACCCAACGGCAAATTATATTGTCCAGAATTAAAACAAGAATATCAGTGAAACTGATGGATGCTCCCCGATGATGCGCTTTGTCAATCTATGTGTTAATAACCACCTAAAAAATATTTTATTGGCCTTGGTGACCTTGACCCCAGTGACCTCAAACCTCATTAAAATGTAGAGGCCCATGCTAGGTACCTACATGCCAAATATGAAAGAAATCGGTAAAGTATTGAAGGTGCTATGAGAAACTGTTACAAAAGTGTGACGGAAAATATATTAATAGCCTCGGTGACCTTGAGCCCAGTGACCTCAAACCTCATCAAAAGGTAGAGGTCCATGAAAGGTACCTACATGGCAAATATGTAAGAGATCAGTAAAGTATTGAAGGCCCTATGAGAAACTGTAAGAAAAGCATGACGGAAAATCAAGTATTAGCCTTTGTGACCTTGAGCCCAGTGACCTCAAACCTCATCAAAAGGTAGAGGTCCATGGAAGGTAACTACATGCCAAATATGAAAGAGATCGGTAAAGTAACAAAAGCATAACGGAAAATCTATTATTAGCCTCGGTGACCTTGACCTTGACCCCAGTGACCTCAAACCTCATCAAAAGGTAGAGATCCATGCAAGGTACCTAAATGCCAAATATGAAAGAGATCGGTTAAGTGTTGAAGGTGCTATGAGAAACTGTAACAAAAGCATGACGGAATAATCTATTATTAGCCTCAGTGACCTTGACCCCAGTGACCTCAAACCTCATCAAAATGTAGAGGCCCATGCTAGGTACCTACATGCCAAATATGAAAGAAATCGGTAAAGTATTGAAGGTGCTATGAGAAACTGTTACAAAGTGTGGAGGAAAATATATTAATAGCCTCGGTGACCTTGAGCCCAGTGACCTCAAACCTCATCAAAAGGTAGAGGTCCATGCAAGGTACCTACATGGCAAATATGTAAGAGATCGGTAAAGTATTGAAGGCCCTATGAGAAACTGTAAGAAAAGCATGACGGAAAATCTAGTATTAGCCTTTGTGACCTTGAGCCCAGTGACCTCAAACGTCATCAAAAGGTAGAGGTCCATGAAAGGTAACTACATGCCAAATATGAAAGAGATCGGTAAAGTAACAAAAGCATAACGGAAAATCTATTATTAGCCTCGGTGACCTTGACCTTGACCCCAGTGACCTCAAACCTCATCAAAAGGTAGAGGTCCATGCAAGGTACCTAAATGCCAAATATGAAAGAGATCGGTGAAGTATTGAAGGTGCTATGAGAAACTGTAACAAAAGCATGACGGAATAATCTATTATTAGCCTCAGTGACCTTGACCCCAGTGACCTCAAACCTCATCAAAAGGTAGAGGTCCATGCAAGGTACCTACGTGCCAAATATGAAAGAAATCGGTAAGTATTGAAGGTGCTATGAGAAACTGTAACAAAAGTGTGACGAAAAAATATATTATTGGCCTCGGTGACCTTGACCCCAATAACCTCATCAAAAGGTAGAGGTCCATGCAAGGTACCTACATGCCAAATATGAATGAGATCGGTAAAGTATTGAAGGTGCTATGAGAAACTGTAACAAAACCGTGACAGAAAAATCTATTATTAGCCTCGGTGACCTTGACCCAAGTGACCTCAAACCTCATCAAAAGGTAGAGGTCCATGCAAGGTATCTACATGCCAAATATGAAAGAGATCTGTAAAGTATTGAAGGTGGTATGATAAACTGTAACGAAAGTGTGACGGAAAAATATATTATTAGCCTCGGTGACCTTGACCTGAGTGACCTCAAACCTCATCAAAAGGTAGAGGTCTATGCAAGAGATCGGTAAAGTATTGAAGGTGCTATGAAAAACTTAACAAAAGTGTGACGGAAAAATCTATTATTAGCCTCGGTGACCTTGACCCCAGTGACATCAAAGCTCATCAAAAGGTAGAGGTCCATGCAAGGTACCTTCAAGCCAAATATGAAGGAGATCGGTAAAGTATTGAAGGTGCTATGAGAAACTGTAACAAAAATGTGACGGAAGGAAGTAAGGAAGTATGGAAGTAAGGAAGAAAGGACAAACTGGCAACTATATGCTCCCCGAAAATTTTCGGGGAGCTTAAAAATACAAAAATTAACATTTGTAAGCATAAAATAAATAGAACATTTATAGAATATCAATTTTAATTCACTCGTGAATTAATATCTATATTCAACCAAATCCAACAAATATCCTCTATATGATTGATCTAAACAATGAACGGTCTATAGTTTGGTCGCCAGTAACGGATCTTCCCCAGTAGCGGAACATTTTTCGGAAACAATCATTCTATTACTCTAACCCCTATAAAAATGACTGATCAAACTGTATTTTCCACGAGAATAATCATTTTTCTCTTGAAATGTATATTTTCTTTTCCCAGTGATGACCTAGTTATTTTTATATCGTGGATTGCATATCAACATGTACGCACCGTGTTTACAAAGTGAGCCTCGTTCTGGGTATTGAGAATTTGAAGAAATTCTTGCCATTAATTTCATTTGAACTTTTCCATCAAAATGCTATTATCATTTGAAAGTTTCAAATGATAATAGCATTTTGATGGAAAAGTTCAAAATTAAAACGTATGTTATAAAAGAATACATTAACATAAAATTTATCACATAAGCTGCTGTTTAACGGTTTTTACATGCACTTTTTGAAACTCAAGTGAAGTCGCCAGTAGCAAATCACGTTCAGCAATATGGCGGGAAAAGTTGGTTAATGAGGGGGTCATCTCAAACTTCGTTTTAGATGTCAAATTTGTATTTTTACGATATGTTTGTACGGTTTCAATGTGGCACATTGTCCAGTTCTTATCAAAATTTTAAATACAGGTTGAGAAAATTTGGCAAATTATTATTTATAAAGTTATATTGATTTACTGAGCATATTAACTGAAAAATTATTTTCTAAATTCATTCAACTCAATTTACATGTCAGCATTTTTATTTTTCAGGAAATACGTTAAAATACGTAACAAACAAAACTAGTAAAAATTTTCAAGTTATTTATTCATCAATCATCTTTCAATTCATTTACATAATAAAATGAAAACATATTAAATACTAAATTACACAAATATAAACTTAAAGAATAAACAATAATAAAACAATACAAACAAGAAACCGTCAGAGACGGGTGATGCTCCCCAAAGTTTTTTTTTGTCACAATATTGCACTATATATTGAGATAAAAGGAAACGTCTTGAGGGGCATAACTTTGGACAAAATAATACAATGGATGGTTTAGCAACTTAAAAATTTCAAAGGGCCATAACTCTCTAAATAAATCATCTAACCAGAACCCACAAATAACATGCGCATCTCCTCAAGGTAGTTAAGCTTCCCATAAAGCTAGCTTCATTGAATTCCAGTCAGTAGTTGGGGGGACAACAATTGCACTATATGTTCAGTTAATGCACATTTCAAAGGGCCATAACTCTGTGAAAAATCATCCGACCAGAACCGGCTGATAATATGCACATCTCTTGGTAGTGAAGCTTCCGATAAAGTTTAATTGAATTCCGGTCATTAATTGCTGAGAAATAGCCAAGACAAAAATTGTGCACGGACGGACACACGCACGGACAGACGAAGCGGCGACTCAATGCTCCCCCCAAAAATTTTGGGGGAGCATAAAAACAATAATGGAAATAATTTTACAAAGTAATATTACATGCTTTGATAAAGAAATAGGTATTGTAATGCTTTTTGGCTTACAGTCATCCAAGAGTGGTACTTTCAAAGATGAGGCTAAGACCAGAAGTTTTTCCTCTAAGAAGACAACTCCTGCATCTAAACTTCTTCGGAAAAACTCTGCGTCTCACCTAAACATTCCCTCTTACCCAGTTCAACGTTTGATTTGGGAGTACACAAATACACGTGATGATCTAGCTTGTCTTGTGTGGATTGCACCATTAGAATCTGATTTCACACTTACCGTTACAGTGACCTGGACATTTGACCTAGTAACTCCGATTTCATAGGGGTCATCTACTGTCAAAGGTCAAAGCACATGGGAGGTATCAAGCCAATCGGTTAATTTACTGACGATTTATAAATTGGAAACGATTTTCACACTTACTGTGACAGTGATCTTAACTTTTAACCTGGTTACCCCAATTTTGATAGGGGCTATTTACTGTCCGAGGTCAAAGCACATATGAAGTTCTAAGCCAATCGATCAATTCGTTGACGAGTTATTGATTGGAAACGATTTTCACACTTAATGTGACAGTGACCTTTGACCTAGTGACTACATTTTCAATAGGGGTCAATCTACTGTCAAAGGCCAATGCAATGTCTGTGCCAAACAACAGTGTGTAGCTTTGTTTAAAGTTTATATAATAATATCTATTTTTTATTGAATAACTAAAATTCGATGCTTTTATTTAGTTTTTTTTTTGTATAACACATATTGCTGTTAAAACAACAGATTGTCACTTGCTGAAAAACAACACCTTGTCACTATGTTTAAATGCTAAATTTAATGTTTATTGAAGGCAAAAACGTAATACTAATGCTGTGATCAAGGCTTAGGGTATGTTTTTAATATTGCATTTGAAAAACTTGTTTTCTGTAGGTTAAGTGTTTATTTTCGTCTATTTCCATGCAATTGTTAATATATCAGCTGATGTCTGTCATGTTTGTATGTTTTGACATGCCCCCTACATTCCAATGTCACGTGATTCTATACTGGAGAAAATGGTCCGCTATTATGGGGAAATCCTGGCCGATATAAATAAAACATAATGAAACTTTTTTTGCAAAGAAATTTTATAATTCTCATTGTAAATAATATTTGTATTTGAAAAAACATTATTTTGTGAATAAAAATCTATTAATATATTTTAGACATTGTGTATTGTTTTCTTCGATGTACCGGAAGTGATCCGTTACTGGCAACCAAACTGTATTTATAACATAATGATAATTGAAAGCAAATACATAACTCGATTACCTGTGATTGAGGAAAGCACAATTAGTGCAGCACAGCTGACTGTGGTCATTGCAGAACATTTCTAAACGTTTGTCTTCATGAAGGTCACATTTCTGAAGGAAATCCTCCACTTCCTTTAACACTGGCCACTTACTTGTGTCTCCCCTTCCATATGTCACATGTTTTCCAAACAACTGACCATGGGGTTTTAAACATTTTGCACAATAAAATTTTTGACAGTTATTACAGTAAAAGTCTGCCCACTGGTCAATTTTGTGCTCTAGACACGATGAACAACAAAAGTCTGTAAATGAATCAGATCCTTTATCCACAGTTGACTGAGAAAAGGTCGCCATCTTGAATATTGTTTAAGTTAAAGAAAAATTAATCCTGTATGTCCTCAATTTAATTATAACTTCAATATTTAATGTTTTCCAGTACCACAGAAATATTGTCCATACAAACAAAACATTAAATACTTATGTCAGATTTCAAGCAACTAAAAAATTGTTGAACATAATTCTTACAAGATAAACTTAAGATTATTTCAATAGTTTGGCTGTTTTGATCAAACCCGCAAACAGCAGTAACTAAGCAAATCAGTCCCATGAGTATAAGGTTTCGACAAATCAATAATCATACGGCAAGTTTGTATATTGGTTTGAAAGGTAGACAGACACTATAGAAAACCCTTTGTCTGAACTTATCGATCCTCTGCTGAGGTTTACATAAAGTACACTATTTAATGAAAAGTTTAAGAAAGATACCACATTGCATTTTTAAATGAGAGATTTTTGCTGCGTAAATATATATCTACAACCATTAAGCTGATATAGTGACCTTATTACAGATAACACAGTAAATTGAATGTACATGTACATATTTCTGTTTGAAATGTCATATGTTACAATTGTTAAACGATACACATAACATTGTGTGATAACTATGTATTAACCTCATCCATGTAGCATTGTCCCGAAATATGTTTATTTCCTGTTTATTAAAATTAACCATTCTTTAAAATGATGTGTGTTTATAAGTTCTTGTACACATGTTGTTTAAATGTATGTTAATGACGATGAGCTTTACAAGCGTAAGTGAAAATACACTAATATGTCCTGTTCTGTTTAGTTAAATATAAATTTCAAACAAGAGCACTCACCTGAGTTCAAGGTCAACCAATATTCAAAACTTGGTGACCTAATTTTTGGAAACATGGGACCCAGATTTGAACTTGACCTCTTTTTGGCAAGATAAACATTCTGACCAAGTTTTATCAAGACTTCTTCATAAATGTAGCTTCTTTAGTCGACAGCGATTTTTCGTCCCCATTTGGGAAAAGTACATGTTCCTGTACCATGTAAATTGGGAAAAATTAGGGGAAAAAAAATTGAAATTGGGAAAATTCGCGTCGTGAAATCTTCCAATTGGGAATTATAGTTTTTTTAATTGCTGATAATGATATAAACAAGAGGGCCATGATGGCCCTGAATCGCTCACCTGACTCATTAAGATCAGATGAAAACTATGACCTCTATTGTCTACACAATGTTTTTCTATGATTTGACCTAGTGACCTAGTTCCTGACTCTAGATGACCCAAATACAATCCCAATCCAGATTTCATCAAGATAAACATTCTGACCACAGTTCATAAATATTGGATGAAAACTGTGACCTCTATTGTCAACACAAGGTTTTTCTATTTATTTGACCTAGATTTTTACCCCAGATGACCCAAATACAATCCCACCCAGATTTCATCAAGAATTCTGACCAAATTTCATAAAGGTTGGATGAAAACTGTGATCTCTAATGTCTACACAAGGTTTTTCTATTATTTGACCTAGTGACCTAGTTTTTGACCCCAGATGACCCAAATAAAATCCCAACCCAGATTTCATCAAGATAAACATTCTGACCAAATTTCATAAAGATTGGATGAAAACTGTGACCTCTATTGTCGACAGAAGGTTGTTCTATTATTTGACCTAGTGACCTTGTTTTTGACCCCAGATGACCCAAATACAATCCCAAACCGGATTTCATCAAGATAAACATTTTGACCAAATTTCATCAAGATTGGATGCAAACTGTGACCTCTACTGTCTACACAAACAAATTGTTGACGCACGGACGCACGGACACACGCAGGCACGCACAACGGACGCCGGACATCACACGATCACATAAGCTCACCGTGTCACTTCATGACAGGTGACCTAAAAATATGTGTCGGAGATAAACATGAACAGTTGTGGTTAAAATCCCATAGAAACAAGGGCTGTTTGTAAAACATGCATGCCCCCCTATATGGGCTATAAGTTGTAGTAGCAGCCATTGTGTGAATACGTTTTTTGTCACTGTGAATGGTGGTGGTGGTGGTGGTGGTGGTGGTGTAGTAGTAGTAGTAGTAGTAGTAGTAGTAGTAGTAGTAGTAGTAGTAGTAGTAGTAGTAGTAGTAGTAGTAGTAGTAGTCGTAGTCGTAGTAGTAGTAGTAGTAGTCGTGAGTAGTAGTAGTAGAAGTAGTAGTAGTAGTAGTAGAGAAGTCAGTAGTAGAAGTTAGTAGTGAGTAGTAGTAGTATAGTCAGTAGTAGGGATAGTAGTAGTTAGTGCGTAGTGTAGTATTGTAGTAGTAGTAGTGGTAAGTAGTAGTAGGTAGTGGCAGTAGTAGTAGATATAGTAATAGTAGACGTGTGTGGTGGTTGGTGGTCGGTGGTTGGTGGTAGTGGTTGTGGTGGTGGTAGTAGTACTAGTAGTAGTAGTACTAGTAGTAGCAGTAGTAGTAGTAGTAGTTAGTCAGTAGTAGTAGTAGTAGTAGTAGTAGTAGTAGTGGTAAGTCAGGTAGTCGAAGTAGTCGTAGAAGTAGTAGTAGTAGTAGTAGTAGTAGTCGTAGTAGTAGCTAGTTAGTAGTAGTAGTAGTAGTAGTAGTAAGTCGTAGTAGTAACGTAGTAGCCAGTAGCAGATAAGTAGTAGTGGTAGTCGTAGCAGTTAGCAGTTAGCAGTAAGCACCAGTAGCAGCATTACAAGACCAATACTTAAGAATGATCAAATGGGAAAAGGTAACATAGCACCAGCAGTAAATATGGGGCTCATTTACAGGTCAGATTTGGAATCTCTGCTGTAAAATGAGATTTTGAATGAATTAAAGGGAGGCAAATCTGTAATAAAAAGAACATGCATAAACCGTAGTTGTTTCCCTTGTTTGAACCATGCTAAATCCTTACAAGTTTGGAAAGAATTGGATGAAAAATTTGGACTTTATTGCATAAACACCATTTTCTCAATTCAAGGGGAGGTAATTCTGTACTTCATGGACCAATAATGCTCATTTTTTTGTAGGGTTCGTGTCCTCATTGATATAAAGACACTGTGCATATTTGGAAAGGATCGGACAAAAAATGTGGAAGATTTTTGAAAGTTTTCACAAAATAGGCAAAAACGAATAAACATGCAAAGTTCAACGAGCTCCTGCGGCCATGTTTTTTGACGAATCAAATTTCTTTGAACAACTTTTTCAGGGGAGCCCTCAAAGGTCATCCCTGTGAAATATTTTGAAAATCTGATGAGCGGTTTCTGACAAGAAGATTTTTTAAGGTTTTTACCATATATGGTCATGGCGGCCATCTTGGTTATGTGATCAATTTTTTTTAACAATTCTTTTGTCCCATGACCTAGGGATGCTCCACATGAAATTTAGTTGAAATTGGCTCAATGGTTTAGTAGAAGAAGATGTTTACAAATTGTTTACAGACGGACGGACGGACGGACGGACGCCGGACGCTGAGTGATCACAATAGCTCACCTCGAGCTATCGCTCAGGTGAGCTAAAAACAAAAATCAGTACACAAATATTGATTAACATTCATTTTGGCTTGAAATGTTAAGTGTAAGTGCTCATTTTATTTGTTTACTTGCAGTTAATGCACTTTTGGAAACAAGAGCACCGCCTTGCGGGTGCAGACCGCTCATCTATTTTTCTTTTAAATGTGTACGGACCTTTCTCAATTTAAATCACAAAGGAGGGAGGGGTGGAGAGGGATGTATAGTGTGGGGGTGTGGTCATTTATTACATTATCTTCCAAAAATGCAAAAAACATGCAAAAAAATATTCTTGGGTGGTATGGTTGGACGGTATTTCAAAAGTAAAATAATAAAAATAAATATTTGTGTTTTTTAACCATGTTTGAAAAAAAACAAGAGATGTGTTCGTCAGAAACACAAAGCCCCCTATTGCGCCGCTTTGAAAAAAATAGTGTTGTTGTTTTTTTACCTTTGACCTTGAAGGATGACCTTGACCTTGAACTTCCACCACTCAAAATGTGCAGCTTCATGAGAACGCCACTTTGAATTTCTTTTTTTTTTTTTTTTTTTTACCTTTAAGGATGACCATGACCTTGAACTTCCACCACACAAAATGTGCAGCTTCATGAGATACACATGCATGCCAAATATCAAGTTGCTATCTTCAACATTAAAAAAGTTATGGCCAATGTTAAAATTTTTGGACGGACAGACGCCATATATTTGACATTTGACCTTGAAGGATGACCTTGACCTTCACCTTTCACCACTCAAAATATGTAGCTCCATGAGATACACATGCATGCCAAATATCAAGTTGCTATCTTCAATAATGAAAAAGTTATGGCCAATGTTAAAGTTTTCGGACGGACAGACGCAATAAATTTGACATTTGACCTTGAAGGATGACCTTGACCTTTCACCACTCGAAATGTGCAGCTCCATGAGATACACATGCATGCCAAATATCAAGTTGCTTTCTTGAATAGTGAAAAAGTTATGGCCAATGTTAAAGTTTTTTTCGGACGGAAGGACGGACAGACTGACTGACTGACGGACAGTTCAACTGGTATATGCCACCCTACTGGGGGCATAAGAAAAAAAATTTGGGGGTGGTGGGTTGGGGGGGGGTATAGTGTGAGGGTGTGGTGGTCATTTATTAGATGATCTTTACAAAAAAATGGGAGGGGAGGGAATGAGGGGGGGGATTGGGGTGGGGGCGTGGGGGATGGTTTGGGTGGAGGCTATTGTGGAATGTCAGGTAAGAGTTGTTTTGTCAAAGTATCAATCAAATCTAATCATTAATAAAGAAGTTATGGCAATTTTAGCACATTTAATAATTTGACCTCTTGAGTCAAGGTCATACAAAGGTCAAGGTAAAATTCAACTTGCCAGGCACAGTACCCTCATGATAGCATGAAAGTATTTGAAGTTTGAAAGCAATAGCCTTGATACTTTAAAAGTAAAGTGGATCTAAACACAAAATGTAACCATATATTCAAAGTTACTAAGTCAAAAAAAGGGCCATAATTCCGTAAAAATGACAACCAGAGTTATGCAACTTATCCTTTACTGTCCCCTTATGATAGTTTGCGAGTGTTCCAAGTATGAAAGCAATATCTATGATACTTTAGGAGTAGAGTGGACCAAAACACAAAACTTAACCAAATTTTCAAGTATTAAGGGCCCATAATTCCGTCAAAATGCCAGTCAGAATTACATTAATTTGCCTGCACAGTCCCCTTATGATAGTTAGTAAGTGTTGCAAATATGAAAGTAATAGCTTTGATACTTAAGGAAAAAAGTGGACCTAAACACAAAACTTAACCAAATTTTCAATTTTCTTAGTATAAAAACGGCACATAATTCTGTCAAAATGCCAGTCAGAGTTACATAACTTTGCCTGCACAGTCCTCTAATAATAGTAAGTGTTGCAAGTATGAAAGCAATAGCTTTGATACTTAGGGAATAAAATGGACCTAGACACAAAACTTAACCAAAATTTTCAATTTTCTAAGTATAAAAAGGGCACATAATTCTGTCAAAATGCAAGCAAGAGTTATCTTACTTTGTCTGCCCAGTCTCCTCATGATAGTAAGTAAGTGTACCAAGTTTGAATGCAATATCATTGATACTTTCTGAGAAAAGTGGACCTAAACGCAAAACTTAACCAGACGCTGACGCTGACGCCAAGCTGATGACAATAGCTCTTCTTTTTTTTTCAAAAAATAGATGAGCTAAAAAATTGATGGAATTTTCCTTCCTTTTGGGAAACTTTCAGACAGAAATTATGAATTTTGTAGTTTTTTTTCAATTGGGAAAGTACCTTTTACGGGTTCTTAATTAGGAAGGGAAAAAATCCCTGGTGGAAATAAGGATTATTTAAGATTTGACAAAATGACAGAGTTTTTTGACCAATTTATAATACATAGAAATACAAGGGACAAAATTGTCACAAAACCAGGTTTTCATTGTGAAAAAAAAATCTGATAAAGGGAGAAAACTCAAACTGAACTTTTGAAATGACCAAAAAAAATTAACCCCCTTTGTAAGTTTTTTTTTTTTTTTTAAATATTTTTTTAGTCGTGGCGACCTTGACATTGGAGATATTGACGTGATTCTTTCGTGGGACACACCGTCCCATGATGGTGAACAAATGTGCCAAATGATTTTAAAATCTCACAATGAATGACATAGTTATGGCCAGGACAAGCTCATTTATGGCCATTTTTGACCTTTGAACTCAAAGTGTGACCTTGACCTTGGAGATATCGACGTAATTATTTCGCGCGACACACCGTCCAATGATGGTGAACAAATGTGCCAAATGATTTTAAAATCTGACGATGAACGACATAGTTATGGCTCGGACAAGCTCATTTATGGCCATTTTTGACCTTTGAACTCAAAGTGTGACCTTGACCTTGGAGATATCGACGTAATTATTTCGCGCGACACACCGTCCAATGATGGTGAACAAATGTGCCAAATGATTTTAAAATCTGACAATGAACGACATAGTTATGGCCCGGACAAGCTTATTCCGCCAGCCCGCCAGCCCGCCAGCCAGCCAGCCAGCCAGCCCGCCCGCATTCGCCAATCTAATAACCAGTTTTTTCCTTCGGAAAACCTGGTTAAAAACCTGGTTAAATATTTGAACTCAAGAAACAATACTAGAAGAGAAATTCATATTAACCTACGCTAGTCTTTCATTTAAGGGAAGTTGCCAATTGCATACACAAAACAGGACCATATACATTTACCATGTATATACAATATGACATTAGACAGAATGATGATTAAAGCTGCAGTCACTGCCTCACTCAATGCAAAGCATTAAGAGTTTAAGCCTTTAACATTAAATTAAGTGTTTAAATTTTAGCATTTTTGCTTAATTGGGAATGTACCATTTACCAGTACTTTATCAAGGAGAAAAAAAAAGCTGTCTTCATTTGTATTGTTTTATGCCAGTTAGTATTGTATATTGTTGAACCAGCAAAACTTTTTACTATCTATGTTCTCTCTACCTTCTACAATGTTCCTTGTGTCTACCTTGTGTCTTCTAGGCACTTTCAATAGCTCTTACAGCTAGTTGAATCCTTTAAACTTCTTCAATTTTATTATCTCCACTCCGGTCTGAATTTTGTTTGTTGTAAATGTCACTAGTTATTTCAAATTTACTTTAATTAATACACTTCTGATATGCCAAAACGCTTATGCAACCATAATTTGTCTAGTTGAGTCGAATTTACGGTATCACATGTCACAATGTCTTGAGGTAAATTGTTCCAAACTATGATTGTGCGATGTCCAAAAGAATGGAGGCAAACTGACTTATGCGCTTTCGGTTTTGCAAGTTTTAAACAATGACCTCTTGTTCGATTATTTTCAGCATAATAGAAAAAATTTCCACCATCAATATAATCAATTTTATAGATTATCTTAAATACTTTAATCATATCGAATCTTTTATGTCGATAGTCCATTGAACGAAGATTTTATGTTATCCCATTTTCAACGAGACATTGACGGTATAACACCTTATGGAATATACTAGCCTGTATTCAACACTGTGGGATATACCTGTCACGTGCACGGACTACTTTTTACTTTATCACTGAATGATTTTTCATAATTAATAAAGTCGAGAAAACTTTAGCTTCAAAATTATATGACGTTCAACCTTTAAATCTAGTCATATGACATAATTTTTCGCCATCCGTATAATGAATCAGGTGATTGATGGCGTCATAAAATGACACTTTTTGCGTTATTTCCCCCCCCCCCCCCCCAAAAAATGACAATTTATTATAAATGCGACTTATTTCACATGTACATGTACTGTATATCGACATACGGTATTTGAATTGTCAATTAATCACATTTTCCTTATTTCGTGTAATGTGCATTGTTTATAATCCATGCATATACTTTTGACATTTAAGAATGTACAACAAGCCATACAAATATCGCACAATTCATAAATAATCTGCAATATTTGCTATCCGATTTAATTCAAGTTAATCATAGAGCTGTGTAAAGTGTAAGATGGTAAAAATAGCACCACACTGGAATTCGGAACGTCCCATTTTGTACACGGGTATTATCCACTGATTTATCTGTTGTGTAATGGAATGTTTTCCATTCTTTGTGTATTTATATATTAAATTATTTTCTTGTACACAATAAGGGCATTTATCATAGACAAATAGCATTGTGAAAGTTTAAACATAATTATGTTTGTATGCAGAAATCCGCAAATGCATCTGAGTTTACCAACGGCTATTATTTGATAAACTGCTCTGGTTCATTTTAACAGCAGTAATGTACATAGAGTACATGACGTAGCGTGTGACGAATCAGAAAGTTTATCGAGTTCATAAATTCATTTGAAAATAGTGATAGGATGGCATGAGGGTCTTTATTTAACTATGCTAAAATAATTATTAAAGACCCTAGATGCAAAATCGTCAATTATTGAGTTAAATGGATTATTAGATGGATTTTACAGGATAATTAAAGGTAAGATACTAGTTCGAATGTGTTTTGGTTTTTGTTTGTACTTTTGTCGTTCCCTGTTCTCGGGGAAATGATTTTAACATGGGGGCCATTAATGCATTGGATCACACACGGCATACCCATAACATTATATAAAACAAGTTCTGCGCGTCCTTAAATTCGTCGTCCGAAGTCGGAAAACGTATTGCCCTGCATATTAAGTCAAATAAAGTGTCAGTCGCTGCAATTGTAGAATCTATGTTGACATTGACATCATTTTGTCAGGAGCAATCGCCGCCATATTGGATTTTGATCATTTTCTTTCGAAAATAAAATGAATTATAGTAAAATAAAATCTTCTTTTCGCGGTCGTCAAGTGTTACAATTCGCATGCTGCGTAAAATTGAATCGAGGCATATGGTGATATTTTTACTAGTTTTACAGTTTGTGTGTGATTTTTTTAAAGACTATTTTGCGTACCATAACAAATACATTTATATCCATGCATGGATACATTCGTTAGATTTTAAGCGATTTTAAAGAATGAATTAAACTAATTGTTATGCTAAGGTTATTAGATCTAGTAAGTAGTTATGTTAAATGTCACGTTGAAAAAAAATCAAATGGGATAAATAGAATACTAGGATTAGCGTTGAATACAGAGAAGTTTATGTTTCTCGGCTCGAACACCGAAAGCGCTCGCCAAGGCATGCGCTCCCGGCGTACTAAGCCTCGCAACATAAACTTCTCTGTATTCAACGCTAACCTAGTATTCTCTATCAGCCAAACGATCTTGATATGATAGTTCACAGATTTCAGGTACAAATATGGTGGCACTACATGTACGCTGTGCATTTTTAATTATTTGTTTACATTTCTTAGTGTGAGGATAGTAAACCAAGTCCCATAGTTTATATGAGATCTAATGAGCGACTTGTATAGTGTCAAAAACAAGGATTTGTCCATATGGGTGAATTTAATCCTGATTAGTCCAATTATTATGTTGACTTTATTAACTGTGCTCTCAGCAAACTACGATGTGTTTATATACAATTTTAGTGTTCATATTTAGTACGAATGAACAAAGTATTGGGAATTGGGTGCATATATTGTACATATCCATCCATACCACACACTTTTAGTTTCTGTCTAATAAACAAACACTTATCAATAATAACAATCTGCTTGCAAACAATAACATCTAAATGATGTGATTGTTTATGAACCCAAATACATCATGTATTATGAATCACTTTTCACTGTTTCATAAAAGCAGAAAATTTGCAATTGTATTGCTCAATTTTCAAAGATGTTACATAAAAATGGGTCTAGAAGTGATTAATGTCTCAAACAAAAACCTGTTCAAAAAATTGATTAGAATGCTAGAACAATCAGATATGAATTCCAGTATCAAATTTCTCAAATCAAACTTCCAATATATGTGTCCTTTGTGATTGGCTCAGTAAAATATAGCCACAATCTTAGCGAATACATAATTTTGTTTGAGGATGTTCGGATATCATAGCCAAAACATTCACACGTTGTATATTGTGACACAAAAAAATGAAAAGGAAGCGTTTTGTATCGCTTTCAATTCAGGTTACCAGAATACATCTAGCATTGAAATTCTGGCTGTTGCTATAAGGAACATTGATTTTTTATGTGTTAAATTTATTTTCAAAACATTGTACAAAACATTCGTTCATTTCGAGTGTTTATGGACTTTTAATTAATACACTATGTAGTCAAAGACTTAATTTATATACAATGCAGTCAAAGACTTTACTAATGTAATAAATTTCTTTGTACAATTTCCTTAAGGAGTTATAAGAAAACAGGCCAATAAGGAAATATTTAGGATGAAATTTAAAATTGTGCCCCATAAGCAGACTTCCCGAAACTCAACAGCCTTCAGTCAGACCAAATAAGTTTTCTGTAAGACCTTAAGTTATTCTGTCAGACCAAAAAAATACGTGAAATGTGAAAAGAAAAGAGTAACAAGAGATGTGTTTGTCAGAAACACAATGCCCCCTATTGTGCCGCTTTGAAACCATAAATTTGACCGTTGACCTTGAAGGATGACCTTGATCTTTCACCACTCATAACGTGCAGCTTCATGAGAAACATATGCATGCCAAATATCAAGTTGCTATCTTCAATATTAAAAAAGTTATGACCAAACTTAAATGAAGGTTAAAGTTTTAGGAAAGCAAAATACAATGATATTTGACCTTTGACCTTGAAGGATGACCTTGACCTTGACTTTTCACATCTCACAATGTGCAGCTACGTGAGAACCATGCCAAATATGAAGTTGCTATCTTCAATCATGCAAAAGTTGTCAAACTATAACCAAGGTTAAAGTTTTGGGACACACACAATGAATGAATGACAGACAGACAGGCCAAAAACAATATACCCCGATCTTTCGATCCGGGGGAAAAAAACATATGAAATAAAGATATATTGTTGTATCATCATTTAATTCTAAATTATATTGTTAGGAGTAGCGAATTAGTCTGTCACTATTAAATACCACAAAAATTTTGCATCAAACACAGGTGGATAATCCCAATTTTCGCCCAGAAGATTTTAGACCCATCAAAAGCTGATTTGCTAATCTGCGAGTACAATCCTATTTCGTGTTTGGCAAAGTTCTTAGTCCGCCAATGTTCTGAAAATACTTCGAATATCATGGGAAAGCCTGAAATACTAGACATTTTGGGCAGACGACTTAAGATTTTTGATCGGCCCTTAAATGTTTATGTAGGAAATGTCCGTAGGGCAGATGAAGTTTAGGGAAGTCTGCATAAGTTTCTTGTTCAGTCTTACCGTGAGAAGACATCAGCACTCAGCACACAACCGATGATGTTTCCAAGATGTGGCACGTTGTTGACATATGGCAGAGCGCTGGTGATCAGAATGTTACGGCGACCTTTCTCTGGTAGACTGCAGTAGAAGGAGGTCAAAACTTAACCCTTCCCCACTCAGAAGTATACAGAAAATGGCTATACACAAACCAGCATAAAACCTCAACAACTTATTTAAAACAGATCAGGTTGTATGCTGTTTGCAGTTGATTAGTACCTTAGGGTTGAAAATGAAGTCTTTAAAACTTGAATCTATTAAGAAAGGTCTTCAATTTTATTTGATTTTCTTACTGAATACAAATGGATTAAAAAGAGTATATGAGAGGGAAAGGGTTACTGGAATTTAGCAATAAGTGAGTATGATTGTTTTTGACCTAGAGAACCCTTATCAGAATGACCTTTCTGAATGACTTTCCTTTAAATAGAGCATTTGCGGTTGGTGTCTCTGACAACATTAATTTATCAAACCAGTCCAAGAGTTTAAGAAAGTTTTACACAGCAACTCACAAATATTTAGGCTTGCATACAAGTATTTTCAATTGTATTTATTTTCAGTTACTAAGCAAAATTAGTTTAGTCTCTTATTTAAGTGATTTAAATAATACATTTACCAAGGTTCGACTAATAGAGCTGGATATGAGATGAACAAAATGTTATGAAAAAAAAAATTTGGTGGTGGTGGTGGTGGCGGTGGTGGTGGTGGTGGTGGTGGTGGTTGATACAATGCATTACAAAAATGCAGTTAGCCTTACATTTGGTAAAATTTTAATATATTACAAGGAAGGCAAATGCTGTTACAAAAAGAACATGCATAAACGGTAGTTGTTTCCCTTGTTTGAACCATGCTAAACCGACATACCGACAGACAGACCGACATGAGCAAAGCAATATACCCCCTCTTCTTCGAAGGGGGGCATAAAAAATATACTTATTATGCCCCCCTTCGAAGAAGAGGGGGTATATTGCTTTGCTCATGTCGGTCTGTCTGACGGTCTGTCGGTCGGTCTGTCGGTCGGTCCGTCCACCAGGTGGTTGTCAGACGATAACTCAAGAACACTTAGGCCTAGGATCATGAAACTTCATAGGTACATTGATCATGACTCACAGATGACCCCTATTGATTTTGAGGTCACTAGGTCAAAGGTCAAGGTCACTGTGACCCGAAATAGTAAAATGGTTTCCGGATGATAATTCAAGAACGCTTATGCCTAGGATCATGAAACTTGATAGGTAGATTGATCATGACTAGCAGATGACCCCTATTGATTTTCAGGTCACTAGGTCAAAGGTCAAGGTCACGGTGACCCGAAATAGTAAAATGGTTTCCGGATGATAACTCAAGAACGCTTATGCCTAGGATCATGAAACTTGATAGGTACATTGATCATGACTGGCAGATGACCCCTATTGATTTTCAGGTCACTAAGTAAAAGGTCAAGCTCACAGTGACCCGAACTAGTAAAATGGTTTCCTGATGATAACTCAGGAAAGCTTATGGCTAGGATCATGAAACTTCATAGGTACATTGATCATGACTCGCAGATGACCCCTATTGATTTTCAGGTCACTAGGTCAAAGGTCAAGGTCACAGTGACAAAAAACATATTTACAAAATGGCTGTCACTACAACTGAGAGCCCATATGGGGGCATGCATGTTTTACAAACAGCCCTTGTTTTAATAGGGAATGGTCCCTCTACTGGACATAAATTGATACGAAAACACACACTATGATTTCATGCTACTGCACTTACACAGGATGTACACGTTTCAGAGGTTCTGGGCACAGTTTCTTGCCTTTCAACCAGGCCAGTGTTGCAGCCTCTATCTCTTCTGGACTGGCTACTATTTTCTCTGGGGCAGCCTGTGGAAACAGGAGCAACAATATACAGACCCAGTCCACAGAATTCCTTTTATAGTTTCAGCCTGTACACACATATATTTAGCTGCCCAAAGATAAACATTTCATTTATGTAAATTTTTCTACATGATTAAGGAACTGAGACAATTTTCTTCAAAGTGCAACAAAATGTTATGCATAGCCTGATTATTGTTTGGTAGAATAAAGAATACTCAAGAGAATATATCAAAACTATCACACAACTGCCGGCGTTTCCTATTGAAATTACGACTGAACAAAGTTACAGAAAATAATTATAAAATTGAGGTTGTTTTGGGTGCTAACCATGAACTGGTGAATATATAAGAGAAAATCTGATTTTTCTGGTCTTCATTCATTTGTAAACCTTTTACTTTTAACGTTCAATTTAAAGTTAAATGTATCAATGAAGTTGAAAATGAGTTCATTTAGGATAAATGAACACTGAAAGTCTTTACTGGAAGAATATGTATCTTAACCCTTTCAGTGCGGGGACCGAATTTTGAAGGCCTTTGCAAACAGTTTGGATCCAGATGAGACGCCACAAAACGTGGCGTCTCATCAGGATCCAAACTGTTTGCTATTCTGATATTCTTTTTTAAAAATCGAAGAAAATGCTAATTTTAGAAATTCAGCAGACAACATTTTAGCAGACGACAAATTTCCCAGCATGCATTTATTAAGCCCCATTGTCCCAGTGCACAGCTCAATTCTTCGTTGGGTACCTGCGTGGTGTCTTCCTTTGCTTTGCTTGTCTGCTTCTGGACAGCTTCTTTCTGATTGGCCGTTTCAGCGACCCTTAAAGGGGCAGGCTGGATGGTCAGAGACCCCTTAAGGTAGCTCGTATCACCTCCTTTACACATGGCTTGAGAGACTCTATCAAATTCGCCTTGATTTGCCAATTTTGTGAACCATGTAAGCAGAATGGGGAAGTGACTCTGGTAGCCTGGTGAAGAACAAGACGATATTGGTTTATTTTGGTTTAATATCAATTTCAATCAATATCATCAGCAGTGTTTTTTTTCGTTCAAATTCAGAGCTGTTACAGGAACCCATTCAAAATGGAAAAAAAATCCATAAAATCCCCAAATGAAGGTTTCTAAAAAACAAAAACAATGTTTTCTTTAATTTTAAGATTTAATTCATTTTTACGAATATCATATTCAATTTTTTAGGAAAAAAATTAACAGCAGCAATTTCCCAATTTTAGTCAAAACAACGCGATTTTGCCCAATCCTAAGGGACCCAGCTCCATTCCCAAATTTGTGGAAAAAACTGATCAGAGAATATTTTCAAGAGTGACACAAACACATGTGATAGTATTTATTTTTTAGTATAATGTTTGGACGAAATATTATATTGACATCCTGCAGAAACCAAACATTTGTATTTTTACACTATGCCTTTAGCAGTGTTAGTTTACATTTTGAAATTATTTTACTGGAGATTTTCATAGAAATAATGGAGTCATAATGTGAAAATAAATGTGACCTGTCATTTCACAAATGTTGAGTGTGACACTGTTGATGATCAAATTTCAATTGAGTCACGCTTTTTGAAAAGGGCCTGGGGGTTTAATGCATGTGCATAAAATGTCTTCAAAGATCAGCATGTTCAGTTTCCAAGGGCTTATCAGGGAAAACACTTTCCACTGTTATGATATTTTTCGTTTTAAAAAAGTATCTTCTTACAGGGAATAATCTAGAATAATATAAGTCCCTGAACTCACAGTTTTTAGACCAATGAGTCCCATGCCAAAATTCATGAGTCCACCTTAAAAAAGAACGGGTCCCAAATTTTGAAAGATACCAAGTAGTGAAGAAAATGAGTCTAAATAACACTAGCACAATAACTATATTTGCATTAAACTTTTAATAATCTCAAAAACAATGAATTTTGAAACCAAAAACAAGTTCTGGGTTATCACTTTCTTGTTTGCCTTCACATAGGCTATAATTGTGTCTGTTACATGTTACAACATTTCAACTTGATTCAAGTCAATGATAATATTATTGTTAACATCCGAATTGCGAGCCTGATAATATTTATGTTAACGTCCGAATTGCTAGCCGTTGACCTACCGTTATTGAAGTTTAGAGTTGTTTGTTTTGGATCTAGCTTCAACACCTTATTTCGAAGGCATTATCTCTGTATTATTTATGACTAAGTTACAAAAAGTTAAAGCAGGCCTTCATCCGGGGACTCTGAAAAATATCATAACACACCCTATTTAAAAGATTGATTCTAATTGGTTCGTATTATACAGCAGCGGCTCGACTAGAGCCAATCAGAAGACTTGTTGCTGTCTTCGGTTAAACACAGCGTTCATCACTACACTTTTGACTCATACCCAAGATGATTCGTACTTATCGTGATTCGCATATGCGTTAACGGATTCGTTTCAGCAATGCGTCCGAGTGGACGCACATATTTCAAAACTATGCGTCTATTTCGATATTTGTGCGTCATAGACGCGGGACGCGCATGTAGAATATTCCCTGTTCTTAGCAAATTTGCAAAACATTCCAGTTAAGACGAAAAGTGTCGAACCCTGATTAGCCTGTGCAAACTTTACAGGCTAATCTGTGACGACACTTAATATACATGCATTTAACCCCTTTTCACTGAGGGAGGCTCATTAACTTCACATTTGTGGGAACCAGGAATCAATTAGGCAAGTCATCCCCCCACCTTCTTTCAACGGGACATTATAAAGACTTTCCTATGAGCAATAAACGCAATAATACCAGGTAGGGCTGATTTTCCCATGAAAACAGGAAACAGTGTTGACCAAACAGCGACATCAGCCACTGTCAACTGACTCTGAAACAAGACACAGATAGTTAACATTTTCATCAATAAATACATATATTGTTTCATTGTTATACTGACTACATAGTCAATTTATACCAGCAGAAAGTTTGGTAGATAACTTATTATATAAAACATTAAGTTGATAACAGCATGAGTTGGATGGAAGTATATTGTTTTATTATTACAACAAGAGCACCGCATAACAGGTGCCACGCTCGGCTGCGAAAGCTTCTCAGAATTTTTTTTTTTTTTTTTTTAAGAGGTCACAGTGACCTTGACCTTTGACCTAGTGACCCAAAATGGGTGTGTTGTGTAGAACTCATTCGTGCTAAAACCTTTACATTGGCTCTAAAATCTAAGTGCTTCCACCTACAACTTTGAAACTTCATATGTAGATGCACCTTGATGGACGGTGAGCAGGCTATGACAATACCTCGGGAAAACAGCCTCGCTAAAAATTATGACTGCTAAGAAAGTGAATGATTCAAGTTTTTGTGTAAGTAACTTATTTGCATACCTAGCTTAAGATTACTCAGTTATTTACATGTTATATCTAAAATGTGTATGCAGTGGACCAAAACATTTTAGAAACTTTGCCCAAGGGTCACTAAGGGATCTTTTCTGTACAGTTTTGTGAATATCTACACCGTGGTTTCAACAAAGATGTTGTTTCAATGAAAAATTGAGGCATGCCAGACAATCCACAAATGATCCCAAAAAATCAACCTTGACCACTGGGGAGGTGAAATATAGATGCACAATTCTAAAAAAACAACAAGTTCTGATCAGAAATCTAAAAATAATGATTTTTTTTTTTTCAAATTCTGAAAAAGATCATCATCAATACCCGAAAAGTCTACAGTAGCAACCCTTCTAGGAAATATTTATGTAATGCACATTGATGCAGATGTTATGATTGTGTTTAATGTGCATTAAATTTTAAATAATTTTTTGGGGAAGGGAAAATTACAAAAAGAGCTCTTACCCCAGTTAACATTTCTTTGCCTTTCAGCTCCCCGTCCAAGAAGGCAAGGAACTTCTGTATTCCCTGTACGAGGGACTCATCCATCTTCCCCTGAACTATCACACTTTGAAGGTACGGGAACACTGCAGGCTAGAATACAAGACATGTGAGTCTGGGAAAACAGGGCTTAATGTTGTAAAACGCTGTCCTAAATAAGCCTGTGCAGTCTACAGAGGCTAATCAGGTATGACACATTTCTATTTTATAGAATGTTTTGTTTAAAGCTGGTATCTTCCAGGGATGACACATTTCTATTTTATAGAATGTTTTGTTTAAAGCTGGTATCTTCCAGGGATGACACATTTCTATTTTATAGAATGTTTTGTTTAAAGCTGGTATCTTCCAGGGATGACGCATTTCTATTTTATAGAATGTTTTGTTTAAAGCTGGTATCTTCCAGGGATGACACATTTCTATTTTATAGAATGTTTTGTTTAAAGCTGGTATCTTCCAGGGATGACACATTTCTATTTTATAGAATGTTTTGTTTAAAGCTGGTATCTTCCAGGGATGACACATTTCTATTTTATAGAATGTTTTGTTTTAAGCTGGTATCTTCAAGGGATGACATATTTCTATCTTATAGAATGTTTTGTTTAAAGCTGGTATCTTCCAGGGATGACATATTTCTATTTTATAGAATGTTTTGTTTAAAGCTGGTATCTCCCAGGGATGACATATTTCTATTTTATAGAATGTTTTTGTTTAAAGCTGGTATCTTCCAGGGATGACATATTTCTATTTTATAGAATGTTTTGTTTAAAGCTGGTATCTTCCAGTGATGCCATATTTCTATTTTATAGAATGTTTTGTTTAAAGATCGTATCTTCCAGGGATGACATATTTCTATTTTATATAATGTTTTGTTTAAAGCTGGTATCTTCTATGACTGACTGACTGACAGACTGAATGAAAATCCAGTATATGCAGGAAAGTTTCCCCCCTAATCAGCTTGTGCAAACTTACATGCAGTTAACTCTTTCAGTGCTGGAGCCGAATTTTGAAGGCCTTTGCAAACAGTTTGGATCCAGATGAGACACCACAGAACGTGGCATCTCATCAGGATCCAAACTGTTTGCTATTCTGATAGTATTCTTTGAAAAAAAAAATGAAAAAAATGCTAATTTTAGAAATTCAGCAGACGACATTTTAGCAGACGACAAATTTCCCAGCATGCAAAGTGTTAAATCCATTTTTCCTGAGCAAGGCTCAAATATTTTCGGAACATATTCATATTTAACAATTGCACAAAGAGAAAGAATAATTAATGGACAGTTTACTTACAGATCTTGAGTGTATACAATGTATGTGAATAAAATACAATTTTGAATATTTAGGAGATTAATCTAAAAAATTAACTGTTAATATTAGTCTCACAGTTCACATTGGAAGTTATTAGATTCTCAAAAGTAAGATTTTAAGAGATAACAAATACCACTATACATACAAATATATCCATTGCATACAATTTGTATTCAGAAAAAAAACATTCTTAAGTATTATTATACCAAAAGCCATTTTAATAAAGTACCTATGTACCTTAAGAAATTTAAATCAAATAATTTTTGTACAGACAGCATTTTAAATCATATATTATTTTTGTACCGAGAGTTAATTTCAAGTGTTTGTACCTACAACCAGTGTGTTTTTTTTCCTTATAAAGTACCCATAAAAGGCACTTTCCCAATAGAAAAAAAACAACATAATTCCCAATGGACGTCCTGAAAATTCCCAAAATGAAGAAAATTTGCTCCCATTTCAGTCGTATTAAATGCATGAGAACAAATGAAATGAGAACTGAAACTAAACCTTTCAGCAAAAAGGCATCTTAAAGTATATTTAGTATGTTAGTGCAGTTAAGGACCAAACAATTAACAAGATAAACATTCTGACCAAATTTCATAAAGATTGGATAAAAACTGTGACCTCTATTGTCTTCACAAGGTTTTTCTATTATTTGACCTAGTGACCTAGTTTTTGATCCCAGATGACCCAAATACAATACCAACCCAGATTTCATCAAGATAAAGATTCTGACCAAATTTTTATAAAGATTGGATGAAAACTGTGACCTCTATTGTCTATACAAGGTTTTTCTATTATTTGACCTAGTGACCTAGTTTTTGACCCCAGATGACCCAAATACAATCCCAACCCAGATTTCATCAAGATAAACATTCTGACCAAATTTCATAAAGATGCGATGAAAACTGTGACCTCTACTGTCTACACAAACAAATTGCTGACAGTTTTTCTATTATTTGACCTAGTGACCTAGTTTTTGACTTCAGATGACCCAAATACAATCCCAACCCAGATTTCATCAAGATAAACATTCTGACCAAATTTCATATAGATTGAATGAAAACTGCGACCTCTATTGTCTACACAAAGTTTTTCTATTATTTGATCTAGTTTTTGACCTAGTGACCTAGTTTTTGACCCCAGATGACCCAAATACAATCCCAACCCAGATTTCATCAAGATAAACATTCTGACCAAATTTCATAAAGATTGGATGAAAACTGTGACCTCTACTGTCTACACAAGGTTTTTCTATTATTTGACCTAGCTTTTGACCTCGTGACCTAGTTTTTGACCCCAGATGACCCAAATACAATCTCAACCCAGATTTCATCAAGATAAACATTCTGACTAAATTTCATAAAGATTGGATGAAAACTGTGACCTCTACTCTCAACACAAGGTTTTTCTATTATTTGACCTAGTTTTTGACCCCAGATGACCCAAATACAATCCCAACCCAGATTTCATCAAAATAAACACTCTGACCAAATTTCATACAGATTGGATAAAAGACTGCGACCTCTATTGTCTACACAAGGTTTTTCTATTATTTGACCTAGTTTTGACCTAGTGACCTAGTTTTTGACCCCAGATGACCCAAATCAGGGGTGTCAATTGGCCAAAATCTAAATTCCTGAAAATAGGCCTATCGTTTTGGGGCTAGAGCAAAAAAGGGTTAATAATTTATGTAACTTTGTTTACTTTGTAAACATTATGTGAAAGTAAAATAATTTGTGTTTAAGATGACATTTTGTGACAATAATCTTACAATTCCAGAAAAAAATCCTCTGATTTATATCAATATCAAAATTGGTCCTTAAGGGCCAAAATCCTGATTTCAGACATAATCCTGAACTTTGACCCCTCTGCCAAATACAATCCCAACCCAGATTTCATCAATATAAACAATCTGACCAAATTTCATAAAGATTGGATGAAACTGTGACCTCTACTGTCTACACAAACAAATTGTTGACGGACGGACGCACGCACACACGCACGCACTCACAAAGGACGCCGGACATCAGACGGTCACATAAGCTCACCATGTCACTTTGTGACAGGTGAGCTAAAAAGACACTGAGACCCACTCAGTAGATATTACTATCTGAGTTTGCCAAATTTTAGGGGTTTTCCAACTAAAAATGTTGCGGTATAGGTACTCTTCACAATTGAGTTAAAAAAAACCTGAACCATTTTCCGAGGTTTTTAAGTGGGTGGTTGATTTAAAAAATAATAGGAGAATTGAAATGTATTTTTACTAAAGCTTTAAAAAGAAGTGGGGTATTGTTACATATTTTTGTCAAAATAACAAATGATTTCCCAATCTCCTAGATGGATATGCATTCCAGTTGCTATTTTAGCCTTGTTGTGGGAAAAACTGGGCTTATTGTATGTAAGTAAAGTGTCATCCCAGATGAGGCTAATCAAGGACAACAATTTCCGCTTTTTTGGATTTTTCCATTTAAAGAAAGTCTCTTTTAAATGCAAATCCTGTTTCGAAGGAAAGTGTTATCCCTGATTAGTGTCCCTGATTTGCTAGTGCAGACTGGACAGGCTAATCTGGGACAACATTTTACACAAATGCATTAAGTCCCATCATCCTAAAGCGCAGATCTATTACAACACAGTATTTTCTTACCAGCAGACATGCAGATTCCCAGTCCAGCCATTGGTCCACAGCTGACGGGTTCTCCTCTGTCACGGACCTTGCGAGAATCAGGCGGGCAGCAGCATTGGAGGAAAATATAAACTTTTCTGGGTAGACCTCCAAGACAGGCAGCTTGTGACTGCTCATGTACGGGACAACCCAGGCTGAAACACAAACAGGGGCCCGCCGTTAAAGCTAGACAATATAAACTCTTCATTATTTTAGGAATGGGACCACCCGGGTGTACATTGTCCAGGGTAATCATGGAACTTAGGCTGGAAATCCATGGTATAACATGGAATTCCATGGAAATCCCTGGAATTTGAAACAGTTTCCAGGGTTTTCCAGGATTTTGTTCTAGAAATGTCCATGAAACGTGGACTTTTTTTCCAAGCATTTTCCAGCCTTGGATGGAAAAGCATGGAAAAGGAATGGAAAACGCTGGATTTAGGCTGGATAACCATGGAAAATATTTCCAGATAGCATGGAAAGTGGAACATAGAATTTTTTAAGCATGGAAAAGACTCTATAACAATTTCAGCTGACCCTGGAAACAACTTAGACTTTATAAGAGGAGAAAATAACTTATAAAAATGCAACACATTTTATTCAAAGTAAATCAGAGTTCAACAATTTACACAACATATGAATAAAACATAAAACAATGTGCATAGTTTGGGCAGAAATAGTAGTAGTTATAGTAGTAGAAGTAGTAATGCTGGTGCTGGCAGTAGAATATGTTGTAGGAGTAGAAGTAAAAGTGGTTGTTGTATACGTTGTACAAGCAGTTAAACTACTGATAATTATACTATTGGTGCAAATTTAAGTGACAGTAGCAGTACTAGCAGTTATTATTGTGTTGTTGTTTTAGCATTTACCGGAATAGTAGCAGTAATGGTAGCAATAGTAGTATAAATAATAATAACAATACTAGTAGCAGCAGTAGTAGTAGTAGTTAAGGAAGTAGCATTAGCAGCAGCAGCAGTAGTAGTAGTAGAAGTAGTAGTAGTAGAAGTAGCAGCAGTAGTAGCAGTAGCAGCATCAGTAGCAGTAGTAGTAGCAGTAGTAGTTGAAGTACTTGTAGTAGTAGTAGTAGTAGTAGTAGTAGTAGTAGTAGTAGTGGTAGTGGTAGTAGTAGTAATAGTAGTAGTAACAGCAGACGCAGCAGCAGCAGCAGTAGTAGTAGTAGTCGCTGCAGCAGGAGTTGTAGTAGTAGTAGCAGCAGCAGCAGTAGCAGTAGTAGCAGCAGCAGCAGCAGGAGTAGTAGCAGCAGCAGCAGTAGCAGCAGCAGTAGCAGTAGAAGTAGTAGTAGTTGAAGCAGTAGTAGTAGTTGATCAGTAGTAGTAGTAGCAGCAGTAGTAGTAGTAGTAGTAGTAGTAGTAGTAGTAGAAGTAGTAGTAGTAGTAGTAGTAGTAGTAGTAGTAGAAGTAGAAGTAGCAGTAGTAGTAGTAGTAGTAGTAGTAGTAGTAGTAGTAGTAGTAGTAGTAGTAGTAGTAGTAGTAGTTGTTGTTGTTGTTGTGGCTGTTGTAATAGTAGTAGTAGTTTTGCAGAAGTAGTAGTAGTAGTAGTAGTACTAGTAGTAGAAGTAATAGTAGTAACTTTCAAAGCAATGTCTACAAGTTTAAATTCCTTAACCCTGTTCAAGGTGTATACTCACCCAATATTTAACTACAGTCCAGGTTTGCAATTAACAAACTATCTGATAAGCCTGTGTGTGAGTCAGAAATGTCTGCGGCTAATCTATTGGTTATAAAATATCACAGCCTTTTCTGATTGGCTGAGTTCAAATACAGAAAGTTTACCTGTTAGATTGAAATTCTGGAGTAGGCGTATTGTAGAAACTATCCAGGTTAAACTTGTTGTTAAAATGAAGTTAATGTAATTTCACAAACAGTAGAGTTAATGTGTTTTTCCATTAACAAGAATTTCTTAAAATAATAATGTATGGATATCATTTGGAAAGTGACATGAAATTTTGTTAAAAAGTGATGCATACAAGTGTTTCAGAAGTCTGTCTAGGAATAGAACAACAACTGAAGGTTTGTGCTTTTCATTATTTCTAAATATTCCTTTAAATTTATTCTTCTTATGTCATCATTGTAGATTTTTTTATGTGACATTTTAGCTAAAAGTATGGCAAATATAGAAGTTTAAAAGCAGCTGTCACACACATTTTCACTAAGTGCAGTTTGCAGCTTGATAAAGGAATTCCAATGTGGAGATATTAATAAGCTTGAATGTAGTATCGGAAGTTTATAATGCATGGCTAGAGAACTGAGGATAAGGGAGTTATGTGCTGTGCATGATGAGAACTCAATGCTCATTAATATTGTTAATGTTTATAAATAAATCAATTAAACCAATAGCATTGTTTTTTAGGTTTCACTGTGCATTTTCATACCAATAGAATTACACATCATTCTAATTATAGCAATAATAAATTTGTACTAATCATACCAACAAATTTTGTTATGCTATGCTTTGTAATGTATTAACTTCATTGTAAGTTATTATTTAAAGACCATTTTACTAAATATTTAAAACAATACTTGAATTATTTTCTATATTCATTTTCATTATGTGCTTTAACTGTAGCTGACCAGTTGATGGAAGATACTGCAGAGTTTGGCAGGGAAATAACCCAAGACAGCAAAGCGGCTCTTTTGGCGCATTTACCAAGAGGACTAACATGGCCACAAATTCATAATTAATATTGTTATGCCCCGGGCTCATATAAGTAATTTAGTGTTAACCACCTGAAAGTATTTTGTCTTTTCGGTATCCAATATTTTGGTCTAGTTTCAATTACAGGACTGGTTATTTTTATATGAATTAGCAAATTAGCATAACTTTCATATAGCAATATCTAAATATAAAATTCCTATATATGTTTGAGTTTCCAGATACATACTAGTGTACCCTGTTTTGGGGCATTTAAGAAAACAACAATATAAATTTCAAAATAAAAGAGAGTCATATAAAAATATAAGTTAAATCACCAATTCATTCACTTGAAAGTCTCAGTTTTCCTGTGTGGTTGCCTGTTTGCAAGTAGATTAAAGCCCGCTTGCAAACTTTAAGAGAATAAATTTCAGTAAATGGAAAAGAAATAATTGTTAACTACTTAGGATCGTAAATGTTCGCTCAAATACAAAAAAGCCAGATGTACCGAATTGAGCAGTGATATGAAATATCTAAAATATATTAAAATATGAATGAGCATTGAAGTATAGATATTCAATCATATGATTGCTGCACATTAACTTTTACAGATGAATGTAAAAAACTTATGACTTTCTTGTAATATTGTTTGCTTTGTTTTTCTTTCAGAGATCATGCAGGAGCCCTACAGTATAACAGCAGTACAAGTTCTATAAAAGATCCACGACCTACTGAAGCCCAGCTAATTAACAAAAAAGTTTTTAAAAACTGTAATTTTATCCCACCTGGGTACTTATAATTTACTAATCTGCCTACACAAGTTTTAGACTTGCAATTATATTTTAAAATGTCACTTGGAAAGTAATACATGTACATGCATTATGTTCTGAATTTCTTTGAACAATAAAATTATATAAAAGTATTTTAATGAAATTAAGCACCTAAATTGCATTCAAGTGAAAGTAGCTGAGAACAAGATGTGTTTGTGAAACACAATGTCCCCCTATATGACGTTTGACCTTGAAGGATGACCTTGACCCTTCACCACTCAAAATGTGCAGCTCCATGAGATACACATGCATGTCAAATATAAAATTGCTAGCTTCAATATTGCAGAAGTTACATTACATGAGCAATTTTGACCCATATATTTGACCTAGAAGGATGACCTTGACCTTTCACCACTCAGAATGTGCAGCTCCATAAGTTACACATGCATGCCAAATATCAAGTTGCTATCTTCAATATTGCAAAAGTTTTCATAAAATAAGCGATTTGGGCCACATATATTTGACCTTTGACCTTGAAGGATGACCTTGACCTTTCACCACTCAAAATGTGCAGCTCTATAAGTTACACATGCATGCCAAATATCAAGTTGCTATCTTCAATATTGCAAAAGTATTCATAAAATAAGCGATTTGGGCCACATATATTTGACCTCTGACCTTGAAGGATGACCTTGACCTTGACCTTTCACCACTAAAAATGTGCAGCTCCATGAGATACACATGCATGCAAAATATCAAGTTGCTATTTTCAATATTGCAAAAGTATTCATAAAATGAGCGATTTTGGCCACATATATTTGACCTCTGACCTTGAAGGATGACCTTGACCTTGACCTTTCACCACTCAAAATGTGCTGCTCCATGAGATACACATGCATGCCAAATATCAAGTTGCTATATTCAATATAGCAAAAGTTATTGCAAAATGTTAAAGTTGGCGCAAACCAACCAACCAACCAACAGACCAACCAACCAACAGACCAACCAACAGACAGGGAAAAAACAATATGTCCCCCACTACTATAATGGGGGACATAAAAATAGTATCCTTGTGCTCATGGGCAGCTACATATATTGTGACATACATGAAGCAGCTAAAATAACTTAAATTTTTCATTTTGTTTCTTGTATATCGTTTGTACAGGGTTCGTGAATTGTTACTGTATATTACTTGACTTGCTTGTATTTTGTTACTTTGAATACATGTTGTGAAGGTTGCATTATACTTTTTAACTTTTAAAGTAGCGCCTGTTCTGTTATGAAGGGGCCTGATTTATGATAATGGACCTAGAGGCTTTGTAAGCATGTATTAAACAACACTTGTTTGATCTGAATAATTTGTTAAATAAATGTAACACAATTTGTAATCTGATGTTATATTTTGATGAATTGTGAACAAAATAATACATCGAAGAAACTAAGGCATTATGTTGATGTTTTGTTTTGTTTTAATCTAACCTTAAATTATGATTTACTTAAGCTGTGAGTATTGTATTCATTTAATACATGAATATTGTTTTTAGACCAGAATTTTCTTTTTCAATTCAGTGACCATGGTAAACTCTGGACAATTTTCCATGTTATACCAGGCGTCCATGGAATATTAAACATGGAAAAACCCTGGAACATTTTCCAGGGTTTTCCAGCCAGCATGGACAAAATACCGTCCGAATACTCCATGTAATCTGGAAAACCCTGGAAATAAATCCATGGTTTTCCATGGTTTTCCAGATTACATGGAGTATTCGGACGGTATTTATTCCATGCTGGCTGGAAAACCCTGGAAATTGTTCCATGGTAATTATTCCAGGGAGCCTGGAAAACCATGGAAACTATTCCAGGCTATTTCCACATACCATGGACAATTTTCCACCCTTTTTGTTTTAAATATTGACGCTGGAAAAGGCTGGAAACTTAGTCCGAATACTCCAGCCTCATATTTTCCATGGATTTCCATGGAAAACCCTGGACAAAGTACACCCGGGCAGTGCCCTTCGGATCAGGAAGAATTGCCTTGTATTGACTAAAATGGGAAATATGTGTTATGAAAAATGCTTCAAAATTCAGAATAAAACTGATTTCAAAATTACTGACGTGAAAATTTAAGAACTGGATGGGGAAATTAACTTAATGTTTTTTGTCTTTTCTTGTTGTTTTTTTTTAAACCAGGTTACCTTCAATTATGAATTTCAGGAAGCCATTAAGTAAAAATATATATTTTTTTGAGATTAGCAATAGGGCTAAACCTTTTGATAAACAAGACCCCCATAATGGCTTTATGAATTGTATTACTACAATTTTAAAAACAAAAAGTTAAAAAAAAAAAAAAATGTAATAAAATTTCAATCTTGAAGTTTATTACCAGCAGCTATTTCAAACAAAACTGTAACAATCTCCAAATATTGGAAGCAATATTTCCAAAATTATCAATCATACCCTGGGAGATTGAACTTCTAATGTTGAACAATAAATGGAGTGGAAAAAAAATCAACCAACAATAATAAACTGATAATCAACAGATATAACTTATCAACATAATTTCAATAATATAGATATAAAAAAGGCAATTATTTGCACCTACCTTCATGTTTCACTTCCTGAAACTCCAATTTTTCTTTGGCTATTTCAGCACTGATAAAAATCTTTAGTGCCTGGAAATTCCCTGCATCAGTGTATAGCTTCATTCCTGTTTTTTTCCGAAACCTCTGAAGAAAAACACTTCATAAAAGAGATATTTGTAAATCAGGACTTTCAGCGTGATAAATTAAATTATATAGTGTTCAGTTACAAATGCCAGACTACCATTTTCCGTCCAATTATCTTGGCTTGAATTTTTTTCTCCATTTTGGCATTAAAAAATGGAGCGCCCATTATGCATGGTAGCACGCTATATGTGGATTTCTTGGGTAATATCAATTAATTAATTAATGCCCATGAAATTATTTGTATACAAAACTGATGTACTTGGTAACAAAAATACTTTAAAATGATGCAATATATTCCCCAAATGTCGCGCTTACTTTGGAAAATTTCCTCCCCTGTTTCAATTGTGTTGAATATTTTTTTCCTAAAATGGAATCTCTTTCCCTAAATCAAGAAAAAGGCCCTGTTCACATAAAAACATTAGTACCTAAAATTAATCAGTGCACAGAAACAAACGAACTGGTGTGTAAAAATTTACTTCAAACCTACATTGCCAAAGCGGCATTAAAATGGAGCAAAATCAAACCAGATGTATGTTAAAGTAATTAAACATTCTCATTGTTTTTAACCTGTTTGATCTCTCTGTCCTACAAGAAATAAAAATAATGTTTCACTGTCAAATTGGCTTCAAAACATGGCAAAGTGTCTATTTTAGTGCTGGGTCCCCACACATGACTTAAGTCATGACTTAAACGGTGTTTTTATACACGAACCAAAGGAAAGAACATTGTTAGGGGCAGGGTTACAATTTGTCTACTGAATGGTATAACTAGTGTAACTGAAATTTTGTATATTTGTCAGGAGTACATATCTTTACGAAATACATTTGTAGCATTTACCACATTTTTTGCATTCAAAATATTTCAGCTTTGAAATTATGGTAACTGCTCCTTTCTTTGTTATTTTTTTTTTTTAATAATAAATAATAAATTGTACATGTATTACGCTATAAACTTTGTTTGATGAAATCTCATGGGAACATAATAAATAGCAAGGACTATAACTATGTTGTTTTTTCTTGCAAACTAAATTAATTGCTTCCCAAATGAAGCTTAAATTAGGAGGTGAATTTTAAGTCATTTATAGTGGAGAAAAATAATTTTTGCTCCATTTCAAGCTGAAAGGGTATCATTGAAATGAAATTAAAATAGATTCATTTTGCTGAAAAGTATTTTTTCTAATAAACAATCATGCCTTAAAATCGCTTGGTGCACTTGTCCACTGATAAAATGATTGCAAAATTGTACTGGTCTGCAAGCACATATTACTTTTCCACATTCTGTTTTATGGGTTTAAGTTTTCACTTGACAAGGTGACATTTTATAACATATTAAAAGATAATGCAGACATCTCTAAAGTTCGTTAAAAAAAAATTTCGACAAGATGTGAGACTTAATTAAAAACGCCTTTGCAGAATTTGTTTTCATCAAAAGACGTTCAGAGGATTCCCCAAGAATGTAACAAGCTTTGGATTGAAAGTTAAGCAGTAAGAGTAAATCCAGATAGACTAGCGAGAGATTCTGATTAAGTCAAGTGAAATACATGTAGTAACCTTTTGAACATTATTTCAGCAGCTTAATTGACTTCAATGATAGTTACACATCAAGTAAATTACACTGCTGATCCGCTATAACGCAATTTCCGTCATAAGAGGATCGGAAATGGGCTCCTTTGTTATGCACCTATATTTGTACATGTAGATCCTATAATCCTCACACTTTTAGATGTTTATTTTAATAAAACCACTTCAACGTAAAGCCATGAAATGAATCAGACCAATGATAAAATCAGTTCAGCGTCGAAGATCAGAAGAAGAGAAAAACCAAGTATGAATATGATAAAGTCTATGACTCGATCCAAGCGGAAACGGGACTTTGTTGGGTCTTGGCTAATTGATTTCCCTTGGCTTGAAAACTTTGCCGGTGTGTGTAAATGTAAACTTTGTAAGGAGTTTCCTTTATTAGCGGATAAAAGAAGTGGTTTACAGTCAATCTTGTATTAAGAGACCACTCAAGGGAGTAATCAAAAGTGGTCTCTTAATAAAACGGTCTTTGAATACAAAAGGCCATTCTGGAAGAATGCTTACCCTCAATTTTAATCTATATGAAGGATTATCTCTTTTATCCACAATGATTTTAACTTTTATAATAAAATGAATATAAACACAATACATAAACAATATTTTACTTATAGTGTGTTTTATTTTTCACTTATTATAAATTATCATAAATCAATTGTGTGTACATATTTATTTGCAAAAACAACATAGACAAGGAAATATTTTTCCTAAGAACAAAGAATTTTGCTAAAAATGTGTAACAGTCTACATATACATGTGTACAGCTAAAACTAGAAATAAATGTCAGAAGCCAAAAGCTATGATATATTATCACATGTATTTCTCTTTCCGTTTCTATATTGCGCGTTTTTTTCACCCGAAACATTATTTTCCACGTCTTCAAGCACCTCGGCTTTACGCTTAAGAATGTTCTGAATTTGGGTCTTTCCGACTCCAATCTCGTCTGCGATTTTACGTGCACTTATACTCTTTGACAATTCCAAAACCCGAATTTTCTCGTTCAACGTTAACACTTTTTGTTTTGACATTTTAATTTCTGCATGTACGCTTAAGGAAATCTAACTCGATTATGATACATAATGAGCTGAAAAAATTAAAACACGTCAATTGAAAACAAACATTCAGACCTGGTTGGAAAATTTATTAAGTAAATAACAATGTGATTGGCTTACAAATATCTACTAATTAGCATTATTACAAATTGGTAATGTACGGATTTCGACAGATGTTGCCGATTAATAGTTTATTTTCCGCACTTCTCAGGAAATGTTTGTCGCGTACAGTGCATTGTTTCTGCACCTGTTATCTATACTCGAGAAAAATCGGCATTGTCTCTTAACGATCCACATAGTAAACTATTTAAGCTGTAGACTGTGCGCAATACGTTCCCCTATTATTCAACTCAATAAATTAATACGCAGTCTACAACAATACCGGTCAGAACCGGTCAACGAGACAAAGCATAATCATAATGGTTGTGAAAACAAAGCAGAGGTGTAACAGTACATCTTATCGGCTTAAATAAACAATTAACACGGATTTGTCCCTGAAAGATCGATAGATTAACCACTTTTACCTCTTAGTGGTCGCTTAATACAAGATTCGGACATCAAAATACACACAAATCAGCGGTCGCTGGTCGCGTAAGACAAAAGTCGCTTAATACAATATCATTATATAGCGAAAAAGCTCCGTGGGATTTCAAAATGGTCGCATAAGACAAAGGTCGCTTAATACAAGTGGTCGCATCCACAAGATTGACTGTATTTAATGGTCAGCCTTTGTGCAGGAGAGACACTTTGACATCTCATGAGAAAAGCAATTGCCACAGACAATGCACAATTAAATATGATGATGAACTTTGTAAAAAAACAAGAGCTGTCAGAGGACAGCGCGCTCGACTATTCGAGTGCTTGACAGTATAACGTAAGCCATCATGGAGAGGGGGGTATAATGTGGGTGTGTGATCATTTAATAGATGATCTTTAAAAAAAAAAGAAAAAAAAAATTTGGGGGAGGGGGATTCTGGAGTAGGGTGTGGGGGATGGTTTGGGTGGAGTCCGTTGTGGTATGTCAGGTAAGTGTTGTTTTGTCAAAGTATGAATCAAATGTGATCATAAATAAAGAAGTTATGGCAATTTAAGCAAAATGTTCAATTATCTAAGTATAAAAAATGCTTGATACAGTTGTCTGCTCTTGTTTATTGGTTGGGGTCATGTTGGTAAAGAAGCATGCAAAATATTAAAGCAATATGTCAAGGGACAATGAAAATATTTGGGGTGGTACGCAAACTTTAACAGTTGCATGCTAACAGGAACGCTAACGCCGACGCCGGGGTGAGTAGGATAGCTCCACTATATATATTTCATATATAATAGTCGAGCTAAAAATGAAATAAAAGTAAGTGAATTTGATAAAACCTTAAAAAAGGGAACTTTGGTGAGATTATTAAATATTCAAGATGGTATCATGTGTGACTTAAAAGTGTTTTTATTATATGGACATCTTGCGTGTATTTTTTGCTCATGTGAATTTTCTAGGTAACTATGTTTATTTCTTTTCAATATTATAGTAACTAAGGTTCAGTTTATAGAGCTGGCTTGGTAATTTACTACAGAGACTTTTCTTTTCAATATTATAGTAACTAAGTTAAGTTTATAGAGCTGTCTAGGTAATTAACTACAGAGAATTTTCTTTACAATATGTATAATATAGTAACTAAGGTTCAGTTTATAGAGCTGGCTTGGTAATTAACTACAGAGACTTTTCTTTTCAATATTATAGTAACTAAGGTTCAGTTTATAGAGCTGGCTTGGTAATTAACTACAGAGACTTTTCTTTTCAATATTATAGTAACTTAAGTTCAGTTTATAGAGCTGGCTAGGTAATTAACTACAGAGACTTTTCTTTTCAATATTATAGTAAGTACCGTTCAGTTTATAGAGCTGGCTATGTAATTAACTACAGAGACTTTTCTTTTCAATATTATAGTAACTAAGGTTCAGTTTATAGAGCTGGCTATGTATTTAACTACAGAGACTTCTTTTCAATATTAAAGTAACTAAGTTTCAGTTTATTGAGCTGGCTAGGTTATTAACTACAAAAAAAATTCTTTTCAATATTATAGTAACTTAAGTTCAGTTTATAGAGCTGGCTAGGTAATTAACTACAGAGACTTTTCTTTTCAATATTATAGTAACTAAGGTTCAGTTTATAGAGCTGGCTATGTAATTAACTACAGAGACTTTTCTTTTCAATATTTTAGCAACTAAGGTTCAGTTTATAGAGCTGTCTAGGTAATTAACTACAGAGACTTTTCTTTTCAATATCATAGTAACTAAGGTTCAGTTTATAAGAGCTGGCTAGGTAATTAACTACAGAGACTTTTCTTTTCAATATTATAGTTACTAAGGTTCAGTTTATAGAGCTGGCTAGGTAATTAACTACAGAGAATTTTCTTTTCAATATCATAGTAACTTAGGTTCAGTTTATAGAGCTGGCTATGTAATTAACTGCAGAGACTTTTCTTTTCAATTTTATAGTAACTAAGGATCAGTTTATAGAGCTGTCTAGGTAATTAACTACAGAGACTTTTCTTTAACATATTAGGCCAAAACAAAATAATTTTGTGGTTATGGTTCCCCGACCAAGCCTATTATTTTGCTGCGACCCTACAACATTTAATTCAAAATTAAAGCCAAAAGAAAAAAAATTGCAGTAAAATTAAAACTGTACCAGACGAACAGTTTTTAGCCATGCCGCCTTTTTTAGCAAAACACGATTTTATCGCGCGCACCGTTAGCCTCATGGGCAAGGCGCTTTACATATTAAATGCATAGAGCGTCTGCGTCGATTTGGAGAAATCATTTTCTTTGTCAATTTTATTTTATGTTTTACGTAAATTGTGCGACCACGCTCCGTAATTCAGGCCAATTTCAGGGCTTTTAAAGCCTTCAGTTCCGAGACGATTTTCAACAAAATTGAACCCATCTTCAGATGTCACAAAGATGGGTTTATGGAGGTGTCTCTTGCCACAACTGAAGGTATGTTTTTCATGGTGGGTTGTGTAAAAGTGATTTTTTTCACTGAAAATGTGTATTGGAAAGATGGCTGTTTTTGTATATGCACAAATCTTGAGGTAAATCTATTTTGTAATTAAGCCATGTTCTTCAAAGTATTTTTGGGTTTTTGTCAGTCAACATTTACAGTATTTTTCTTTATATAAGTTTTCTGAAGTTTGTTTTTGATATTGATAAAAATTCAATGCATGGCTACAGCCAAGTTGAAGCCATGAATTGAACATTCATCTTAAATCAGCAGTTAAAATGGTTTTTGAGCTAGATTGTCAATGTATGTATTGGAAGAAAACCGTTCAACAAAATAAAATAAAAAATGTTTTTCCTACCTATCTACCCTAATTTTGTTTTGCCTGTAACCTGAACCACAACATTATTTTGTCTTGGCCTTATAGTAACTAAGGTTGAATTTATAGAGCTGGCCTGGTAATTAACTACAGAGACTTTTCTTTTCAATATTTTAGTAACTAAGGTTCAGTTTATAGAGCTGGCCTGGTAATTAACTAAAGTGACTTTTCTTTTCAATATCATAGTAACTAAGGTTCAGTTTATAGAGCTGGCTAGGTAATTAATTACAGAGACTGTTCTTTTCAATATCATAGTAACTACATATAAGGTTCAGTTTATAGAGCTGGCCTGGTAATTACCTACAGAGACTTTTCGTTTCCATATTATAGTAACTAAGGTTCAGTTTATAGAGCTGGCTAGGTAATTAATTACAGAGACTTTTCTTTTCAATATCATAGTAACTAAGGTTCAGTTTATAGAGCTGGCCTGGTAATGAACTACATACCGTAATTACTCTATGTTTTCGGACACTTAAAAATAATTATTATTTTACTTGTCCGAAATCTTAGATACGAAAAATATTCACAAAATACAGGTGTCCGAAAACTTAGAGTTGAAAATTGAAGTGTCCGAAAATAGCGTTAATTGTATCAACGACTACCGGTAATAGCACGCGCTTGTAAAATACCATGCCGTATTGTATAAATAACAGTAATATATGTTTTCACTGCATTTTAAATAATTTTAAATGCTTAATTTATTTGACAGAAAGTTACTACAAGGTTGTACTTTGACCAACGAGTTCAAAGATTAGCATGTGATGTACCGATACTCGCTAGTATGAACCTGTAATTAACGAAATAAAACTGCAAACTATGAATTCTTTGTTTGTTCATTTCCGATAGTTGTTGTCTAACACCTTCCTTTGTTTGTAAAACTTGAAATAGGGTGCATCACACTTTGAAGCGTTTAGTATTTGTCGCAGTTATTTTACTGAGAAGGGGTACCGGTAGTACCATTGCGGTATATAAATGAACTGTTAATTGGCACTACCCCTGGTAATTGTCATAACGCTTATGCTATCAGGGGAAACCAGTGTTTAATACCGGTTTATTAGGTTATTTACCCAATAACGCAAATGTAATGGTCCGTTGCCCTTATGCATGCACCTGCCATGTTTTATGATGTTAATCTGGTTGTAAAACCCTTTGATCGAAGTGTCATTACATATCGAAAACAGGACCGAAATTTGGTAAAATACTGGTAGCCCAGAAAAATATACTGTCCTAAAACTTAGAGACATTAATTATGGATGAAAACTTGTGTGTCCGAAAATTTGGAGTCACGAAAAATAATTATTTTTGCTAAAAAATGGGGTGTCCGAAAACTTAAGAGTGTCCGAAAACATAGAGTAATTACGGTAGACCTTTCTTTTCAATTCTATAGTAACTAAGGTTCAGTTTATAGAGCTGGCTATGTAATAAATTACAGAGACTTTTCTTTTCAATATTATAGTAACTAAGGTTAAGTTTATAGAGCTGGCTAAGTAATTAACTACCGGGGGTACAGAGACTTTTCTTTTCAATATTATAGTAACTAAGGTTCAGTTTATAGAGCTGGCTATGTAATTAATTACAGAGACTTTTCTTTTCAATATTATAGTAACTAAGGTTAAGTTTATAGAGCTGGTCTGGTAATTAACTACAGAGACTTTTCTTTTCAATATTATAGTAACTAAGGTTCTGTTTATAGAGCTGGCTAGGTAATTAACTACAGAGACTTTTCTTTTCAATATCATAGTAACTAAGGTTCAGTTTATAGAGCTGGTCTGGTAATTAACTACAGAGAATTTTCTTTTCAATATTATAGTAACTACGGTTCAGTTTATAGAGCTGTCTAGGTAATTAACTACAGAGACTTTTCTTTTCAATATTATAGTAACTAAGGTTCAGTTTATAGAGCTGTCTAGGTAATTAACTACAGAGACTTTTCTTTTCAATATTATATTTACTAAGGTTCGGTTTATAGAGCTGGATAGGTACATGTAATTAACTACATGGGTAAACAGACTGCAAAACCTGTCAAAGGCAGAGCTCCAGATAATTTTTTCAGCCAAGGGGTATTTCACTCATGAAATTTTTAATTGACGAAAAATCAAAATCCGATAATTTTAAGGAGTATTTATGTCCAAAGGATCAAAATTTATAATAAGTTGTACATGTAGTGTTAACTCGCTATAACAAGCAGTCATGTACACAATAAAGCAATCTCTTTTGTTTTACCAGTTGTTCTGGGTTTTTTTGCCTTTGGCTTATAAGCAGTCATGAATCTATTTTTCCGACTTGATTCGGCAAGCCAATGTTTAGCACACACTGTACAGCCACGATCAAAATCTTCTACGCTTGGCCCACAAAACTTGTTTATTATATGTGTATTTCGGCTGCCATTTAAAAATTAAGCGCTTGAAGGAAAAAGGTTTTTCCATAGAGATGAACTGATAGCAAAAATTAAATGCTTGAAGTTGGGCGATTTGGGTTTTTATTGAATGTGATGTCAAATGTTTTCACCATAAGCGTATACATGTATCGATTCTCATCAATGCAGCGGGGAGCCGTTGTGTCAACATCGGCCTTTATCGTGGGCCAAAATGAAATGATACCGTTCTGACTGAGGAGTATATTAGGCCAGGGACCACATTATATACATAGATGGTCATGTCCAATCTCTTGCACGACGGTTACATTACATTCACCTCTTTTCATTTGTGAAGTGCGTGGAATGATTCCATCTGCGTAAAAGGGCAATAAAATAGTTCCAAAGAGTTGCATTAAAACTCGCAAGTTTTTGCACGATGTATCGTAAATTTAAAATTCCTATTTCATTATTTTACGCCTCTGATCCTAAAAATGCCAAATCAAATATACTTTGAATGCGTTTGTTCGGTTTTACCCAGTTTCTGGGCAATAAGCATGCTGAGCGTTTCACAGAGGTGTATGTGAGAGCAAGGAACGACAAATCTGCGTGGAGATTGGGTCATGTCACTACGTTTTTACCGTTGTGGACACAATGACGGGAACCAGTCATGTTTACATGAATTTATATGCATGTATAAACGGCTTATACGCTTTGAAATTGCACATGATGCGTAATCCGTATTTAGCCAGGAGTTTTTTTACTCAACAAAATTTTAAGTCATGCGTATTTTCTTTTTTTCATGCGTATTTTACGCAAATACGCATCCTATCTGGACCTCTGGTCAAAGGACCACTCAAAGTGTGTCAACAATTAAAATGTCTGACAGATAAAAAAAAGTTGACATAATACATTATGTAAGAATATACACCTGACAGGTGTTGCAATAGATGGCCAAAAAAATTGGCCAATTTGTTTTTTTCTTTCTTACACTACACTAATACTAGTAATAGTAATACATTACAAATAAATGTCAAAATGGTCTCACAAACACTTGCATTTTCTGTTTCAATTTACAACCGTACTTTGGTTACATTGATAATTCATATTAAATATAAATAGTATGTTGTTCCCCAAATTTAGTTTAAAAAAATCCCAATCAACTATTTTACTTCCAGAAGTTTGTAAAGTGTAGCAAGAGGCTGTTTTGAAGTTTAAAGTGCATTTATGTGAAGGATTGGCTGTTTAATGAGTTTTTTATCCAAAAGTAAAGAAATACAAACCATAACTTTTTTCCAATTTAAGTTTAATTTATAAATATACAAAAATTTCTACATTAAATAGAGAACAATTCACCTAAGTCATCACTGACTCAAAACTGCTGAAACACTTTGTTGTCTAAATTTATAAAATTTCTTTTTGTTTGAATTGAAAAGGGGGACAATTTTCTTGTTTAATTAATACATTTCCATGTGTAATATGCAACATTCAAAAGCAAACGACTATCTTAGTATCAGGGGTTTTTTTTACTCAGAAAGTGAAGCCGATATTCAGCGTCTTCCCCTACCAGAATTTTTCCCCTAAAACTACCATTTCCCCTCCAAAAATAAAATTTTTCACCAAAATATAATATTTTACCCTCAAAGAAATGTTATTTTTTCTTTTGGGAAGTTGACACTTATCCAATTTGTACCATGTACAACGATCTCGCTCTCTCTCACTCCCGACGAACACTCAAATCTGGGAATCCCAGTGATTCTATATATAGCTCTTAAATTACGTCATGGAAACCGGGCAACTAATCGTATTAATCATGTGACTATTTTACTGGATTCTGGTCTTGCGCGAGAAGGGTGTTTCGTCAATTAATTACCGGAAACCAGTCGAATTTAACAAAATAAAACGTTCTGACTCGGAAAATATTAATTGCGTTGACACATTTTTTAAGAATGAATCATCAAAAACCGTTGAAACCCAGCATGATTCGGAGGTACATGTAATCAACATGGATTAATACTGTCGGATTATTGTGAAAGTGAAAGTAGACGATCGGCAGCTGCCGCACCTTTCCCTTCCAATACTGTAGCAGATCTTAATCGTCAACCCATTCATCATGAAATTGAAATCACAATATGGACATCGTTCCCCGGCCCCATTTGAAAACATTTCCCATTATTAGATCTACCCCTGCAACTTTATTTAGGACTTTGACTTTAATATCATACTTGTTCATGTGTTTAAGAACAAAAGCTCAGAGACATGCCTCTTTTTCTAAAAAAAAACCTGAAGTCTGTAGGCGAGTTATAGACATTGAAATAAACAGTTTTTATTTGTACCCCAAATATGTCTCTTTCGCGCTCGATTTTCCCCTTTTACCCAGCGTCCAGCGTCTTCCCCTTTTTCTAAAAAAAAACCCTGAGTATGAGAATTCTATAAACCATCCGAAATGTAAAATACCCGGTTTAACATCACTGTTGAGTTTAAAATATGGCAACACATTGTTTATTAACAGTAGCACATTGAAATTACTAACAGGAGAAAGTAAATATTACAAAGTAGTCAATACCTGCACAAAATTATGTTTTTATTAATTCCTCAATGGAAATTCAGTCAAAACGTGGACACTACTGACAGCACGTTGCATCACTTCAAACGCTTCAAGATCAGGGGAGATAATTTTGTAAACAACTCTCCAAATTGAAGATTGTCTTGCAAGGAAGTTAATATCGTTTCCTTAGTTTTAAGTCACCGATTAAGTACCAAAATAAAGTTTCTTGATTTTTTTTACTGTTTTCAATTAATTGAGAAGTAGAATGGTATTTTGTCTTTAGACCATTAAACAATGGCTGCCGGACAAACTGTTCGAGAAAGTTTTTCTGTGACAGAGGACAGTCCGGTTGTTTTTGTCACAGAACCAAGCCCACACTTCCTCTGCCCGTTTTGCAGGAAGCTGTACCAGGAACCTGTGATTATAAATGGCTGCGGACATACCATATGTAAACAGTGTGCGTCGACCATCGACAAGTGTCCCATTGATCATAAAGTCTTTGTTCGAGAACAAATGATAGTGAACAGGTAAATAAATAATTGTAGTGAACGAGACTCCATTTTTGTTCTTCTTGTTTTACCCTTTCCCACATAGAAGCAAAGTGAAAATAGTTATGTGCAAACAGCATAAAACCAGAACAGTCTGCGAGTAACTCGCAATATGTTTAGGTTTCATGCTGTTTGCTGCTCATCAATATCAAAGGATTCTTCTTCTTCCATGTGATGTACAAATCTCACTCTAGAGCATACTCGTACATTTCAAATGAAGGTTGGACATGAAGCCTTTTAAATTTGAATCTAGTAAGAAAGGTCTTTAATTAAATTTAACTTTTTGAGATACTACAAATGCGTCAAGATAAGGTTCTAAGGGGTAAAGGGTTATCTCTTATGATTGACATGCCTTCTCAAAGGTAGCAATGCGCTTCAGGTCCTTTAGTTCTGTCTACCATAACTTTAAATGTCGCTTTTAATGATTTTTGAGTGGTGCGACTTTAACGTAAATTAAGGTATGTCAATACTATGTAAACAGAATGCTGAAGTTTCTTTAGCTACAGGCAGGGTTCGATATTAACTTTTTTTAGAGCAAGACCGTCGGACCAGCTCCTCTTAAAATGTACTAGCCTGAACCTGATGTCTACTAGACCATAAATGACATAATCATAGCAAATTAACACAATTGTGTCATGTAACTGTTTAATCAGGATTTATCAGTAAATAATCAGTGAACACCAGATTTTTTTTATGCATAGAGTAAAACAATAAAATGAAACCTTTTTTTTTTGCTTTTCTTTGTCAAATTCAAGCCATGGGAACAGACTCAATTTTTCATCTAGGATAAAATTGATGTTTTCGTGTTTCTTAATATTAAAGTTTCATGTCAGTTTGAGCGTCGGATTCTTTCTTATTAACTGATTTGTCGGACGAAAATCTGAACTTGAACAAAGCCATTCTTTTAATAACATTCTCTTGTCTGCTACGCAATAATGTTTACATTGACGATACCGATTTTCGATAGAAGTCGTAAAATAATGCTCGACAGTTTAACGACACTGCAGAAAATCATTAATATTCATGACAACTTGACCAATAGAAACCAGCAATTTCTGCATGAAGCTCTCCTTTACGTCTAAAAATACAAATGAATCATGTGAATGCTCCGCGTTTATTTAAATACACTAGTTTTGTTTTAATGTAAATAACAGATACGAGAGTAATTTTACACATTAAAAATAAAGGTTTTCACAGCAGTTAGTTATAGTTATATATATGAATCAGTATAGATTTTTTTTATGTACGACAAGTCGGACAAGCTAGCCCGCAGTTTTACTAGCCCGACCACCGATCTTACTAGACAATGTCTGTCGGACGTGCCTTAGTGTCGAACCCTGGCTACAGGTCTTTCAGCATTATGAGTGAACATGACTACTATGCTTTTCATCAGAGCCTTTTAGAAAAGTGGCCTGAATTTTCATTTAAGAAATACCCATCTACCTAAGTGCCCTTTTATTATCTTTTTGCGCTTGGTTTAGCTCTGGTGTAATATAGAAAATATTATAGAGCACATTCAAATAAGAAAAGCGTCAGGCCCATTGCAAGCTGTGGATCAAAGCCTCTGCATACAAGCTTAAAAAAAATCACACCCCTTGAAGTTATTTAAACAATGATCTGTATCATTAAATTCTTGAATGAAAGTTTGAAGCATTTAAACAAAAAATGCTAATGCAAATATCTCTATAGCCTACTATTAGTACTCAGTAATTGTTACATGTATCAGCGTTTCCGTTAATGGACGTCCGGGCGTAAATTACGCCCAAAATTTGCAGTCGTATGTCCACTTTAGACATGGTGGAAGTCACTTGGACGTCCGATAATCAGCATGTATGCTGTTTTCTAATATACGGGATGTACAAATCACAACAGTTAATCTGGTCATTCACTCTTTTAACTGCGTTCCGCGCTTATTCACCATAAAAGCGACATGGGGTAATCAGGGTTCTCAATAAGAGCCGGCCGCCGGCCAAATCGGCCGTGTGAAATCAGATTTTGGGCGGTTGAAAATGGCACAGATTTGGAAAATCGGCAATTGACTTTTCGAAATTTGCGTGTCTTTTCAGTAATTTTGCTCCTATTTGCTATTAAGCAAAGACATCGATTAATTATCTCCCTTAATGCATTACAACAACAATGAAAAGGCACATATTGGAATTGGTCAAAAAGCAGTAAAATATTTTGACGTTCTGTTCATCATATGTTGAGTTAAAATTTTATAAAAGTAATAAAGAGCTTTTTCCATTTATCTTTTGTTAGTTAAAAAAGCTAAAATTCATAAAATGCACACAAAAAAGCTCAAATTTAATCGCCAGGGTGACCACTAAAATAGCCATAAAATTGCACCAAAATGCAGGAAATCAAGAGCTCAATTTTTTAATTTTCAGGGGGACCATGCCCCCCGGACCCCTCAAGTAGGCCTGTCTGTTTCACATTTGGGCCTGTTGGCTCAAAAGTTATTGAGAACCCTGGGTAATAGATCACCCACTGATAAGAGATATTAGAGTATCGAATAATAAAGTTACATTACACATCCATGTAATTGCACACACAGGTGCACCAAGAGAAATTCTTGGGTAACTTTCCAGTCCTTAAACTGTGCTGTTCAGCGCCCGATCGGTAACAAGAATGCGTATAAGGGCAGGGTTAACTGGCGATCATTATTTTTTATTGACGTCTGTCTTGAACTTGAAGTTAGCGTTTATTGATTTACAACTTACAAGGAATTACAGTTTTAAAATTTACATATTATCCAACGGTAATTAAACAGTACATGAAAGACGGTGTCGGGTATCATCATGACACCTTTTTACCGTAAACAATTACTTGAACAACAATTGTTCCTTTTGAAAAGTTAAATGCAAATGATGAGCAATTAATTACTTATGGCGAGTAAGTTGTGAAAACAATACCCGTAACAAATTGTATGCGGTAACAATTTAATATCTGTACAACTATATTTCATGATGTCCATTTATAGAACTGAATAACACAATTTTTCTACAGCCACGTGATAATATTGTTTAAGTCCCTTTGTAGGCATCTGCAACATTCACTATAATGCCTGTGTTTTAATTGTTGCTGACAGAGTCAAGTTCCACACATGAAAAGCATGCGTGTCAAAACAGACCATGTGTCGTAACTAAATATAGATGTGCAACTCAGTACATGTAGTATTTTTAAATGAAAAATACATCAGCATTAATGCGCACAATGAGATAGTATTGACACATTGAAACTTTAGAAAAAAATACTCAAATTTACGAATAATGAATTAAATCAAAGTCGCTCATTGATTGATTGTTATAACCAAATATGAAAAGTGCTAGATGCTCACACATTGCGTCACTTGATTTACACATGTTCAATGGGATCGATTTAATTATGCCATCCAAAAAATTCAATTTTCATATGCGCTTGCATAAAATGGCATCACTGTCTATACTGTTCATATTTTGGGTGTGAATATTGACATCGCAATTATACTGGATTATAGGGTAATGGATAGTGTTGGAACATGTATGTATCCAGCGATCAACACATACAGTAGGGTTTACTAAAATATTCATTGAAATAAAATTGGGATTTCCAACTGTAATTATCTGGGACGTCCAAAATTTAAGGCTCGGTAGTCAGGACTTCCAAATTTTCAAAGCTACTGGAAGCGCTGATGTATTTAGAGATAAAGCTAGAACAGAATGGCGTGGTGGGCCCACTTCTATTTCAATACTCTACACTTTTATAATATCCGGCCCCCCTTCCATTTTTGTACCATTTAAAATACAGTGTTTTTAAATTTGCGTCAGGTAGGGGGACACTTTCCCAATGAATTTTTTTTCCCCAAATCGGACCTATTGTTGTTATCCCCCGCTATAAGCAGAGGGATATTGTTTTGGCGTTGTCCGTCCATCCGTCCGTCCGTCTTTGTGTCCGTCCGGCACTTTTGCTTCCTGAGCCATATCTATGAAGTGCTCTGGCAGATTTCATTGAAACTTGGTATGAGTATATATATGGATAAGAGGATAAGAGGATGATGCACGCCAAATGGCATTGTACACCATCTGTTAATAACGGAGTTATGGCCCTTTGTATCTTAAAAAAAAACTTTGTTTATGTCTTATATAACACTTTTGTGTCCAGAAGCATATTGGGGGGGGGGATATCAATTCAACGAATTTGCTTGTTTTTTACACATTAAGAAAAAAAAATTAAAGTCTCAACATTTGGTGTTCTAAAAGTTGATCCTTAGGAATTGTAATGTTGAAATCACTAGTATCCTCAATTTATAAGTGCTTTTAGCAAAATAACAAACAAAATAATTCCCAATTTAAGAAAATACATCCTACCGTTTTTAAAGGCTTTTTGGTTTCTTTTTTCCAAAGGAAAATATCTTGTGAAGTATTATGCTGAATGAATTTTTAATTTTTTATACATATGTACTTAAATAGAAACAGCATAAAATTAATGAGCTAAAATTTACAAAGTTAACTTTGGTTCACGGTACATGTAACCCTGCCTCTTCTTAGGCCTGCCGTATTTTTTAGACATTTTTGCTGACCTTAGTTCTAAAAAAGCGTTGTTATATAGACAAATACAGATTTTGCATTAAAGTGTTTTATAAACTTGCGTATTATATAATAATTATTTTTCTGTTTCAATAAATCATTTTGAAATTAAAGTTGAGTTAAGTCTCCAATAATGTCTCAAAATTGTTTTGATTTGACAAAATTATAAGGCATTTCCTTTTATTGTTCCGCATATGAAAACAGCAGACTTTAAAAAATCAAAATGTTTAGTTATTATATTAAAGAAAGAGCTTGTTTAAAATGATGAATGGTTTGTTAATCATTTTACAGGTTTGTTGTTGACCACATAGAGGACCTTCTGATATATTGCAAACATGGCCTGTTGAAGCAAGGTGATACACATGTACAAGACCCCTCTGGCTGTCAGGAAAAAATACACCTTGGTAAGCTGCGTTGAAAACATTTATGCTACATTTGAGGGAATGAATATGCATTTTTATCATACTTGCACCATCACATATAGCAAGGCATGCATAACTGGTTTTGCCCATTAAAGTGACTCAAAGTTAACCCATTTATGCCTAATGGACTCTCCCATCCTTCCAAATTGGATCAATTTATTTTCAAAATTAGGGATGTTTAGTATATTTATTTCTATATATCTAATATTTCTTACAGAAATTCCTTTCAGCAAACAGGGCAGACCCAGATAAGACGCCCCATGATGCGGCGTCTCATCTGGGTCTTCACTGTTTGCCAAGGCCTTTTTTTAGACGCTAGGCATAAATGGGTTAAACTGCAGATCATGCAGATTCTGATGTTCGGAGACACAACCAAACTTAAATGCAACAGGTAAAAGTACATGTATAACTGAATTACAAAATGTATTTTGGGTTTTTCTCTGAAGGGTATTTTATCAAAAAATATTTTACTTTTAGGTATCAAAATCAGTCTTTTTCACTGGCAATAATAATAGACATTTTCTAAAGATTGCTGTCAGTGAGCAGGAGCCCATGAGGCTAGGGCTTCTAAACGATGAGTTCTGGGTAAACATTGCTTAATACATGTAGGTAAAGTGCCATCCCAGATTAGCCTGTACTGCCCGCATAGGCTAATCAGTAATGTCACTTTCCACTAAAATGTCATTTTTAGCTCGACTATTACATATGAAATATATATAGCGGAGCTGTCCTACTCACCCCGGCATTAGCGTTAGCGTGCAAATGTTAATAGTTTTCGTACTACCCCATTTATTTTCATTGTCCCTTGACATATTGCTTTCATATTTTGCATACTTGTTTACCAACATGACCCCAACCTATAAACAAGAGCAGACCACTGTATCAAGCATTTTGACAAAGGTATGGCCCCTTTTACATTTAGATAATTGAACATTTTGCTTAAATTGCCATAACTTCTTTATTTATGATTACATTTTATTATTACTTTGACAAAACAACACTTACCTGAATACCACAATGGATTCCACCCAAACAATACACCACGCCCCTACCCAGAATCCCTCCCCCCCCCAATTTTTTTTTTTAGACATCATCTTATAAATTACCATACCCCACATTATAACCCCCTCTCATCCCTTTCACCCAGCACCCCCCTACCCCCCCCCCAATTTTTTTTTTAAACATCATCTAATAAATTACCCCACCCCACATTATACCCCCCTCTCACCCCCCTACCCCCCCCCCCCCCCAAAAAAAAATATTTATTTTTTTTCCTTTTTTTTTTTTTGAAAGATCGTCTAATAAATTATTGAATATAAACAATTTCCCCATGATGGCTTACGTTATACTGTCAAGCACTCGAATAGTCGAGCACGCTGTTCTCTGACAGCTCTTGTTTATGCCCCCGAAGGATGGCATACAGTTTTTAACTGTCCGTCCGTCAGTCTGCCCGTCCGTCCGAAAATTTTAACATTTTTCATAACTTTTGCAATATTGAAGATAGCAACTTAATATTTGGCATGCATGTGTATCTCATGGAGCTGCACATTTTGAGTGGTGAAAGGTCAAGGTCATCCTTCAAGGTCAAAGGTCAAATATATGGCTTCAAAGCGGGGCAGAAGGGGGCATTGTGTTTCTGACAAACACATCTCTTGTTGTTAGAAGAAAGTATCTTGTAAACCAAAGTCCAGTGTAGGCGGAAACTGTCATCCCTGAAAAGCCTATACGGACTGCGCAGGCTAATCTGGGACGACATTTTATGCACATGTATTAAGCCTGTATTCCCAGAAGTCTGAACATTTTTCAGGAACTAGGGTCCAGCATGAAGAGAACTGTCAGTTTAAGATCGTCCCCTGCTCAAACCCCAGCTGCGAGGCAAAGTGCCGCAAGTGTGAAATGGTAGAACATAAGAAAGTGTGTAATTACAACAAATGTTCTCATAGTAACAAAGGTAAGTATCCAAGATGTAAGATTTCCATGTACCCCTGAAACCATATTAGTATTACACAGGGTTTTAAATTGATGTTTTATGTTTCATTAAAGTTGTATCTGTTAACAAATCTTTCTATGAAATTGTCGGCATGTGTTCGGTATAAAAACATTCGTTGTTATGATAGTTTATCCTGCTTTACCAGTCATTTGAATCAGTTATTTAGCAAAACTATTCTGAGTTCTTATAATTATTATTGCTTGAGACAAGAAAATGACTCTTTGTGTTTTGTTCTGAGAAAATTGGGCTTAATGCATGTGCGTAAAGTGTCGTCCCAGATTAGCCTGTGCAGTCCACACAGGCTAATCAGGGACGACACTTTCCGCTTTTATGGTATTTTTAGTTTCAAGGAAGTCCCTCCTTGCCGAAAATCAAGTTTAGGTGGAAAGTGTCGTCCCTGATTAGCCTGTGCAGACTGCACAGGCTAATCTGGGACAACACTTTGCGCACATGCATTATGCCCAGTTTTGTCAGAACACGACACTCTTTTATAAGAGTGAGACTCTCAGCAAGCTTGTTTCAAAATTTGAGCCACTGTCTGGGGCAACAGGGTTTGATGCCTGTGCATAGTGTCATCCCAGATTAGCAGGTGCAGTTAGCACAGGCTAATCTAGCATAACACTTTCGGCCTAAACTGGATTTTTGCTAAGAAAAAAATTCATTTAAATGAAAAATATAACAAAAGTGGAAAGTGTCATCCCTGATTAGCTTGAGCGGACAATACAAGCTTAGTAAGGAGAAAACTGAAGGCACTTCCCATAAGTCCAATTTTCCAAGAGCTAAGCTCAGTTATAAGGGCAAAGCTAACAGGCATCTGAGGGTTTTGATCAGTGCTTTACCGTCTGTCACAACTTCAGGGTGTGAATTCCAAGGGAGAGAAGAGGACACTCAGCTTCATGAGACCACATGTGGGTACAGGGCCCTTCAGCCCATCGGGGTCAGCAGTGCATTGGAGCAAAAGGTGAGGCTGCATCAGTTAAGGAAATTCTCTATATTCAAGAGCTTCATCTGACACAAAATTTGCAATGTTTTTGTTGTTGCTATTTTTAAAAATGACGCCTGGGACATTTTGAATTGATAAAAAATCCTGTTGTTTGAACCAAAACTATTAAAATTTAGAATAAATGTTTTCTATATAACTTATTAAGGTTCAACCCTTAGAGCTGCATAGGGAAATTAATTAACTATTTATTTCTATTAGTATATGCCTATTTGGACACTGCATATATGTTTTAAGCCCCATTTTCCCAGAATTAGGTTGAAATGTTTTCAGACTGTCCAGCTAGAGACCAGCAATAGGGAGCTAGTGAAGCAGGTGTCCAGTCTGAACATGAGGTTGGGTCAGCTGGAGGAGGTCAACACATCCTTGCAAGGTCAACTCACCGAGTGCAACAAGTAAGATGAACTTTTGTGGAGCGATTTTGTAATGAATGATTTCTGCTTTATGCAACATCTAGAATTTTCATCTGCTGCATGGTTATTGAATATTCATTGTTTATTCAAATAATCTTGTAAGTTCAAAGTTTGTTTTTCTTTCTGACAATATTTTTTATGCCCCCGGTAGGGTGGCATATAGCAGTTGAACTGTCCGTCAGTATGTCAGTCAGTCTGTTCGTCCGAAAAAAACTTTAACATTGGCCATAACTTTTTCACTATTGAAGATAGCAACTTGATATTTGGCATGTATGTGTATCTCATGGAGCTGAACATTTTGAGTGGTGAAAGGTGAAGGTGAAGGTAATCCTTCAGGGTCAAATGTCAAATATATGTTGTCTGTCCTTCCGAAAACTTTTAACATTGGCCATAACTTTCTCAATATTGAAGATAGCCATTTGATATTTGGCATGCATGTGTATCTCATGAAGCTGCACATTTTGAGTGGTGGAAGTTTAAGGTCATGGTCATCCTTCAAGGTCAAAGGTCATCCTTCAAGGTAAAAAAAAATAATTCAAAGCGGCATTATCATGAAGCTGCACATTTTGAGTGGTGTAAGTTCAAGGTCAACGTCATCCTTCAAGGTCAATGGTCAACAAAAAAATTAAATGTCAAAGCAGCATTCTCATGAAGCTGCACATTTTGAGTGGTGGAAGTTCAAGGTCAAGATCATCCTTCAAGTTCAAAGGTCAAAAAAAATAATTTCAAAGCGGCGCAATAGGGGGCATTGTGTTTCTGACAAACACATCTCTTGTTTTAAGATTATTTTTTAAATTACGTCAGGCTACCAATATTTCTTATTGGTATTTTTTTCTGGTTTAATGAGGGAGGGTATAAACAGTTTTATAGAAAATATGCCAAGAAAGAACAGAAAATAAAAATGTAACTTTACAGTTCTAAAACCTTGAAGTGTAGGTCCCTGGTGGACAATATTGATAGGTGCATAAAATTAACTGTTCATTGTTTTTTTAGGGCTTTAAAAGAGCTCAATCAGAAGTATGAGACGGTGGTGTCCTCTATAGAGCAGGTGGTTACTATGAGAAACCGAAGGTCATATGGGTCACCGGGGGGTCAAGGGGAAGGTCGTCCAAGGTCAACGTCTTCCAGTAAGTTCAGACTGTGTGACACCATAACCAAATTAAAGTCACTTCTGTTCTTGCTAAGTAATGAAAATATCGGTGTGATAAAATTGATATTTCACTGTTTTTGGGTCCTTTAAATAAAATTCAGTTAACAATGTAAACTGCAAATGAGACTGGATTTAAACATGAAATGTAGTCAATATTGTTATCATAGAAAGTAGATATTGCGAAATTATGTATATTTTTATCAACATGAAATGTTTTGATTTTTCAATAAATAACAACTTTGTAAGTTAAAAAAATAAAAATAAAATTAACTGGTAAATTTGCGGATTTCTGATTTAACCCTTTCCTACTCAGAAGTGAGAATAGCCATGTGCAAACAGCATAAAACCAGAACAGATTGCGAGTAACTAGCAGTCTGTTCAGGTGTAATGCTGTTTGCTTCAAAGCAGTATTTTTACTATTAAAAGTGGGAAATGAAGCCTTTAAAACTTGAATCTAATAAAAAAGGTCTTGAATTAAATGTAACTTTCGAAAGGACTACAAATGCGTCAAAATACGTATCTAAGTTGGAAATGGTTAAAACAAAACCTGTTAAATTGAGGTGGTCAGAAGCTGATGTGTTTTCAACACATGTCCACTATAAATGATTGATTTCACTACTGGAGGTAGTCCACCAGTATAGAGGCTTGTAGATAGTTTAGAGACGCTCATCAATGATCAGTAGGACAGGCTGGAATGAGTGTTTAAAACAATCAAGCCATTCTCCACTTAATCATATTCAATAACAATAATATCCAAAATGATGACAATCATTTAATTAGATGTATTTTGCTCAAATCGCACAGGATGCAAATATTATTTTATATTGTATAGTCTACAAAAACAAAGCTTATGTGCATCTTTACTACATCAGCATTTTACCGTTAATGTCGAGAGTTAGTCAAGTACATAGTATTATCATGCATGCCCCGAGTTTTCAGTAAAAGTTATGGGACAATTTTGGATGGACATATAAAAACAATCATTCATGGTGTTACTACAGTTGTCACACAGATTGCTTCTTCCAGCTTGTCTGTATTTGTGATTCTAGGCATACGTCAGACGTACCAGAGTGAGTCCTTGCATGTCAGACGCCTGTGTGTAACATACAATACTGTTAGACTACGTCAATTTCAGTCTTTCTTTTTGTCCGCACGAAATGCTACTAAATGCATTTCCCACTGTGTTGTGAATGCTTTCTAAGCAAAGGAGTTCTGGTTAGCAAAGTTATATTGTAGAAACGAGTTTTTGAAAAAAATCTTGTTTTTTGATTTCTGACTTGTCTGACCAAACAAGCACGATGTGATATGGAAGAACATCGTATTGATGAATTCAGAAATTTGAATTGCCAAAACATACTATTTTCAATTGTTTTCAATTTCTTTGTTATTCCAAAATTTACAATAACAGTGATCGATAAGAGTAAGTACGGTAATAGTGTTCCTTTCTTTAACAAAATCACAATATTTTAATTAACACATTAGTTACTCTGTATAAAGAGGAGCTTCCATGATCAACATCACACTATTTCTGGGAAATGACAAAAATGCTTATAAATTACATGGAACAAGGTACTTATGATATGCAAAAAGTTTTAAAGTCATTACAATATTTAATTTTATGAAATTCTGTAATTTCCTACAAGCATATATAACCCTCTAGATCATCTACCGGTATATAATTTTGTGCATATATGGTAAACATTGGGGTATGATTTAAGTTAATTGTCTTTTGTAAATAGTAAACTGTTGGAGATATTAGGTTTATACCTTATTGTGCTCTAAATAAAATGATAGTATTTAATATTCACTAAGGAACCATATCCCTATAGATCAACTATAGTTTCCTGTTTATATAATACTTAACTACAATTAAGTGTACCATAGATGGGGGTATTATTTTATATCAAAGAGCTGTAATGTTATCAGCATTTCTCAATCCTATATTTCCAAAACTATTTGACTAAGAATGAAAATGACTTACAAGTATAAAGTTGGATTTATGCAATCATATATCTCGTTAGTATTACTTCATATAAATGTATTTTTCTATTTAAAAAAAGCATAAAGTTTTTAATGTTTAAAAAGTAAAATATTTTATATATGAAGATTAAAATAGGTATTTGTATTTTTTTCACTTATGAAATTTTATGAACAATAATGCAATAAGTGTTGCAGTTATTTAACTACATTTGACATTATGTGGTCACTATGTAATAACATTCTTACAAACAAATGTTTATTTGTTATATTGTAAATTGATCTTTCTTCAAAATGATGCATAGTTTGTATTTTCTTCCTGCTGCTATTGTAGATGTATGTAAACAATGATGTTAACATCCTTAAGTAAGAATAACCTATTCTGTTTTTTGTCTTTTAAAACAATTAACAAGTAATGCCTTGCTGAACTTTTGAATGCATTCCATTTATTCTAAATCTAAGCCCTTTGTTACTTTCTAACGAAAAAATTTAAGTTGTTAGCCGTCAATCTCTTGTCTGTGTAAGTATAGTAGCATCTTTTCCTAAATACAAATGTATTCAGACTCTAAATATTTAAATTGACTTTTTGTACTTAATTAATCAATTATAGCTTGAGTTAAATTTAATATTTTGTGTCTTTACATCAAAATAACTGCCCATTATGTTTCTCTTAATATAATTCCATAGTAACAGGATTTTGTAGAAATCTTTTAATCATTTAATCAGTTCATTCCTTATTTTGATAGGAAAACACTGTTATAATAATTTTAATATAAATAATAAGATATACAGTCAAGTTACCATTACCGGATCACGGGATCAGTATCGTAATAAAGTTGTTCTGGTGAAAAGCAATAAATGTTTTGAGACTTCTTTTACACCAGTTTGATTAAATATTACCTTTTCTTACTGATTTAGCACATTATTTTTAAATGCAGGCAAAATGTATTTGTGATACCTTTTTTAAGCGGCAGAATTCATGCATTAACGGATCACTTGTAGCCATAACGGATCACGTGATCGAAACCACTCAGGGGGCATCTTACACGCTATTTGAACTGTCAAAACACGAACTGTGTTGTTTACAATGACCAAGTTACATTTCCAGTCATAAATTATATTTATTTTTTTGTTATTAATTGTTTTCTATATGTGATCTTGTATCTACACTTTACGCATGGTGTTCTTGTGTGAATTATCTGTTGAAAATCATAAAAAGATCGAAAAGATATGGGCATCTTGTAAACTATGTAAAGTGTTTTAATCATATCTAATCATCGATATTGAACATGGATTATAAATAAAACATCTTATTAAGATTGAGATAATTTATTGTAAGAATCAACAAGATTTGCATATATTTTAATAATATATATTATCAATACGTATATTATCACGCTTGATCCATTATTGCCCTTATTCTTCATTTAATTTAAGGTGTTGAAAAATCTTAAACACGAATTAAAACTGAAATTGACTTTTGCAGGCAAAAAGTCTACTAAATGGCCTTTAAATTAATGCGTAAACTTATTACTTTCCAACAAAGTTATAGCATGTGGCCGCGAAAAATGTTCAACCTCGATTTGGAAACGAGACGGAAGTGAACATAGTCCTATATACATGTCAGCAAAACATACCAAAATGTTTGACACAGAGTAGCTCCGATTACGACTCAATCAATGCGTTTTAAAGAACAGGCCTTGAAGATGCTGTGTGCAAAATATTATCTAAATATATCAATTATTTATCGCGATACGCAGTCTTAAACATCAAAGTGATCCGCTATGGGTAATGATCCGGTAATGGTAACTTGACTGTATCTTGTTATATATTGATACACACTGACATATTGTTTAAAAAAAGTGTTTTCAAAAGTATTGACCTTTACGAAACATGTGTAGTATCTTTGCTAAATTTTTACCAAAATTTATTTTTTTTGCAAACAGAATAAAAATTTAAAGTGTTTGGGGTTGTTGTGTGAGGTCAGTGACCAAGATGCATAACTCTGACCTTCAATTTATGCTGAATAATTCCATCTTTTTGTACTTAGGAAATTTGTAAACCTTAACATGCAACATCTTCATACATGTACATGTATTACTGTTTATACTTCCATCATAACATCACACATGTTTATGATTATTTTGTGTTGTTGCAATGTCAAGTTTCCAGACCTTAAACTGGGCTTAATGCGTGTGTGGAAAGTATAATCCAGTTACAATGCAGTTAGCAAAGGCTTATCAGGGTGGACACTTTCTGCTTTCCACGGAATTGTTGGTTTAAAGGACGTCCCTTAAAGAAATTCCAGTTAGACTGAAAGTGTTGCCCCCGCTTAGCCTGCGCAGACTGCAGTGGGTTATCTGGGACGATACTTCATGCACAAGCAATTTAACCCTATCTCACTTAGAAGCAAAGTAAAAATAGCTATATGCAAACAGCATAAAATCAGAACAGCCTGTTCAGGTTTATGTTGTTTGCTGCTCATCAGTATCTAAGGTTTGGAGATGAAGCCTTACAAACTTGAATCTAGTAAGAAAGTTATTCAATTAAATTTAACTTCCTGAGGGACTACAAACACGCCATAATACGTATCTTAGCGGGAAAGGGTTTAGTCTGGTTTTCCCAGAACTAGGATCATATGTGCACACAGACACACACACACAGACAGACAGACAGACACACACACACAGACAGACGGACAGATTTACAGACAGACAGACCATTCTAGTAAACACCTTCCTCTTTGTTGTCTTGTTGAGTAAAGATGGAAATAATTACAGAAGAAAGGTTTATGAAACAAAAATGGGGTTTGTATTTTCAGGTTCAATTCGCCACTCGTTGTCAGGAAGTCCGCCAGGTAGCAGAATGGATAAATGGAACATGCCTTTCCAGTTCAAATGTATTGGGACACTTAGGTTAGATTTGTACACAAGAGCAGAATAGATGCCTTCATAAACCCTTTACCACTTAGATACCTATTTTAAAGTTGTAATCCAGATTTCCTCTTTGGTGGGAAAACACATTTTATACACCATTGGAAGTTTCATTTTGGAAGGACTTAAACTGGGTAACATTCGTTTTTATTCGGAAATTAGTGGATTTTTCCAAAATGTTTCTTATTCTAAATTAAGTGTATTACACACATTTTTTAATGTGTAAAAAAATGTAAAAAATGGGCTTACAGGCCTTGGACCTATGAATGCCTTTGATATTGTTTTTCTAAATGCTTTCAGATACTGACCTTATTTTTGTTGTGTTAGTCTACATACATGACTTACAGATCAAGTTTGAGTTTCGTTCAGGTCCATTTTTTTTACAAAAATACAGGCCTTGGACTTGTTCTCAATTTTCTAAAAAAAATATCTGAAATATTTACTGTGCAGCTTCGAAGTGTGGTAGGGGGCATTGTGTTTCACAAACACAGCTCTTATTGCTTTTTTATTAGCTCTACTGGCCGAAGGCCTGAAGAGCTTATGTCATGGCATGGTTTCCGTGGTACCTGCGTGCGTTAGACTTTTTCTTGTTTACGCGATCAAGTCCACAGTTTTCATCCGATTCTTTTCAAACTTGTTCAGTGTCTTTATATTAATAAGGACTCGAACCCTATTGAAAATGGGTTACATCAGAGTAAAAAGTCCAGAATTATCTCCCCTTCAAGTTGAGAAAAATGTGAAATAAGGCTTGTTTACGCAATAAAGTCCACAGTTTTCATCCAATCAATACCCAACTTGCACAGTGTTTGTATCTGAATGATGAGTCAAACCCTATTAAAAATGAGCAATATCGGAGTTATAAGTCCAGAATTATCTCCCCTTGAATTTGAGAAAAAATGAAAATCTTTAACATTTTGCCATAACTTTTGCAATATTGAAGATAGCAACTTCATATTTGGCATGCTTGTGTATCTCATGGAGCTGCACATTTTGAGTGGTGAAAGGTCAAGGTCATCCTTCAAGGTCAAAGGTCACACGCAAAAAATCAAAGCGGCGCAGAAGGGGACATAGTGTTTCCGACAAACACATTTCTTGTTTGTTTACATACAAAGTTCTATCCTTTTGAAACTTCAACGGATGTTTTATATCATCAAGGGCCTGAACCCCATTGAGAGTGAAGAAAATTTGTCCAATTACACAATTGTTGAAAAGAGCCATTTGAAGTTTAAATTTTATGTTTCTTCTTGTTTATGCGATAAATTTCCCATTTAGGGTCTGTTTATTTAAAACTTACTCAAATTGTTCATACTATCAAGGGCTTGAGCCCTATTATTTCCAGCCAGTAGAGCGATTCAGGCCCTCATGGGCCTCTTGTTCAATCACAAATTCTTACTGTACCCTATTGACAACAATGCACTCTTTTGATGGTATACACTGTCTGCCACAGCTTCTTGTTCATGGAAAAATAAAATGCTACATTTAAATCAAAGCGTTAAGGCTGGAAGTTTACTTTTTTGTGCATATTTGATTATACATTAGGACACTTGTTTTGCCAACATATTTAACCCTTTCCCCCATAAGAAGCAAAGTGAAAATGGCTTTTGCAACGAGCATAAAATCAGAACAGCCTGCGAGTAACTCACAGTCTGTTCAAGTTGTATGCTGATTGCTGCTCAGTGCTCATCAGTATCAAAGGGTTGAAAATGAAGCCTTTAAAACTTGAATTAAGTAATAAAGGTGTTGAATTAAATATAACTTTCAAAGAGACTTCAAATTTGTTGAAATACGTATCTAAGTGGTAACGAGTTAAATACGTATCTAAGTGGTAACGAGTTAAATACGTATCTAAGTGGTAACGAGTTCAATACGTATCTAAGTGGTAACGAGTTAAATACGTATCTAAGTGGTAAAGGGTTAACTTAATGTGTAAGTTGGAACATAGGCTATGAGTACATGTATGTAATGAAGTGCATTATAACATATACATAAGCCTCGGTCTGGAAGACAGGGTTTAATGCATGTCCGTAAAGTGTCGTCCCAGATTAGTGTGTGCAGTCTGCACAGGTAAATCAGAGATGACACTTTCCAACTAAAACTGATTTTTGCCATGAAGAGACTTCCTTTAAACAAAAAATACCATAACAGCAGAAAGTGTGGTACCAGATCAGCCTTAGCAGATTTCACAGGTTAATCTTGGAAAACACTTTAAACACTTTCCTTAAACCCAGTTTTCTCAGAAAGGGGCTCAATAATACTTAATAACAGGGGTCACCAAGATGTGGTATGGTGCATGGCAAGTAAGGACCGCAAGCTGTACAGCGCGGGTAAAGACAGGTCGGTCAAGATCTGGGACCTGGACAATCTGCAGAGGGGTTGTATCAAAACCATCCAGGGGCATGCTGACACGGTATAACTGACTCCTTTCCTGACCCCCTTCCTCCCCTACCCTCCTCTGTGTTTAGATAATGTTCAATCATTTATATTTCTCCCCATGAAATTTTGTGGATTCCCAAAAATTGAATTTTATGTTCATTTTTGGATTTCTTATTTTTAATACATAAGAGGATGTTGGGACAGTTATTTTCAGACATGGTTGTGTTTAATTCATAGATCAACTCACCAAATTAACGAAAAATTTCTCCCACAAATAATAATATGTTGCAGTAATATTTTGTTTTTCATGCGTTTTCTGTCTTCTGTAAACTTTTTCATTTAAATGATACCTCATACTAAGCCACTGCATTGATTCTCATAAAACTTTGCAATAATGATACCTGTGTTGTTCAAATTTATTTTGTCCTCAGCTGAAGGGTTAAACATATATATTCAAAATGAAAACTTCAAAAATAAACTTTTAAACAAAGCTTGAATATCTGATATTGTATCATTCTAATCTTGTCCTCTGTTTAGATCATTTCTCTTAGGTCAAAAATGGCCACACTCTTTGTTTAACATGCTCTATTTAGACCTATATTATTATAACAAAATCACTATACAAATCTGGAACCTCAAGACCCTGTGATACTTCGTTTATTGTCAATAACTATTTTTATAGCAAATACATGTGTATTGATGATGACTGTCATTGACTGTATTGGTGACATAAAAGTTTTATACATGTGTTTGTAGAAATCTTTTTTTGCTTAACAACTATTTTCGCTGTGTTTAAAGGTTTATTGCATGAATAGCTGCAGTTACTTTTAATTTTGAGTGAATGTTCTGCTTTCCTTGAAAGGTCCAGTGCATGTGTATTGGTGGTGACAACCTGTACACTGGTGGCCATGACAACACCATCTACTGCTGGAGCCTTGAGGACTACAGTCTAGTGAAATCAGTCACGGTGAGTTGTGTTTCGTAAAATTTGATTTTGAAATTTAATACTTATTATCCCTTTACCACTTAGACACATATTTTAACGCATCTGTAGTCCATCAGAAAGTTAAATTTAATAAACAACCTTTCTTACAAGATTTTAGTTTTAAAGGCTTTATTTCCAACCCTTAGATACTGATGAGCAGCAAACAGCATAAAACCTGAACAGACTGCGAGTTTTTCACAGGCTGTTCTGGTTTTATGCTGTTTGCACATAGCCATTTTCACTTTGCTTCTAAGTGGGAATTTGGGAAAGGGTTAAATAGTTGTTGATGAATCGTTATTTATCTTCAAAAACACAGTGATTTGGATTATTGATGTTTTGGAATTCAATTATCATGGCTTTCCATTAGAAGCGAAGCATCAACAAAAGTTATATGGGGATGAAGAATCATAATGCATGCTTTGATTTGAATTGTACATGATGTGAAGATATTATTTATAGTACAATATTTAAGTTATATATTACTGTGCTGCTTTGAAGATCATCTATAATGAAAGATCCATTTAAATCATTTAACCCCTGCATGAAGGGATTACCGATGCATGTGGTTTGTCCTAAATTTACTTATTACAGCTCTCTAAGACTGATCATCATTACAGGAGGCCCATGACAACATCATCTGCACAATGGCCATTGCTGGAGCCTACCTCTTCACTGCCTCTTTCTCTTACAGGAGGCCCATGACAACATCATCTGCACAATGGCCATTGCTGGAGCCTACCTCTTCACTGCCTCTTTCTCTTACAGGAGGCCCATGACAACATCATCTGCACAATGGCCATTGCTGGAGCCTACCTCTTCACTGCCTCTTTCTCTTACAGGAGGCCCATGACTACATCATCTGCACAATGGCCATTGCTGGAGCCTACCTCTTCACTGCCTCTTTCTCTTACAGGGGGCCCATGACAACATCATCTGCACAATGGCCATTGCTGGAGCCTACCTCTTCACTGCCTCTTTCTCATTACAGGAGGCCCATGACAACATCATCTGCACAATGGCCATTGCTGGAGCCTACCTCTTCACTGCCTCTTTCTCTTACAGGGGGCCCATGACAACGTCATCTGCACAATGGCCATTGCTGGAGCCTACCTCTTCACTGCCTCTTTCTCATTACAGGAGGCCCATGACAACATCATCTGCACAATGGCCATTGCTGGAGTCTACCTCTTCACTGCCTCTTTCTCACTCATCAAGGTATGTATCAGTGTTGTTCTCACTCATCAAGGTATGTATCAGTTTTGTTCTCACTCATCAAGGTATGTATCAGTGCTGTTCTCACTCATCAAGGTATGTATCAGTGTTGTTCTCACTCATCAAGGTATGTATCAGTGCTGTTCTCACTCATCAAGGTATGTATCAGTGTTGTTCACACTCATCAAGGTATGTATCAGTGTTGTTCTCACTCATCAAGGTATGTATCAGTGCTGTTCTCACTCATCAAGGTATGTATCAGTGTTGTTCTCACTCATCAAGGTATGTATCAGTGCTGTTCTCACTCATCAAGGTATGTATCAGTGTTTTTCTCACTCATCAAGGTATGTATCAGTGTTGTTCTCACTCATCAAGGTATGTATCAGTGTTGTTCTCACTCATCAAGGTATGTATCAGTGTTGTTCTCACTCATCAAGGTATGTATCAGTGCTGTTCTCACTCATTAAGGTATGTATCAGTGCTGTTCTCACTCATCAAGGTATGTATCAGTGTTGTTCTCACTCATCAAGGTATGTATCAGTGTTGTTCTCACTCATCAAGGTATGTATCAGTGTTGTTCTCACTCATCAAGGTATGTATCAGTGCTGTTCTCACTCATCAAGGTATGTATCAGTGTTGTTCTCACTCATCAAGGTATGTATCAGTGCTGTTCTCACTCATCAAGGTATGTATCAGTGTTGTTCTCAATCGTCAAGGTATGTATCAGTGCTGTTCTCACTCATCAAGGTATGTATCAGTGCTGTTCTCACTCATTAAGGTATTTATCAGTGTTGTTCTCACTCATCAAGGTATGTATCAGTGCTGTTGTCACTCATCAAGGTATGTATCAGTGCTGTTGTCACTCATCAAGGTATGTATCAGTGCTGTTCACACTCATCAAGGTATGTTTCAGTGTTGTTCTCACTCATCAAGGTATGTATCAGTGTTGTTCTCACTCATCAAGGTATGTATCAGTGTTGTTCTCACTCATCAAGGTATGTATCAGTGCTGTTCTCACTCATCAAGGTATGTATCAGTGCTGTTCTCACTCATTAAGGTATGTATCAGTGCTCTTGAGAAATAAGCCTCGCTCTGGGAACATGGGGCTTAATGCATGTGGGTAAAGTGTTGTCCTAGATTAGGCAAATGAGTCCCCACTGGCTTATCAGGGACAACACTTTCTGCTCGTATTATATTTTGTATTTATAGGAAGTCTCTTCTAAGCAAAAATCCAGTTAAGGCCAAAAGTGGCGTCCCTGATTAGCCTGTGCATACTTTAACGCATTAAACCCCATTTTCCCAGAGAGAGGCTCAGAAATTGGGTAAAAGAGTACATGTTACAATTAAGGGTATTTGCCTTGTGTAAATATTAAAGAACTGAACCAACAATTTCAATTTAATATGAACTTAAGTTATTATATCTCTATCATTATTAAATATTATTAATATAATCAAAGCAAGACATTTTGTTTATAACGAATATTATAATATTGAAATCAAATCTCAAGTTTAATATAAACGTTTCTGCAACACCTCAAGCCTCTTAGAGTAAATTTGATGAGAATTTTACCATTTTACAGTAACTGTATCTATGGTGTGCATGAGCCTAACATAATTTGATGACATTGTGTCTTCATGTCTCCAGATATGCGTTTCGGCTTAAACAATCTAAATGCAGCCTGTTGTTGTTGTGTAGGGACACTAATGTTTTGTTATTCTACCCTTCAGATCTGGGAAGCCAAAACCATGACCTGGAAACACACGATACCAGGTCTACACCACTGGGTGCGAGCCCTGGCACTTAACCCTGACAAGGTACTGTATTAGTTTTATTTTAATTAAAAATCCATTTGAGCCCCTCTCTTTGGAAAGGAGTTTTAAAGGGGCCTTTTCACAGATTTTGGCATATTTTGAAGTTTGTCATTAAATGCTTTATATTGATAAATGTAAATATTGGATCTTAAAAGCTCCAGAAAAAAATCGAGAATAAATTAAAAAAAAGTAGCCGGTACCAGGGCTCGAACCAGTGACCCCCGGAGTCCTGGAGTTAGTCTGAAGTAAAAACGCATTAGCCCTCTCGGCTATTCCGCCGAGCATACACGGCATAGGTATTTTATACCTTATATAAGCAATCTTCGTAGTTTCGTAAATTTAAACGACAAAAACAGAACTCTCCAAATTATTCAATCGTTTCGTGTTGCAACGCTTTATAATTTTTAGGTTTTCAAATCGTCAAAAGATACATATAATGGCTGTATTGGACTATGGTAAATGTTCAGTAATACGGTTTCCTCACAAATATCATAACTAAAACGAAAATTTGCGAATCTGAAACAACTTTTTTCAATTTTGTCAATTTACCAAACCGTGAAAAGATCCCTTTAATGCATGTGCATAAAGTGTTGTCCCAGATTAGCCTGTGCAGTCCGCACTGGCCAATCAGGGATGACACTTTTTGCTTTTGTATCGTTTTTTGTTTAAAGGAAGACCCTATTTAACAAAAAACCAGTTAAAGCCCAAAGTGTTGTCCCTTATTAGCCTGAGCGGACTGCTCAGGCTTATCTTGGATGACCCTTTACGCACATGCATTAAACCCCCTTTTCACAGAGCACATGCATTAAACCCCCTTTTCACAGAGCAGGAAGCCTTCAGTTTATAAAGATGCTCTTGAGCACTGATTAAGAATCAGTTGTTTGTGTTGTTAAAGAGGGTCTCGAGGATGCTCCTCAAGTGGGGATCAAACCCAGAACCTTACAGTTTGCATGGCAGACACCTAATATAAAACACCATAAGGTCCTTTAAGATTTATTCTGTTAGCTTTTCATTAATAATGCCTGCTTTTGAATGTATGCCCTAGCTTAATTTTAATAATTTTTACTTGTTAAGTTTAATCAATAATTATATATTTTGCCCGCACAAATGGCATCATTATTAAAGCTTATTTTGTTAGGGGTTTAGTTTTGAAGATCAGTTAGTAATATAAGGGTAAAGTTACATGTGAACAATGTTTTTGACAGTTGAACATCATTTTGTCTTCAGGACAAGTTGTTCAGTGGGTCACACAACACTATAGACATATGGAGTGTAACCGAGCCATTCAGTCTGCGCGGAAAGGTGGACCATCAGTTTGGGTCCATTTATTCATTAGCAGTCACATCTAAGTACATTATAGCTGGTAAGTGGGGTATAGGTCTTAACACAGTCATGTCTTTAGAAAATTATATATAAATTATTATGCCCCCCTTCGAAGAAGAGGGGGTATATTGTTTTGCACATGTCGGTCCGTATGTCCGTCCACCAGATGGTTTCCGGATGATAACTCAAGAACGCTTAGGCCTAGGATCATGAAACTTCATAGGTACATTGATCATGACTCCCATATGACCCCTATTGATTTTCGTGTCATAAGGTCAAAGGTCACGATGACCCAAAAAAGTAAAATGGTTTCCGGATGATAAAGAACGCTTATGCCTAGGATCATGAAACTTCATATGTACATTGATCATGACTCTCAGATGAACCTATTGATTTTCAGGTCACTAGGTCAAAGGTCAAGGTCACGGTTACCCGAAATAGTAAAATGGTTTCCGGATGATAACTCAAGAACGCTTATGCCTAGGGTCATGAAACTTCATAGCTACATTGATCATGACTCGCAGATGACCACTATTGATTTTCAGGTCACTAGGTCAAAGGTCACGGTGACCCAAAATAGTTAAATGGTTTCCGGATGATAACTCAAGAACACTTATGCCTAGGATTATGAAACTTCATAGGTACATTGATCATGACTCTCAGATGACCCCTATTGATTTTCAGGTCACTAGGTCAAAGGTCAAAGTCACGGTTACCTGAAATAGTAAAATGGTTTCCGGATGATAACTCAAGAACGCTTATATGCCTAGGATCATGAAACTTCATAGGTACATTGGTCATGACTCGCATATGACTCCTATTGATTTTCAGGTCAAAGGTTAAGGTCACGGTTACCCGAAATAGTTAAATGGTTTCTGGATGATAACTCAAGAACGCTTATGCCTAGGATCATGAAACTTCATAGGCACATTGATTATGACTGTCAGATGGCCCCTATCGATTTTCAGGTCACTAGGTCAAAGGTCAAGGTCACAGTAACATGAAATAGTAAAAAGGTTCCTGGATGATAACTCAAGAACGCTTATGCCTAGGATCATGAAACTTCATAGGTGCATTGATCATGACTCGCAGATGACCCCTATTGACTTTCAGGTCACTAGGTCAAAGGTCAAGGTCACAGTGACTTGACACAGTAAAATGGTTTCCGGATGATAACTCAAGAAAGCTTACGCCAAGGATCATGAAACTTCATAGGTACATTGATCATGACTGGCAGATGACCCCTATTGATTTTCAGGTCACTAGGTCAAAGGTAAAGGTCACAGTGACAAAAACCGTATTCACACAATGGCTGCCACTACAACTGACAGCCCATATGGGGGGCATGCATGTTTTACAAACAGCCCTTGTTAAATTTTGTATTTAATAAAATTTAAATAAATAGAATTTTACTGCTACGTGTTGTTACATGTAGTTTATTATTTGATATTTCGTTCTTTGTAAATATACTGATACGCTGAAATCATATGTTTTTATTTGTAAATTATTACTATAAACATTATTTAACTTTGTAATAAAATGAAAGGTTATCAAATATTCATGTACCAATCCGTATGCAGGACGCAGGATTCATTAGTTTGAATCCCAGCTCAACAAAGTACCTTATTTATTGATTTACCATTAAAAACCAGTGATATAACCTCCCTCTGGGCAAACTGGGCTTAATTCATATGTCTGAAGTTTCGTCCCAGATAAGCTTGTACATTCCATACAGGCTAATCAGGGACGACACTTTCCGCTGTTATGGTATTTTTCATTCAAAACAAGGCTTAATGCATATGCTTTAAGTGTCGTCCCTAATTGGTATGTGCCAACAATTCAAGCATGCACTAAGCCTTAATTTCTCCAACAAGACTCATGTGGATAAGTCATGAAATAATATGCCATTCTTTTGCTGCATCAAGTAGCAAATGTGTCGGCTAAAGTATTGCACACTTAGTTACTGGTTAATTGCTTAGCTCAAAAAAGTGTGAGTCGGTTAACTGACTGCTGTCATATGAATGAACCATTGTTCATCATCAGTATAATCATCATTTGTGGTATACTTGTGTCTGCTCACAATCAACTTGGCTGTTAGTCATACTTGTGAGGTTCTGCTCGCCCATAAACTGGTTTATACTCCTAATGTGCATTGTCCATAGCAAGGAAGTTTCCTAGGCTTTAATAATGATGTTTAGTATTGTGCTGTTTGCATTGTCCTATATTGTATAGGGGATTGGTCTCATGCATTAAATAAAACACCTGCAGATGTTGACAAGAATTCCTCCCAGATTGATTATGCTCCCCCCCAAAAAAATTGTGGGGAGCATATAGATGCCGCTTCGTCTGTCAGTGCGTGTGTGTGTGCATCCGTCCGTCCGTCGGTGCACAATTTTTGTCCGGTCTATTTCTCAGCAACTAATGACCAGAATTCAATGAAACTTGATGGGTATCACTACCAAGAGGAGATGTGCATATAATCAGCAGGTTCTCGTCAGATGATTTTTCACAGAGTTATGGCCCTTTGAAATTTTCCATTAACTGTACATATAATGCAATTCTTGTCCAGGCTATTTCTCAGCAACTAATGACTGGAATTCAATGAAACTTTATGGAAAGCTTCACTACCATGAGGAGATGTGCATATTATCAGCCGGTTCTCGTCGGATGATTTTTCACAGAGTTATGGCCCTTTGAAATTTTTAAGTTGCTAACCCATTCATCGTATTATTTTGTCCAAAGTTATGCCCCTCAAGATGTTTCCTTTTATCTGAATATATAGTGCAATATTGTGACAAAAAAACCTTTGGGGAGCACCATCCGTCTCCGACGGTTTCTTGTTGATTTCTACAACTAACACGGGGCAAAATTTAAAGAAACAAACAGCAAATGATTAAATCATTTTAACCCAGGTTTGTTTGGCAGGGACATACAACCGAAACATACACGTCTACAGTGTGAAAACCTATGAGTACATCAATGCCCTGAAGGGGCACATAGGGGTCATAAATAGCCTCTGTGTATCACCCTGCGAGGGTTTCTGCTTCTCGGCTTCCTCAGATTCCAGTATAAAGGTGACTTGTGGACAAATGACCCTATGTCATTCAAAGCTCAAAGAAAGCAAGCAATATGTGTCAAACATAGTTGGTTTATTTTTACTATTTGTTCTGCTTTAAAGGGACCTGTTCATTTTTTGGCAAAAATTGCTTTTTTGTTAATGGTTATTGATTCAAAAAAGATTTTATTCAGATAGCAAAATTAAACTCTTTAAACCATACCAAATAGTAACGTTTTTTAAGAAAATGCATTTAATATCATTAAAAAAGAAATCGGCAAACAAGTCCCTTTAAAATTACAGGATCAGATAAAATAGTCGTGTTTGTTGATTATTCAGAATCAGTAGATTTAAGGCAAAAGCAGGATTTGTATAAGTGCATGCTTAGGGTTATCTACCCATAGATCAAAACTTGTAGAAAAACAATACTCAGGGGCCACCAAGTTACCATCATGTCTAAATATCAAAAGTGTTTGATGCAGCCAATTTCCATGTCTATTTTTAGGCACGTACGATCAAAACATTCAAGTGTTTGATGCAGCCAATTTCCATGTCTATTTTTAGGCACGTACGATCAAAACATTCAAGTGTTTGATGCAGCCTATTTCCATGGCTATTTTTAGGCACGTACAATCAAAACATTCAAGTGTTTGATGCAGCCAAAATGTCCATGTCTATTTATAGGCATGAACAATAAAAAAATTCAAGTGTTTGATGTGGCCAATTTCCATGTCTATTTTTAGGCATGAACAAGCAACACATTGTGTTTGATGCAGCCTATTTCCATGGCTATTTTTAGGCACGTACAATCAAAACATTCCATGGCTAATTTTAGGCACGTACGATCAAAACATTCAAGTGTTTGATGCAGCCAATTTGCATGTCTATTTTTAGGGACATACAATCACAGCATTCCATGTCTGTTTTTAGGCACGTACAATCAAAACATTCAAGTGTTTGATGCGGCTAATTTTCAACACATTCGGGAGCTCATGGGTCATGTGGGGATGATACACAGTCTAACAACGTCCCTGTCTGGTCGCTTCTTGTTTTCTGCCTCCACAGATGCTTCCATTCAGGTGAAACTCCTTACCTTTCCTCTGCAGATCTCGTGCAAATAAGCATGTATATTACTGGTATTTATGCTAAGGAATCATAATAGACTGCATTCAAATATATGTAAATATGGTTAACGAATGAACATTTGCATGAAGTATATTGCTTGCTTTCTTTGTTTTTCTTCTAATTATATATATTTGTTTTGTATTTCATGAAAATACTATATAATCTTGATTAATAATTATGTTGAAATATTACTTGTATGAGAGTCTGAAACGTACAAGCTTTCATTTGATGAGTTGATGTTTTTCGTCATAGTAAAACAAACTTACATTTTAATTTTTATGCATACAATATGGTTGTCAACCAAAATAATTGATATTGTTTTCAAATCTTGTTTTAGCTTGTCCTTTGTTCGTTTTGTTCAATGAATTTCTTAAAGGCGCTTGTTCACAGATTATCAAAATGAACAATTTTCAACTGTTTGTGAGAGATTCAAAAAGGAATATTGTATATGAAGGCGTTTAATAAACACTTTAAACATAGACTCGTACTAAAACTACAAAAAACAAAACACTTCATCCCATATTTTCAGAGTTTTTGCCCTTTGTTTCATTTTTTGTACTTAAATTTTGTTTGGAGCATTTCTCAAAAACTAAAAAAGTATCATCTTGAAACATAAGAAGAAGGTAGATCTAATTGCGGGGATGTGTACTACCCAAACACCATTACAGTCATTGCAAATTGTAATTTTTTTACTATAATATTATTTTATGATCATATTTCAAAAACAAATTATTGTCAAGAAACTTATTCAGTAGAAATATTTCATTTAGGGAATGTGCCATGAACAAGAACAATCAATCTTTGTTAATTCCTATACATTAATTTTGTGAGAAACATACCTAAACAAAAACTAGAAGGTATCAACTGGAAACTTAATACGTAGGTAGATTTCATGGAGGGAATGTTCAGTTCACAAAAAAAAACATCACTCATGCTCCACAATGTTTAGAGTTATTTATAATAACCTCACATAATGACTGTTAACTTAACACACATTCATAGTTGACATATTTCTTGTTTTCTTTTTTCCTTTCTATTTTTGATATTATTATTAAGCTATATAGTTCCCAGGTTTAAATCGCAATTTCAGGCATTGAGGACAAAGTTTAAAAAGTGCCCAAACCTGTGGACGATTCCCTTTAAGATTCAGTCTTTATTTCATGTAGGCATCTTCTTCCATTTGACAATATTTAAAACAGTTTAATACCTAACGCTACGTTCACAGAATGTTTCTGCTGCAAATATCTGGACATTATTTGAAATGTATACTTTGTAGTTAATCATTAATTGTATGAACTGGGTGTTCTCTGTTATCTTTTAAATGCTTAATTTGATATTCACTTGATTTGCAAACTGTCATTAATCGATTTATTCTCTGACCTGGTTGTGCTCTATTGACCTCCCACAGATCTGGAACCTGGAGAACATGTTACCCATCCAGACCCTGCAGAGACATGAAGGCAGTGTCAACACTCTGGTTGTACACAGGGACTTCCTCTTCTCAGGGTCTGAGGACAAGGAAATTAAGGTAAAATTAAAAAATTGCTGTACAGCGAAAGCTTTAATGAGCCATTTACACAACTGATCGTGAGTAACAGGTCAAGTTTGCAACAATTGTTTTTACAGCTTGAACATTAGCATGCAAGAAGTTATGAAGGGCATTACCTAAACCCATTTAAATTGCTGACTTTTTTCACCGTTAACATTGTCATCACTTTTAACAAATCAGCGCTGTATTTATGCCCTCCCTTCCCCCTCAAAAAAGTGAGGCTATATTGCTCTATGTCTGTCTGTCAGTCTATCAGATGGTCTTTCACAATATGTCTGTCTGTCAGTCTATCAGATGGTCTTTCACAATATGTCTGTCTGTCAGTCTATCAGATGGTCTTTCACAATATGTCTGTCTGTCAGTCTATCAGATGGTCTTTCACAATATGTCTGTCTGTCAGTCTATCAGATGGTCTTTCACAATATGTCTGTCTGTCAGTCTATCAGATGGTCTTTCACAATATGTCTGTCTGTCAGTCTATCAGATGGTCTTTCACAATATGTCTGTCTGTCAGTCTATCAGATGGTCTTTCACAATATGTCTGTCTGTCAGTCTATCAGATGGTCTTTCACAATATGTCTGTCTGTCAGTCTATCAGATGGTCTTTCACAATATGTCTGTCTGTCAGTCTATCAGATGGTCTTTCACAATATGTCTGTCTGTCAGTCTATCAGATGGTCTTTCACAATATGTCTGTCTGTCAGTCTATCAGATGGTCTTTCACAATATGTCTGTCTGTCAGTCTATCCGATGGTCTTTCACAATATGTCTGTCTGTCAGTCTATCAGATGGTCTTTCACAATATGTCTGTCTGTCAGTCTATCAGATGGTCTTTCACAACACGTTTCTTTTCCACACTGTATCTTGAGAATGCTCCGAACTTTCATCATTCACATCAGAAGGCTACATGCTTAGCAGGAAAGGATATTGTCCATCAATTTTGAGGTCGACTGCTCAAAGTTCAAGGTCACAGGTTCTTGTAAAATGAAATTATAATGGTACAATAGCCAGTGTCGTTACCATTAACCCTTTCCCACTTATAAGCAAAGTGAAAATGGCAATGTGCAAACATCATAAAACCAGAACAGCCTGTGAGTACCTTGCAGTCTGTTCAGCTTTTATGCTGTTTGCTGCTCATCAGTATCTTAGTTTTGGAGTTGAAGCCTAAGCAACTTGAATCTAGTAAGAAAGGTCATTAATTAAATTTAACTTTCTTAGGCGCTACAAATGCGTGAACATATATATCTAAGTGGTGAAGGGTTAATACCCATAATATCCAAACTTTATGTAGGCTTACAGTTATGATATAATACCATCAGAACGTTGGACATTGTATTCCAATATAATGGGATCCCTATGGTACTTCCCACAGTAAATCAGTTCAAACATGCACACAACTTTCACACAAATTTTCCATATACATGTACTGATTTTATCGCTTGCATATATCTTACTGTTGGGGGTGGGAGAATTTAACAATTTAAAGGATTGAAAGGCAAACATGATTCTAAAATGTCTATTATATTAAGTAGAAATGATGTCAGCATGGACGGCCTGGGTTTGATACCCACTCTTGGAGTGTACTCAAGATCTTCTCCAAAGACACCCAAGCACCATTGTACTACCCAGATGGACACGAAAAAAGCAATTGGCTTTCAATGCAATGGAGTTAAAAGTTTCACTTAAATTTTTAAAACTAGATATTTATTATACAACTAATTAAATATGACCAATATCCATTTGTGTTTTTAATAAAAAATAGTAGCCAATAAGAATTATCATCATCTAATCTCGATTCATAGCTGTTGTTGTTGTTTTCCACAGGTGTTCATGTACTTCCAAATGCAGATGGGGTTTGCCGTGAATACCTGAAAATGATGTTGTGTTATGAGAACTGGTGAGCTTTAAGGATTGAGGCCTGTTCTCAACACCCTAGGAGTACTCACATAGACTTCAGAATCATAGCCGCAGACGCCCACAATTGCAGCCACTATATTTTGAGTTATATCTGTTCCAGAAGAGGATGATTTCTTCAGAGATTGCAATAACTGTATATGACACATGCGCACATGGGGAGCTTTTGGGATTGCCTTTTGTTCGATGTGTATCCTAAGTTGTGTGTTGAACATCATGGGCCATCATTATTCACCTGAAGAAGCCGCATTTATGCCCAATCTTCATGAAACTTGTCAAGATTATTCGTCTCAATGAACACTCAGCAGTTTTTCAAACTGGGTGACCTTGGGGTAAAAAAACTGGGTCACAAGGTCGAATTAAAGGAAAACCTTGTTAAGACCCTAAATGTCACTTGTTTCGCCCAATCTTCATGAACCTTGCTCAGAACATGTATTCTCATAATGTCTTGACTTAGTGTGAAAATGGGCCACAGAAAAACATCGCAGCTAACGTTTGATGCAGTTTTTACTTAAATTTCTATATTGAAACTTAATTAAAAGCACCTGTTCAACAGTTTATATCCTTGGGGTCTTAGTTGAGTGCCTGAGGGCCTCAGTCTGTCTTGTTTATTAAACTGAAGAAAATATTCATTCAAGCCTTAGTAATGCCTTCATTTTACATGAAACATTTCATGTAAAAGCATTATAATGTTTGATGAAAGAGCAGCGCTATTGGATAATGGGGCTTAATGCATGAAGTGTTGTCATAGATTAGCCATTGCAGCCCGCTTGATTTTCATAGAGAGGAGACTTCATTTCAATTTAAAAACAATAAAAGAGTGGAACGTAGCCCAGTTTTCCCAGAGAGTGGCTCAATGCTGTACATGTATTTCTTAATGATGAATACCAGGTGGGAATTAACTTTAGATAGCTCAAAGGGCATGATGGTTTTTAGAGAATCTTTATTTTATAAGTAAAAGATCACTTTTGACTTTGGTCGCTTGTATTGGATTATGGACATATGCATGCCTAGAAATGCCAAATATTTGTTTTGGTGCGTTTAAAATTAATGCCAATTTTTAAAAGTGTGATAATTGATACACATAATTGTTGATTCATTGTTGTTTACATTCCCTGCATACCTTATCTGCAATTTCATTGGAAATGTGTCTTTTTTTGTTACTACATGTATGATATTTTCCTGTGTGCTGGTCACACTCTGTATCAACAATCATTATATAGGCGGTGCTCTGTGAAAAGGGGGTTTAATGTGTATGTGCGTAAAGTGTAGTCCCAGATTAGCCTGTGCAGTTTAATGCATGTGCGTCAAGTGTAGTCCCTGATTAGCCTGTGCAGTTTGCATAGGCTAATCAGGGATGACACTTTCCGCCTAAACTTGATTTTTGATAAGAAGAGACTCTTTAAACAAAAAATATTATAATATAATAAGTGTCGTCCCTGATTAGCCTGTGCAGTCGGGGACAACATTAAACCCCCTTTACACAGAGCTTGGCTCATATATGTGTGTGTAAGGTGTAGAATTGTTTCATTTAAAGTCAATACTTTAATCAATATACTGATTGTAGTGAGGTTTTTAGTTGACTTAGTGTTATTGATGCAACTTGGATAATCAACAGATAATTACAAGTTAATTTCAGTATTTGATTTGAAGGCATTGTGTTTTCATATTTATTTTAATACATGTTACTTTTATCGTATAAATAAAATAACTTTAAGTATTACTCAATAAAAAATGGTAAATTTGTTTATTTTATTTGAATTTATATTGTAAGTGATAAAATTTGTATATTGCTTTTAGACAGTGACATGCTTGTTTGACAGAATTGTGATTTTAATTTTTTAACATTTTGTATTTCTATTAAATGTTTTCATGTTAAACATTCCTACGCATAGTAGAGTTATATTTCACATATATATTTACATCAGTTGCACATGTTCAATTATCACTGAAGTGATACAAATAGACTGAAATAACATGTTGTGTGGGTTATGTGTCCACATGCAAATAGACTGAAATAACATGTTGTGTGGGTTATGTGTCCACATGCAAATATACTGAAATAACATGTTGTGTGGGTTATGTGTCAACATGCAAATAGACTGAAATAACATGTTGTGTGGGTTATGTGTCCACATGCAAATAGACTGAAATAACATGTTGTGTGGGTTATGTGTCCACACGCAAATAGACTGAAATAACATGTTGTGTGGGTTATGTGTCAACATGCAAATAGACTGAAATAACATGTAGTGTGGGTTATGTGTCCACATGCAAATAGACTGAAATAACATGTTGTGTGGGTTATGTGTCCACACACAAATAGACTGAAATAACATGTTGTGTGGGTTATGTGTCCACACGCAAATAGACTGAAATAACATGTTGTGTGGGTTATGTGTCCACATGCAAATAGACTGAAATAACATGTTGTGTGGGTTATGTGTCCACATGCAAATAGACTGAAATAACATGTTGTGTGGGTTATGTGTCCACATGCAAATAGACTGAAATAACATGTTGTGTGTCCACATGCAAATAGACTGAAATAACACATTGTGTGGGTTATGTGTCCACACGCTGAATTTTGTTTGTGCTTGTTTATACACATATATTGTGATAATGGTTATATATTTGCATGTATTTTACATTTTTTAACTGCCAACATAAAGTATGTGGCATTAAGCATTACTGTTGTTAGTTCATCAGGATGCAATCAGTTTTACAATTGTGTCATGCATGGCTCCAACAAATTTGTGTTCTCAACTCATCTATACCTGTTTGGTGTATTTCCCTCAAACTTTCACACTTGAATGACCTTAATGCTGATTGATAAAGAAATGACTTAGTCTTTGACTGGTTTATGCAAAATTATTGCCCGTGTTTTCTTTCCACTGTGAAATACATGATCACAACAAGTGACTTTTTGGAGGATTTTGCTCAAACTTTCACAGCTGAATGATTCAACCCTTTACCACTTAGATATCTATTTAGGTGTATTTGTGATAGTTACTGCAACAAAGTTGGTATTGAGGATATCAGTGACTCTGACAATGGGAGATTTGGCAGATATAGAATTGCTAGGGATCAGCGTTACTGTGTTATTTTGTAATTCACAAGATATTGAAGGCAAACATCATTTCATGGTGATATGTCTATTTTTAGAGGAGATACGCAAAAAATATGTTCAAAAGTACAAATATCAACGCCAATCTATGTTTTAGTTTTTGAAATTTTTGGGCATTGATTACAAAACCAAATTGAATAAAATTTCGCTTTTCATTATATACGCATTAAATAAAAGAAACTCTTTTTTGATTGTTAAGTTCATCCTCGTAAAACAAAGACACATACTTAAAATTGTTGAATTAACACAAAATGTATAAAATAATCAAATGTAATATGTTTTTAGCTCACCTGATTGCTCAGGTGAGCTTTTGTGACTGGTCTTTGTCCGTCTTCCCTCCGTCGTCCACATTTGGTTTGTAAACACTCTAGAGGCCACATTTCATGTCCAATCTTCATGAAACTTGGTCAGAAGATTTGTCCCAATGATATCTCTATCAAGTTCGAAACTGGGTCATGCTGGGTCAAAAACTAGGTCATAAGGTCAAAAAAAAGAAAAACCTTGTAAACACTAGAAGTCACATTTCATGCCCAATCTTCATGTAACTTTGTCAAAATGTTTGCCTTAATGATATGTTGGACGAGTTCAAAAGTGGTTCTGGTCCGTTGAAAAACATGGCCACCAGTGGGCGGGACAGTTTTCCTTATTTGGCTATAGAGAAACCTTGTAAACACTTTAGAAGTCACAATTTTTGCCCAATCATCATGAAAGTTGGTCAAAACATTGGTTTTATTAATATCTCGAACGAGTTCGAAAATAGTCCAGATCGGTGAAAAAACATGGCCGCCAGTGGGCGGGGCATTTTTCTCTATATGTATATAGTGAAAACATGTGAACACTCTAGAAGTCACATTTTTGGCCCAATTTTCATGAAATTTGTTCAGAACATGTGTTTCCTTGATATGAGAGTTGAGTTCGAAAATGGTTCCGGTCAGTTGAATAACATTGCTGCCGGGGGGGGGGGCAGTTTTCTTATATTTATATAGTAAAAAAACTTTGTGAAAATTCTAGAAATCACATTTTTTGCCCAATCATCATGAAACTTGGTACAAAGATTGGTTTTATATATATATCACATAATTAATGCCATTATTATTGTTCTTAGATTGTCAAAATTTTCATTATACAAAATCCTTGTAAACACTCTATAGAGGTCACAATTTTGTTTCAGATTTTATGAACCTTGGTCATAATATTTATTTTTGTAAGCAAAGTTTGATGTTTGGTAAGGGGTGGGGGGGGGTCAACTCAAAATATAGGTCATCAGGTCAAATCTTACAAAAACAAAAACACTCCATATGCCAGAGTTTTGGTTCAATAATGATGAAACTTGACCAGGATGTTTGTCTGGACAATATCTAGGTCAAGTTTGAGGTTTGGTAAAGATTGAATGAAACAACTCCTAAGGTGAGGGAACTAGAGCCATCTTGGCCCTCTTGTTTAATAAGGACCAGGTATATCGTATGTTCTGAAATGTAAACCATAGGTACTGAAATAATATTTTTAACGTGACATAAATCTTCGTAATCATGCTTTGTTAATTTTGTTATTTGGATGATTGACATTGGGCAAGTAATAATAAAAAAACATTTTCTGTTCATATAGTTTAAGTTAAACTTAAGAATGTATAACACCATAACATTAATTGTATGTGGTTAAGTCAAGCATAGGTTTCTATGTAAAAACAGCAATTGTATAAGTTAATTGTACAATTAGTAAAATGCTTATTATACATTATGACTCATAAATGATTGTATGTATGAATCTGTTGAAAATAATTAATGATTTAAATATTATGTACAATGTTATTTTGTAAATATGCAGACAATTCTTGTTAGTTCGTCACTCTCCCTCAAAGATTTAAATAATGCAAAATTGAACATTATATGCATAACAGTTACAAATGTGTTCCCGTGGTTTAAACCAAAGTGTTTTCAAAAATAACGATTTCTACATAAAGGTATTTAAACTTTAATGTAGAATCTGGTGAACGCCTGGCACCCAGTGCTTTTATAACCATATCTCCTATTCAAATATGAAGGATTTTCATGAAACTTTGTTAAATAGTTGCGGTTATTGTGACAATTTGCAGAAGTCATGGATCTTTTACACCAGGTCAAGGTCATGATTACTCTCACAGTTTAAATTTGTGATACGCGTTTTTCGTGTATGAACCATATGTTCTATACCCATGAAAGGATTTTTATGAAATTAGTCTCAAACAAGGTATTGCTCATTGATCCCACATGATGCAGGTATAGACCATTCACGCTTAATCAAGGTCAAGGTCACATTATGCGATTGAATATTAACGTGTGTATGTTCCTGTCGTACTTTATTTCCGTTGCCTTTTAATGGTTTATCACATTGTGGCAATGTGCGGATGGCAAAGGTCAGTGACGCCTCGTCGAGGTAAAAGGTAACTAATTTTAGGTCAAAAGATAATATCGGGGGTATAAAGCTGAAGTCCATAATATCGGGGGTATAGAGCTGAAGTCCATGTTCCTATGATGTTGTTTTGTTTATTTTGATTTTTTGTGAAGAAAACGTGTTTTGTTGCGGTAGTGTAATCTGTCGTGGTTGTTTGTACATTCCTTAAACTTGCATACATTTCTGAGACGTTTTTTAGTAATTTACTTTTAAAATAAACTCTTTAATTTTAAAATAAAATATTTTCGCTAAAAAAGTATTGATGTTGTGTGTTTCAGGATTACTGTTATTATGCCCCTTTCCAAAACGAGGAGTTCTTTTACTTTTCACTCGTCCGTCAGTCGGTAAGATGGTAGATCGTTTGATCAGTCCGTATACCATGTCGTTTTCGCGCAATATCTAGCACCATTTCGTTTCCGCGCAATATCTAGCACCATTTAGTTTCCTCGCAATATCTAGCACCATTTCGTTTCCGCGCAATATCTAGCACCATTTCGTTTTCGCGCAATATCTAGCACCATTTCGTTTTCGCGTTATGTCTAGCACCATTTCGTTTTCGCGCAATATCTAGCACCATTTCGTTTCCGCGCAATATCTAGCACCATTTCGTTTTCGCGTTATGTCTAGCACCATTTCGTTTTCGCGCAATATCTAGCACCATTTCGTTTCCGCGCAATGTCTAGCACCATTTCGTATCCGCGCAATATCTAGCAATCACTTTAACTACAATAGTAAGCTAGTTATATAGGAGGAAATTAAAACGCGTATTGATTTTTAGGTCATATGTCAAGGTCAACGTGTACTTTCATTGTGAAAGATGTCTTATGAACGCTTTGACCTATGATCATAGTATTATGTTTACTTTGGGTAAATGGATACATCTATTGATTGCATGAGGTTAAAGTTCAAGTACACAGAGGCTTGTTACATGAACAAAAATTGGCCATGTTATCTTGAGAAAGATTTGACATACGGAGGAAAGACAAGCGCCTTTTGTTTTTCCGTTATCTCAGTCGAAATGAGGGGCATTCGTTTTTACCGTATACATAGAAAATGCTTTGAATATTAGATTAGCAAAGTTGGTATTTTTTTTACTCGATAGGGGCAGGGATATCGATAGGGGCAGGGATGTATAATACATCCCTGATAGGGGAAGTCTATCAACTTCGAGTTCAAAGGTCAATTACACAGTGACTTGTATATTGAATTGTGTTCTTCATAGACCAGTTTGTTTCTCCCAGATATCTAGAGAAGGCTGTGGCCTTCGATCATCTCAATTATGAGGCAGTCTAACTTTGGTCAACCGGTTAGAGGTCAAGATCACAGGCCCTTGTGATTTAAAAAATATCTAGAAAACATTTTAGCCTAGGATTTTATGAATGAATACTATGTGTTTGCTTAATTGGACGTTTCTCCGTTTTAAGAAGTATCTCAGACATATTTCGGCGGTCAATTTACTTACTCATATTTTTTGTTTGCTTGTGTATCAGTCAGTACCAAGGGCATCTAATTATGCTAGTAACTGATTACCACCATTATCACCATAACTTATATGTTCTTATGCGTGCCAAGTACTTCCATGTGCACGCGAGAAGTGAAAAAACAACAACAGCAAAATGCATTTGGGATAATGTGTGTGTGTGTGTGGCTATTAATTTGTGCCGTCGGCGATAAACGTGCCCCCCCCCCCCCCCCCCCCCCTGGTTTTCGTAAAAGTGCATAAAAGAAGAATCGCTCTTAATAAAAGAAATAGAGATGACACTTTGCTATTGACATTGTAAGATAATTGATTGACACACGTTAAAATGAAAATCATTTCTAGTGACGCCCTTTATGTGTGAAAATAACTGGACGCGAACGCTTGTGATTTCTAAAAGAATTTATTGACACATATTGAAATGAAAATAATTTGTTGGCAAATAAATTACGGTTTATTGTAGACGAAATGACTGTAATGTGTAATTATTTCTCAACAAAAATGCTTTTATTACTGTTATCTTGAAAGAACAAGAGATATCGATATGAATGATATATCGATTATGTATATCCACGATAAGAGTCAGGCTTTTTAAAGGCGTTATTTACCCCTAAGGAAGACATTTGTATCGACAATATGAAAGTGTTCGACGTTTTAATAGATAATTGCTATCGAATACCTTTCTAAATGCTTTTTGGTGTATTTAATACACGGAAGAGCATTTCAATCAATCAAGAAGAATCGGTAGGTAGATCTCCTTTAATTTCGTGGTTAACATTGCGGGAAGTGTATTGGGGATAATTTTCTTTGGTCGTTCTTTCATGAAAAACAGGTGCGTATTTTAAATGTTAATAACAAAAAAATATTAATAAGCCGGTAAAATAACAATGTTAATTACGTTTGTATTACCTTATTATTGTTATTATTAGTATTTGTAGCGGAAGATTAATTCATAGAACACGTCATTTAAAGTAAATAGCAACAATAATCATGTCTATCCGTAGTATCGGCCCTCTTAATGAATGCATACGAACTTAAGAAGTGAACGAACACAAAAACACGCATGTGTTATATGTCAATATATAGCTAAATGTGTATTCTTGGACATAACAACGAAAACTGCTTTTAAATCGGCAATGTTTGGACAAAATACTGGCTAGACTTAGCCCCCCTGTAGTACCGGTAATCTGATTCATGTACACTTGTCTCTTAGTATCGGCCCTTCTGATTGGTTGCTAAGATTTGTTACTATGCGCATGTGCTTATTCTAAAAAAGTAACTTAATGGAAAAACGCAACTCATGTTGTTCTTATTTTTTTTACATTTTATTCAAAAATAATCGGCATATAAACATTTGATAAAGCTACTATTAATTCATAAACAAACTAAAATTATTGTGTGATACGTAATTAAAAACCATAGCATCACCCTGGAATAAACATGATTTACTTTCCAATGGACATCAGAGATAAAAGTCATGGATAACCATCGGAAAAAATGCAACTTCTTAAAACTAAAAAAAACGTTCCATCTCTTCTTGAAGGTTTTTCGTTCAAGGCACGATACAATGATGAGGACCGATACTATGAGATTACGGGATACAGCTCGAATAGAAGCAGGAGTTGTTGTTGTTGTTCGTATTGTTTATGCATTTTCTTATTTTGAAAAAAATCAACTATATAATGAATATACGGATTTAACCTCAAAACTTATTTTTTTACATATTCATTTATTTGAAATAATGATAATAATCAATTATTGAAATATCAGTTATCAATGAAGAAATTTGAATAAAAGATGATGGCCCGGCCTATATGGCGAATGGTGACGCTACGTCTGTTGTGTTCTGTTACTAGTAAACACACATTCCAACTATTAAAAAACGCTTTAATAAATATAATTCAATTGACGATTGTTCACAAACATTGCGATATTTTTAATATTGTTCATATACGTGGTGCTATTTTGATTGTTGGAATAGAAATGTATATATCTTTTGAATCTATAACGTTGTTTTCTTTTGTAAAGTGTGCCTTTTTCACCAGGTCCATTTGTACATCGGTTGTTTGTAAATACTCAACCGGTTCTGGTCGAGGGCTCACGAAAAGGTCATTTAAGGGTTGGTGACCAAGGGGTCGTGACCCCAACAAAATCGCAAGCATTTTATACCTTCATTTATATCTTTTCGGAGTTGCATTTAAAGGACCGGAGAATGCGTAAAGATATCGAAATATTGTGCCGTTCACGATGTTAAAATGTTGAAACAAGATAAAAAGTTAAAGTGTTACAGGATAATTGTGGATAGAAGATTTTTTAGTGTTATTTATTTTACTTAATGTTTTGGAATTTCAATTATTCGTGTGGTGTTTAACGCAGGTAAAGCTGGTATATCCGTTGTGTTGTGGTTGTTGTTTGTTGCACAATGTATATAAAATAACGCATACATTTTAAACTATATAAGTATATTAGGTTCAAATAACCATATAAAAAAATTTGTATCGATGGATTACGTTCATCCTTAAATAAAAGGATCGAAGTTTGTTCAAATTTCCTTTCGCATTATGATACATAAAGATTTCTTGTATTGATACACATCGTGTGCACATATAAATGCTGCTTTGGTGCATTTTCAATTAAAGTATATCCCTTATTAATAGATATTATTATTAGTATAAATCCGAGAAGTAGTTTGTCATAGACTATTAGTATTGACGGGTACCCGCGACGCTGCATGTCATTATTTATATAAAATTACTTAAAGCATGTACAATAAATTCTAAGTTGAAAATAGGGGGTGGGGCTTAACTTTAAACAATTTTAAACCCAAAAATTGTAAAAGCAACTTAAGCACGTTTTAATGTTCTACGCTGAGAAACGTTGGGGTATACGGTTTTACAAGTTTGCGTATACGATCGGACGGACGGCAATATTTAATTATGTACTCCCCATTTACTTCGTTGCGGGAGGGGTATTCTTATCACGCATGTATTTAACCCATTTATGCCCAGTGGACTCTCCCATCCTTCTGAATTGGATCAATTTATTTTCAAAATTAGGGATGTCTAGTATATTTATTTGTATATTTAGAATATTACTTACTGAAACTCCTATAAGCAAACAGCGCAGACCAAGATGAGACGCCGCATCATGCGGCGTCTCATTTGGGTTTACGCTGTTTGCAATGTCCTTTTTTTTCAGGACGCTAGGCATGAATGGGTTAAGCTTGGTAGCATAACCACGATTCATTCGATTTGTCCTTTGCATTGTGGCATTTTCAGAAATTGCCTTGAACTTATTAAACAAATGTTTTCTTTCTGATAAATTTGTTATTGTCTTTGATTTCATGTTTAATAAATATCCCGATTATCAATCGACTTAATGTATCAAAACCGGTATAAATGAGATACTGCGTGTGCTTTGTAACATCACTAAATTCAACTGCTTTGTCTGCGTATCCTTAAGAAATTCTATTGTCACTTAAGGCTTGTTAAAATCTTAACTCTGTTATCTTCGGTCGACAGCTTGAAATACTTGAAATAGTGTCGCTCAGTTGTTAAACATGATACCCAGTGTTTATTGGAGATTTGTTCAAAATTACAAAGTTTAATGAAAACCCAAAACTTCAACTTACACAATAGCTCACACTCGTAGATAATAACAGGATTAAGTTTCACACCCCTTTATCTGTCGGCCTTTCTGTCGTCCATAGACGTAACTAGATATGTTGATGGGTATCTACACAGAAGTCTATACGGGGCCCGATTTAGGGATTTACGATGTAAATAAAGCGGATTTTAAAGGATTTTGGTTGCCTGGTTATACTAAAGGGTCAACACGACCCCATAACATCGCCAGATGTTTCGCTTTGACGGAAATTTATATTAAGGTACAATTAATTTGGTACTCAATCGGATTTTATGTGTGGAACATGTGTCCCGCGCGGATATTAAGAGGTATTTGCTCTTTGATGAATATTTAATTAATTTGTTAAATGACGTATGACGGCAGCTTGTAAATGGGTCTGACCTTCGTATATAGGAACATTGCGCGAACGTGTTTCAATATTTTACACAATCAAGAAAGCGTCGGTGTGATATTCAGATTACTTGGCGGCTACTGGTTCTGCATCTTCATCAACTAAGTGTTACTATCTTAACAACGCCAACCAAAATTATACTTAAGAGGTCGCCGTGATGTAGTGGATATGAGGTCCGCCTAGCAACCGTACAGTGGGAGCGTTCTTACGAACCTCCCATAGAGACAACAAGTATTGGTTCTACCCAGGAAACTTACTCTAGAGCGTTTCAATCAGTCTTAGGCGTTTGATTCAATCGAGCTAAAATAAAAAGGTTTAAAACCACGAATACGTTTACTACAACTGTTGCTCCTGCTGATACTACTACTACAACTTTTACTAAAATACTTCTTATGACATAAGTGGTTTCGGTCGTTCTCCCAGAGAATTAAGTTTTATCTATTGGAGTATATCTATTCATTTGATACGATACATGACATGCAAAAGCAACGAATAGACACAATAGGCCTTAATAAGCCGCGTCGACGTGTAGTTGATAATTCAGCGACAGTCTTTTGTGTCAATTATTCCCCAGGGTTACGCAATATCATAATTCCGGAAGTTACACAATACTCTATTGATCCGAGGCCACTTAAAGGGATCTTTTCACGGTTTGGTAAAATGACAACATTGAAAAAAATTGTTTCAGATTCGCAAATTTTCGTTTTAGTTATGATATTTGTGAGGTAACAGTATTACTGAACATTTACCATAGTCCAATATAGCCATTATATGTATCTTTTGACGATTTGAAAACCTAAAAATTATAAAGCGTTGCAACGCGAAACGATTGAATAATTTGGAGAGTTCTGTTGTAGTCGTTTGAATTTACGAAACTACGAAGATTGCTTATATAATGTATAAAATACTACCCTTGTGTATGCCCGGCGGAATAGCCGAGAGGGCTAATGCGTTTTTACTTCAGACAAACTCCAGGACTCCTGGGGTCACTGGTTCGAGCCCTGGTACCGGCTACCTTTTTTCCTTTTTTAAATTTTATTCTTGATTTTTTACTGGAGCTTTTAAGATCCAATGTTTATATTTATCAATATAAAGCATTTAATGACAAACTTAAAAATATGCCAAAATCTGTGAAAAGGCCCCTTTAAACGTCTGCATAAATAATAGGGGTTTTTAGAAGCAGGAGTTTGGGTGGAGTTCTTAATTATTATCTTCTTATCATTTTATCTCGCGATGAATGGTATATAATGACGATCAATTTCTGGTCCAATTAAGAGTTTTGTATGTAAGTATAATTTATTTATCTTATTTATTTACAAATAAATAAATGCGCTTTGTGCGCGGACATAGTATATGGTTGTTGAATAAACAGTGTTTATCAAATAATTGTTTTTATTTTAGAAAGTGTTAATATAAAAAAAGCTTGGTATAATGTCTCATACATCTTGAAAAATATGCAATTAATTACATCTGTAAATCTTATGTGAAGCAAGATAGGAAGTGGTTTCCCGGAAATATACAAACGTGTTGTTGTTTAAATAAAATCAGGGAGAAGGAAAAGCCATTTCACTTAGTGATCAGTTACACTCACAGAACTTACAAATCATGTGTATGTCTCTTTTTGCAGAATTAAGAAAATCGAATTAACACGAGTGCATCTGATTGGTGAGTCATTCCTTTTTTTATTTATATCTTGTATCACTGTCTGCAATCTCACGCGCCACCTATTTGTAGCCGCGTTGATACACGCGCCAAAGAAATTGCACGATAATTTAACTTAGACTCAATATCGTGTCTTAATTGCTGTTGAATTTGCAAAAAACTTTCGTTATTTAATGAGTGCGACTTTGGAAGCACGGATGACCCAACTAAAAGTTTGACACTTACAGACGTGCTTAAATATATACTATATTACTCTGATGCCGGTTGTTCAACTTATCCTGTAACCGACGTCGGTACTACATGGAAGCTGTAGACCCGAGTACAGGGGATGTTTATGCATATCCAAAAAGATATGATGTCCCGTTTTAGTCAAACGACTTCAGACGCATCTACACATTTACAACCCCCTTTATTTAATTTCCGATTAGGTGCCTATTAAAAGGCGATTTAAATATATATATATATATATATATATATATATATATATATATATATATATATATATATATATATATATATATATATATATATATATATATATATATATATATATATATATATATTTATTTGGGCCGTGCTCTGTGAAAAAGGGGTTTAATGCATGTACGTAAAGTGTCGTCCCAGATTAGCCCGTGCAGTCCGCACAGGCTTATCAGGGATGACACTTTCCGCTTTTATGATAATTTTCGCTTCTAGAGAGACCAATCTTAGCAAAAAATACATTTTAGGCGGAAAGTGTCGTCCCTGATTAGCCTGTGCGGACTGCACGGGCTAATCTGGGACGACACTTTACGTACATGCATTAAACCCCTTTTTCACAGAGCACGGCTAATATCTAAACAATAATTGTACTGTTCTTCTGTATATTTTTGTCTTAAAAACCACTTTTGCATCGGAAATTTTAACATCAAACATCTTTTACTCATTAAAGAATCATGAATAACAACGCCTCTTTATTAGTTTCGTAAATTATCTATTTAGTGATCTGTCAGATTTGACCTTGTACAATTAAAGTCTTTTCACGTAGAAATTAGGCAAAATGTATCCGTTTTGTGGACTTAATTTGATAATTTTCCATAGAATTTTCTCGCCTTAGAAGTCCGCCGAAGCGAATAATGACTGAATTTATGGTTAATTTATGACTAATTGGCAAATGTAACGACATTTTCAGATAGCGTATTAAGTTAATTTGCTTTGACAATTTTGTCAATGGCATTCCACAGCGGGTCAGACAGCAAACTATTTTTATTTTGTTCATCTTGTTCAGTAGCTGCTCATTTTTTAAAAAACATTTAATGTCTAATCCAATTATGATCGTTCAATGTCTTATGTCGTAAATAAAACTAAATTTAGATGATAACGTTTAATTTCTTAATAAAATCGAATTTTCTTTCATGTTTGACAAATGAAAGTAAGCTACGTAGATTCTAGTTTTGAAAATGGGTAGTTGTTTAAAACATGCCATATAATTAAATTTCAATTGCGTTCAAACAGGGTGGTGCCCAGAGATCCCAAGTAACTGTCCTGAGCACCAAGTGTTCATTTGGTTTTATAATGAAATCGTCCCAACACATTGCAGCCATGTTTTTTAACAAACCACAACGTGTTAAGCTCGGTCCAAATATCACAAGACATGTTCTTATATTCATACCACTTTTCCTGACGATTGAGTTACACATAGGATTTCTTGAGCGATCAAACGGTTTGACTGTAGCCCGATAAGGACAGCTGCCCGGCTTAATGGCAGCCATGTTTTCACTGGACAGGTATGTTATGTCACTCGATGGAGAACTAATGGGAACAAATGTTCAGATCAATTTACGTAAAGCTTTGGCAGGATAACATTGCGTCTAGAGTGGTTTCAAGGCAAATGTTGAAGACGGACGACGCATGCCGAACGACGGACCAAATGATCACCATAAGCACGGTATGGTCAGGTCAGCATGAAAAAAGAACATTAAATCAACCTCACTCATTGACACGTACTAAACGCAGACATTGATTAAGGCGTATTAATGCATGGATTAAGAATCCATAATCTTATTAGTCATTAATTGACAGCGATTTCAACTTAAATTGACTTACCAAGTTCGTCCAAATCAGAGGCTACTTGACGTTTTCTTCACATTTTGCCGCCCATTTGTCTTGCGGTTAGCCGACATGGCGTGTTAGGGAAAATTTCGATTTATTTAAACGTCTTTCTTAATTGTTATTCGCTTTGATGGCTTTAATTGCCCTTTGAAAAGATTAGTGTGACTCTTTTGAATGCACAATTACTTGCAGTTTAAAGAACGTTTGATATATTGGACTTTAGTTTAATTTCTGAAATGCTCTTAGGAACAAAACCTGGCCCGTGAACGTTTAAATGTCGGATTAACTGTCTTGTGGACCATGTTATTTTCGGACCGCTATTCCGAAAGGATCGAATGTCTGGACTATTCGCGACAGTGCGATGAACCTAGCCGATCTTCGGAGACAAGAAAAAGATGGATGGTAATGTGAAGTTATATCTGAAATGTAAACGAAACAAATATGCGCTATGTTTGATGTTGTCCTGAAATTTTGATTTTAATTTACACACAGACAAGTTGAGTGCATTTGTGTGTCGCTTGTCTCTCGATCGCATGGTCAGGCGCGATCTTGAGAACTCGAAACGCGAGAGGTCTAGCCTAGGCGTTCAGTACAGTCGCGATGATTTTGTCTCTTTAGCATGAGATCTAGTCGGGTTTTATTTGTGCACGAGACAACACATCGTGCATGCCTCCACAGAATCTCATCTTTTTCTTACCAATTGAAATTGATACATACATTTGTACAAGCGAATATCGTATTTGTTGGTCACCGTAGATTTTAATTCGTGAATGACCATGGGAATACGTATGGTCACGAGCGGATAAACAATTGATAATCTGATAAACAATTAACAACTGAAACCAACACAGTTTATTATAACTTTATGCAACTCACCGTTTGGTTACAACTTAAAGGGTTAGATTTTCTAAATGTGCAGAAGTAAAACAGCACAATGACGTTAATTGACAAAGTATGCGTCCGGCATTGTTGACGATGCTTTTGGTTTATTGCCATAATTCGGGAACCGGGAAAACATAATCGATGATTTATATCGACTGTTTTCACTGTTACTTTTCGCCGTTTGAAACAGTTTATTACCATATTTAAATCACGAACGTTTCCATATAAATCATCGAAAACATTAAATGAAACACCTTCACCTAAACAAAACATATGTTGCTGTTGAACATTATCCTAAATGTGTGCAAACCCTGGACTCTTAAATCAAACTTTAAACTTGAACACTATTTTCCTTATGAAAACACTTCAGAGTCTTACAATGTATACACAGGTTTATAAAAAGCTGCGTAACTAATGCAAATACGTTATCAACTTCGGCTGTGGCTAAAACTGTCATTAAATATCCTTATCAGGTGAAAATGTGTCCTCCAAAACGGAAACTAACACAAAATTGTGAACTAATTATACGAAGAAAATACTTCATGTAGTAATTTAACGTTCGGTCTACAAAGAAACATGTTCAAAATGTATTGAACGCGAATGCGTGACAATGGGATTTTAAGATGCATTTTATGATTTCGGAGTACCTTTTACTGGATTAAATTTATGTGCATGTTGAAGGTAAATCTGTCTTTATCGCTACATCTATTGGCTTGTTAAGAGTTTTTGTTTAATTTGGTAGTTTTAAAAATAATTCACAAAAAATGCCCAATAAATGTGTCTATTCGAGATAAGATAAACTGCAAAGAGTGTTCTGTAACGGAAAACATATGCATGTGTAAACATCCATGAATACATAAGAAATAATATTTTGCTATCATGGTTCGTTGTCGAATAACCCACAGTAAGGAGTATAGATGCGTAGGAATTAAATCACGAGTGCGAAGCACGAGTGATTTGATAACACGCATCTATACAATTTACGGTGGGTTATTCGACAACAAACCATCATAGAAAAATATTATTTCGATTCTAACACGATTCTGATTGATTTGGTCCAAGCTTTAGGACTCGAACTATATTTTTCAATACTCCGCCCATCTTAGTAGAAAGTTCACTTTTTAGTGACGTCATTGAATTGTACAAACATATGACGTCGTTTTCATTCATAAATATTTTGCAAATGACGTCACTTTCATTGAAAACAACAATCGTAGAAACTTAATGACGTCACGTTTCTTGATGCTACTGAAAAGCACAGGTGGAAGTAACGGACCCAGGATAGTATTTTTCATATATATATTTTTAGGAGCCCAATATATTCAAATAAATATATAAAATCATGTTTCATGAGAAAAAAATTGACAAAGAGCCATGAAAAAAATCCCCATCCTCTGGCTCTGATATTCAATATCAGAGGGTGGGGATTTTTTTTCATGGCTCTTTGTCAATTTTTTTCTCATTAAACATGATTTTATATATTTATTTGAAAAATACTATCCTGGGTCCGTTACTTCCACCTGTGCTGAAAAGCTGACATGCTATAAATGTTTTCTGAATTACGTTTCCGGACAAATTATATTCTTTGTAGGCGTGGTTATGCCACTTATCACCAAATATACAATTTGTTGTTTCATTACATTTATATTCTTTTAGAGCGGGTTTTAGCACGTGCATTTTACTGCATTATTTTCTTTATTTATTCGGAACTATTTTCGAAACATTAAGCTCCGCCCATAAGTTATTGCAGAATAACCCATACTTGATTTCCTTCTTTGTCTATAGAAAACGAGTCGCGTGCCGTGTTAGAAATATTTATATAAATCATTAATTTTATGGGTATACGTTTGAATAGAAATCCGGTTTAATTTTTCGTATTTGTGTGACATTGTGACACATAACGCATAAAAGCGATTGCCGGGTAATTGATTCATTAATTTATGTATGAAAACAGTCAAACCCAAGCAATTTTAATAATTACCCTCTATTTAATCCCTAGTAAAAATACTTAGATTGAAATGACAGGATGCGATACCCTGTTCTTTTTTAAAATTCTAAAACACTGGAATATTAGATGAATTTGTTTTAAGATACTATAAGACCTTGGGACAATTGCATTTCGTTTCGCGGGTAGAGCCTTGTTTGCGCGACTTAAACGGGACGTCTCGGACGGGTCGAACTTTGCCCTACTCAGATTGAATGTAAAGTTGGGTGATATAAGCCTCGTTCTGGGATAAGTGGGTTTAATCCATATGCTTAAATTGTCGTGCGCAGTCCGCACAGGCTAATCAAGGGACGATCCTCACCGATTTTATGGAATTTTTTGTTAAAAGGAAGTGTCTTATAAAAGAAAATCAAGTGTAGGCGGTAAGTGTCGTCCCTGGTTATCCTGTAAAGACTGCACAGGCTTATCTTGGACGAAACTGAACGCACTTGCTTTTTTTTTCAATTTTTACAGAAAGAGACTCCGATGATAATTAACCACGATTGCTACTGATCCCCGAAATTTGATTTGTTGTTTTACATAGTACCGTTTGTTTAGCGGAATAAAAAAGTACGTAGTACATTTCACATAACCAAACCAACACTACACAATTGATCCGTTACAGCCCCTTCAATGACACTGACAACTTTTAAGTTTTTAAACGCATCATAGAAAGTTTAAGTTAATGTGTTCGCCCATAACCGAAGTAACGTAACGCGTTTTATGTATATAATGCGTGATTGTATACTCACATTAGATTGTTATATTTTGTGATTTGTAGTTGCCTCTGCTGTTTCTGATTCATCTTAATTGATGTCATTAAATTTTTTGAACCATTTGAAAGTTTTTTAATTCATCTATCTTGCTAAAAACGCAGTTTTAATTCGGTGTCAAAATTTGCATTTTCTGTTATGAATAGAAAGGAAATGGTTTAATCTTGCCGCACATTGCGACCGCGTAACCCACAGTCGATGGCTTTTAAAGCGACCTTCTCTTAAAAATTAGCATCAGAATTAAAAGAAAAAATGTATAACAACAAACTGTTTTTATGAACTGCGCGCGATGAAATGAAAAAAATAGGGATCTTTACAAATTTATTACACTTACACGATGGGTACTGTACATAAAAAAGTTTATTATAGCAAACATGTTGACACTCCTTAAATAAATTTCCTATTTAACTGGTTGACATTTAACTGAGTTTCATTTAAAAACATTAAAACATTAAAACATTCTTGAACATAGGTGACGACATTGATATTATTCGTAACCAACCATGGCTGATAATCTCATGTAAAAATTTACGTTTTGAAAGTACATGTGATAAGTCCCTTTAAAACCGCAGAGTTTCATCAATAAAACCTGCGTAACGAATGCATGTTTATAACTCATTCATGGCTTGTAGGCAATGATCAATAACTGACATGGATGGACTGAATGGTCTGTGTTCTGTGATTCAAGTGCCCAGATAGTGTTACTGTGTTATTTAGTGCCTCTGTAACATCTTGACACTTACGGGTGCTCGTAGCAAATAATTCGAAGAAGGGAATAGAATGTGTGTTTGCCTATTCTTACTTTGAAGAGTGTCGATATATACGCCGTGAGTAACGTGTTTAATGGATTATTAATTTATGTAGAATGACGATAGAGTATCCTTTTGCTACTGGGGCAATATAACCTAAATGACAATACAAGGCAGGGCTCAACATTAACCGTTGTCCTATTGCGCCTGGCAAGTTAAAGTTGGGTACGGGCAAGTTATTTTATAATCTAGTTGTCCGCCTGGGCAAGTGCAAAAAAGAACAAAGCATTTAATTTAGACTTTAATTAGACTTTAATTGCTGTAATCATTTTGTTAAATGTGCAAAAACAAAAAAGGTTTTGTTGTGTTTCATTTTGATCTTCATTAAAAATATGAGGTTAACAGTTGATGTGATATTTCATGTTTGGGCAAATGGCTTTACGTTCAGGGCAAGTAGATTTTCTAAGTACTTGCCCGGCAGGGTAGGTTGGTTTTTAGGTTAATGTTGAGCCCTGCAAGGTTAATGTTGAGCCCTGCAAGGTCCAACTTTTGTAGAGCTGGGAGAGGAGCTTGAACAAGTGCTTTATTAAAGAACTCTGGGTGTTGATTTGTGTAGACAGAAGACAATATAAAAACGTAAGTATATTATGCCTTTGCATGATACTTAAAATGTAAGATAAGAATGGATGTAATAGTAATCAAAAGTTAGATTTTTTTTTTTAGTTCTGACACATTTTCTGCAATAAAAACCTACGAATAAATGAATTGATAAATGATGAACATAACGTGTATGTTTCCACAGACATGTTAAATTAGTTTGTCAAATAAGTGAATGAAAAGAAGTTGACGTTATTTGAGTCCATTTTAAAAAAGGCATACAGCATAGTTGAACGTAATTGGTAATAGTTTAAACTACATGTATTCTAAGCGCAAACATGGGCAACGTTAAGTAAGTTTTTGTCGATATATTCGAATTCAACTAAAACACGAACATAACAATATCAAACAAATTTCCGCGCGAATGATTCAACGTGGAAAACATTTGAATTTTACTATCACAACGTCAAAAAGAACCAATTTCACGTATTGCGTGTCTAGCCTACGGCAAACAGTTTAAACGGATCAAGATACACCAAGCTTCAATCATTAATGCAAATAAGTATGCTGATGATAACCTTGATACAAGCTTTCAGTTGCTGTGGTATTTTTTTGGTTTGTTAAAATATGGTTTTCTGAAACGGCAATATTGGATAATTGATAAGCGGTTGAGATGTTAGCTTAAAGCGAAACATTTTAGTGCGAAGTGCATTCTCAAGTTTATTTTGAGTTTCACCTATGTTGAAAGCTGACTATGAGAGATAACAAATGCGTTTAATAGTATATTTGTTTTTGTTGCATAAAAATGCTGTTGAGGGTGAAATAACTTTGGTGATACATTAAATTATGTTATATTATGATGGTGTTTGGATACTGTTGTTGATGATGTTCCTTATGTTGTTTTTATTATTTCTGATGATGATGATGATGATGATGATGACGATGACGATGACGATGACGATGATGATGATGATGATGATGATGATGTTGATGATGATGATGATGATGATGATGATGATGATGTTAATTAAAATTATAATATCTATGGTGATTATGTTTCTGGCTACTGCTGATGCTAGTGGTGGTGGGGAGGTTGATGGGTATATTCACGTTGATCACAATAGTGTCAATACTGAATATGTGATTTCGTTGTTGTAACTGTTGCTGGTGATTCTGATGCGCCTGTTGCTATGGCTGTTGCTGATAATGATGATGCTTATGAACGTGATGAAAATGATAAATATGCTTGCGCTTTTATTCTTGTTCGTTTTGCAATTATGATGAAGAGCATTGTTCTATTGTTTATAGCGAAAGTGGTAAAAGTTCAAATGAAAATGTCGCATAAAACTAAACAATACATTAATTCCAAACACTTTAGCAGTGTAGCGTGAATAATAGATTATGTGCACAATTACTACCGCATTTGATATTCATGTCGACAGATTTGCTGCGGCTACCTTGTTCAGAAAAGCGTGTCAGATTTGTATCATTTTATTAAAATTGTACAAACGATACCATGATATCACTCTCTGTACGATGAATAAACTGTCTGGTCCAACAGCAATCTTAGGCAAAACAACCCAGGCGTGATGAAAAATTATGCTGATTACCATATATGAAATGATAAAAATTCTTGCTTTATTAGTCACAGGGAAGCGAAAGAAATGAAGTTTTGAGACAATGCAGTGTGTTGTGATTTTTGTCTTTAAGTATATGACTGTTAGTCTTTATCTTTAGATAATAATGTGTTCCATTACAGTTGTGTTCCATAACAGTTTGTGTTCCATTACAGTTTGTGTTCATTGAACGTGTTATAGTGTGTTGCAGGTCTTGTAACGATTACCGAAATTTCTTGATTGTAATGCAGATGGACTATAAATTGGTGTTTATTCCGGTCACCAGATATAATTGGGCTTAAAAGTTCATGAACAAGTCCGTGACAGGATTTTACAAAGTTGAGCAATCATTAAATCGTGAAATATTCGTGACCCGAAACTCTAGATTTAATGTAAGTATGCATAATGAAGATTTATTACATTAATGTGCGCTTTGTCAAATTTACACACACAGATGCTTAGAATATTGATGGGTTGAAGAAATGAACAATTATTAACAATAAACTTCAAACATACATGTATAGTATCTATTAATAATTTTTGTTGAAACAGTGATATAACATGACTGTGCCGAATGGCCATTAGGCAAAAGATATTCTGACGGAAATCTTATAATGACGTAATGAGATTGTTATAAGTTAAGTTTAATGCTTAACGCAGATTAAACATGTTGAGCCGTTTTCAACGAGTGCTAAAGTTAAATAGGATTTAGGCAATAAACAATGTAGCATGTCGCTTATTTGTTTATTTTAAATCACCTGACTTTGAAACTGATGAGGAACTTGCTTTGTTAAATGACGTTATTTGGTGTAAATGTTCGTTCCAATAACCCTTCGGTTGATTCGGTCCCATGATCGCCTTATGGAAAACACTGATATTCAAACTTTTTGAACCAGCTCTGAATATTTACTCAAAATCATTATCAGCTAAAGTTTCGAATTCGCTTGAGACAAAAATTGTGCGCATCTTCAGATTAATGTGTCTGCATTCCCAGACATTTCATTCATAAAGGAAGCACATGCCAATTCAAAAGGATTCGATTTACATATTTTCCAATACCCATATATTTAGATGTCCTTCTCATTAAATGGTCGACATGCGGGTAATAAAAACATAAATGAGGCCTGCTCTGTGAAAATGGGGGTTTAATGCATGTGCGTAAAGTGTCGCCCCAGATTAGCCTGTGCAGTTCGCACAGGCTAATCAGGCACGACACTTTCATCCTATACTTTATTTTTGCTAAGAAGAGACTTTCTTGAAACAAAAAAATATCATACAAGCGGAAAGTGTCGTCCCTGATTAGCCTTAGCGGACTGCACAGGCTAATCTGTGACGACACTTTACTCACATGCATTAAACCCCATTTTCACAGAGCACGGCACCAGCAAATGATATTTGAGTGCGGTTAAGAGTTCTGTTCGCACTTGTTTTCCTGGAGAAGTAAATTTGACAGTATGTTGGTTAAAGATGACATCATGTTTAGTTACTACGGCACTAAGTTAAGTTGAATTTGCATAATTTTGAGTTCAGTTGACATAATGATTGAGTCTTTTTGACATTAAGTTAAGTCTATATAACTTTAGGCTTATTATGTTGTTAATTTAGTTTCTTGTTTAGTCAAAAAGCAAGTTGGCGCAGTCAATTTGCCAGTATGCTGCGTTAAACTGACAATGGACTTGAATCAACTAAACGCCAACATGACTCGACGTCAATTAACCAAGCTTATCAGTTTCTTTCAATAAAAGGCAGTTTTTGCGTTTCATAATTAAAACGACCTGTTCCTGACGGTCGCATAAAAATGTAATTATTAGCAAAGCAAGAACATTCCTGTGCTTATTCATTAAGTCAAGTGCTCCAAGACATGCCAGCATCTCTAAGTCCCATATCAGCAGCTTATCGTTTTGCTTCCGTTTTTCTTCCCGCAATGTTAACCTATAAACATACATTACTAATCCCGCCCCATCAAATGATCTTATAAATTGCCATATTATCTAAGCGCTCGTTTCCCTTGTTTGCTTTTTAAAGGGTCTCGGGTGCCTTGTGTTGTTATTGTTTAAAAATTTGTTGCCGAACATCTGTTTGAACGATAAGGGAAATGTGTTTGTTCATTTCCAAAGGTCCAAAATATCTCGGATATTGGAGACAAACTCACATTTATTACATAACTATTTTCCGCTTACCCTCTTCCGTTACTTAGTCCGCACAGGCTTATCAGGGACGACACTTTCCGCCAAAACTAGACTTTTACTAAGAAGAGACTTTCTTTAAACAGAAAATATCATAAAAGCGGAAAGTCTTGTACTTGATTAGCCTGTGCTGACTGCACAGGCTAATCTGGGACGACACTTTACGAACTTGCATCAAGCCTCCTTACCACAGAGCCTCGTTCTAGATAAATGGGGCTTAATGCATGTGCGAAAGTTACATTTAAGATTAGCCCAAGCGGATTTCAAGTGCTATTATGGGACGACACTTTACACACGTGAATTTATTCCGGGTTCCCCTGAGCGAGGCTCATTTTACCCCTTTGGTGCAAAAAGGTACCATGTGCCTTCTAATTTCAATATCATATGGTACCTTTTTTGCACGAATGGGGCGATTTAGTTTTAAGTAAAGAATAAGCTATAAGCATTGGACAGAAACGAATTTTCAGTTGGTAATTGCATTATCTTATGAAACGTCTTTATAATATCGGATATTTTGTCGTTTATTAGTCATAATTTTTTTTATTTACGATTTCACAAGAACAAAGTGGATGAAATAAATATATGCGATGGGACATGATTTCAAGATAAACGATTTCTTGAGTAAGATTTTAAACGTTCAAAGTAGCACATGTTAAACCGAATAAAAGAACGGCGCTAGTATACATTAGCTGTCTCCTTCCATGTGTGTTATGACACCGTAACTAAAAATAACCAATTGAGTCTTGTTCTGTTAAAATGGGGCTTAAAGCATGTGCGTAAAGTGTCGTCCCAGATTAGCCTGTGAAGTTCGCACAGGCTAATCAGGGACGACACTTTCCGCTTTAATGGCATTTTTTGTTTAAATAAAGTCTCTTCTTAGAAAAAAATCCAATTAAGGCGGAAAGTGTCGTCCCTGTTTAGCCTGTGCGAACTGCACAGGCTAATCTGGGACGACACTTTACGCACATTCATTATGCCCATTTTTCTCAGAACACGACTCCTTTATTCTTATACAAATAATGGTTTGGGTCGATTGCATGAAAAAAATGCATGAGTTGTCTTATTATAGTTTTTGGTTGTGATTGCCAAGTAACTTACACTTGTCATGCTTAATGTTTCACCGACTTTCAATAAGTCGATGCTCTCTCAACGTTCACGTGAGCGCTCTTTTTCAAATACTGCTTTCGAAGTGGTGTTTGGTCGCTTATTTTATAATGAGCAATTATCATTTATATTGCTATTGCCAAAGCGTAGTTGTGCTTGATCGCTTAGGCATAAACTGAAATTGGACATTCCATTTAACAAAGTTATAACAATGAAATTAATAAAGAATTTTTTTTTGTTACAAAATGTAGCTGTTGTTATTACGACGATGAGGCATTTTGAATACATATCTTCGTTGGTAACATAGGTCCAAATTGTTTTCATTTACATACTGAATTGATGATGTTTGAGGACAAACACGTATTATTGATTTTAATAGAGAATTATATTCATGAAGCGTATATTCGTCAAAGTCGCAGAGTGTGTCCGGTTTCTTCATTAACAAAGAGATAAATACCGTTGGAAACAATGTTCTGTTCTTGATGAAAAGGATGTTTCGATTTTTTTTTACCATCAAAAACATATTTGTCATAGCTAAGACGGTAAATTGTATTGTATTTGTTTGTTCGACATTGTTCCGCGTAACATGTGGTTGACGATACAAAGAACTGGTGAATAAAGCGTTTAGTAAAACAATATGTTGACATTCCATGCGTGCGCCATCTAAGCCACTGTGTATTTTGTTTACCAGTTAAAAGACCGTTCTTACCGATATTGTTTGTTCAGTCCTGTGATATGGACCATCAGCTTTTGTATGGTGTAAACCCTCTAAGACGACATTTCCCAACTTGCGTGTGAAAATGACATATGGACCAAGATCTCTTGGTATTGCATTATACAGCTATAAATGTTGAATGAATTCCCGATGCTCTGACCGTAGTAAAAGATTTTTTTTAAAGAAATCTCATTCTAATATTGATCCGTTATTTCTCACAGCATATTTCGTGTTTTGAAAAATCTCTAAAGAAGGTTGGTATTTACTTTCTTATAATAATAATAATAATAATAATAATAATAATAATAATAATAATAATAATAATAATAATAATAATAATAATAATAAAAGCTTTATTTACAGAAGGTTACACATTAAGACATTGACACATTATACATATTATGCAGATGAATAAAAACTTTTTTACAATGTGACCTTCTTAAAATAACATACACAAATAGGTCTATAACAAGTAAAACATTCAAACAATATCTTCTTACACCTATACATAACACACATTTTGTCTTTTAGACAGACACACGTGAAATAACATTGATTAGAAAATGACATGACATATCATTGATTAGAAAATAAATGTGATTATATTGCCTTTTAAAAGCAGAGATAGAGCATGCCATTCTTATTTCAATTGGTATACTGTTCCAGATATTCATGCTATGGTATGAAAAAGCTCGTTTCTTATAACCTGTATTTGCTTTGGTATTAACAATATCGTTATGGGTGGCAGATCTTAAGTTATAGTTTTGAATTTGAGAAAAAGTTATAATATTATTTAAATATTCTGGAGTCTGATTGTTGACACATTTATATATTAAGATTACCGTGTGGTATTTACATCTATTATTAAACAAGAGCCAATTAAGCTGTAAAAACAAATCTTTGGATGGTGTTCTATTTGGCTTTTGTAGAATGACTTTCGCTGCGCGTTTTGGTAAAACATTCACTTTTGTTAAATTGGTTTTATTAGCGTTGCCCCAGATCGTACAACAATAATCGAAATTGGTTAGAATATATGAATTATGAAATAATTTCTTCATATCAAAAGTGAGATAATTTGAGATATCTTTTTGATAATAATAATAATAATAATAATAATAATAATAATAATAATAATAATAATAATAATAATAATAATAAAATAATAATAATAATAATAATAATAATAATAATAATAAAGATGATAAAAAAGCATCTTCATCATCGCCATCAGCATCAATATCATCGTCATCGTGATAGTCTCCATCATTATCTCCATCATCGTTATCGTAGTCTATCATCATCAAAATAAATCAAATTATATTTTTACACTGATACTTACATATACAACTCAAATAATAACTTTTTAAATATTAGCGATATCTCTTACAAACAAGTATAGCAAATTGTTATAGTAAACGAAGAAATTGAATTCAAAACAGGTTTTACCGAATTTTTCCTTATTTAAGCATTGACATACAGGGAAACATTATACATACGAAAGAGTGCAAGCAAATCAATCATTCACAGTGATTCTGATAAATTACATTTTTTACATATTACGTTGTGATATCAGTCACAGATCGGCGTAATATGGCAAATCAGCCGTTATCATAAGGGTATCATGTGTATACTCTATTAGCAAATTGGCGCTTATCTTACGTGACTTTGTATAGAATTTGAAAGCAGTTATTGCGTGGTTAGTTCGCTGTGAACTGTGATAGGTTTGTTTTCTATTTGACTTCTCAACCTTTACGCATATCCGATTACGTCTTGAAAAAGTATGTCCCCCATTAAGAAAAATGTCGTATTCTTCAGTCGAACAATCAAAATTGGTCACAACTATTACATTATTTGTAAGTTTACCATCATGGTAAATTCATATTTATAACAAAGTTGTCGTTAAAAACTGACATTGCAAAATACACGTTGGATATTTAAAATAGTGAAAATCTCTGTAAGACTTAGTCATTAGCAATTGGTTGAAACATTTGTGTTAAAACATTAGTACATAGTTTAAATCAGTATTGTTTCTCTAATTAGGAAGTGTTATTTACGAGGTCAAGCCTGCAAGTGAGTATAAAAACTGAACTTTTGTTTTGTTTCGTTTTTAAAACGGTGACAAGAATTTGTTGTTTGTCTGAAGTTATATATAAACGCTATAAATCTAATTGTTATTAATCTTTAACCCTTTCCCAATAAAAAGCACAGTTAAAATGGCTATGTGCAAATAGCATAAAACCAGAACAGCCTGTGAGTAACTCGCAGTCTGTTCCGGTTTTATGATGTTTGTCCAATCAAACCACAAACATATATGGCGTATTTTAAAGGGGCCTTTTCACAGATTTTGGCATTTTTTTAACTTATTCATTAAATGCTTTATATTGATAAATGTAAACATTGGATCATAAAAGCTCCAGTAAAAAATCAAGAAAAAAATTAAAAAAAGGAAAAGAACATTGCCCGGAGCAGGTTTCGAACCAGTGACCCCTGGGGTCCTGCCAGAGTCCTGAAGTAAAAACGCTTTAGCCTACTGAGCTATTCCGCCGAGTACACATTTTGACGTATTTTATACCTTATATAAGCAATCTTCGTAGTTTCACAAAATTTAACGACAAAAACAGAACTCTCCAAATTATTCAATCGTTTCGCGTTGCAACGCTTTATAATTTTTAGGTTTTAAAATCGTCAAAAGATGCATATAATGGCTATATTAGAGCATGGTTAATGTTCAGTATTACTGTTTCCTCACAAATATCATAACTAAAACGAAAACTTACGAATCTGAAACAACTTTTTTCAATTTTGTCAATTTACCAAAGCGTGAAAAGATCCCTTTAAGTGACGGTATTTAAAACGATAAAACCCGCTGACTCTACGTTCTATAAATGATAAATGTAAAACAACACAACGCTGTTTAAACGAATAATTTCATAGCAGTAAATAATATAATGTAAGTATAAATGAAATAATTGATAAGTTTACCCTGTCGCAGTGGATATGGTGTCCGCCTTTCGACCGGTCACGGATTCGATCACTACTGTGGGAGCGTTCTTTAGAGATCTAATTTAAGGAGCACAAAAGTGGTCTTATAATCAAATCCCACTACTACTAATAAATCATAAATATTAGTAATTAGTGAACACGTATTATTACCTATGAACTAGTCGTGGCACAAAAGAACCGTCTAAAATTACTACCGACATTTCACGTATGATAGTAAAACCGATATTCATGGAACTTATGGTGTTGTTGTTTATGTTGTACTTGTAGTTATACGAGTAATTCATATGCGTGAAATAAAACATAACATTAAACAAATATTTTACTGCACACTTATATGACTCATGCAATTTTACATGTTTTTATTGCATTTGCTAACGACACATGTCATGCCTCAAATAATTTGCGTCTCTATGTAATGTTTATTGCTTATTTAATTACAAGTTACAAATTGATTTAATTAACTTTAATGTCAGCCGATATATAATGCTCTTTAAAGGGTCCTTTTCACATTTTGGTAAATTGACAAAAAATAAATAGATTGTTTCATATTTGCATTTTTTGTTGAAGTTGTGACTAACGTGAAACGATTGAATGATTTGAAGTTATGTTGATATCATTATATTTTGTGACATTACGAGGTTTGCATATATATAGTATTAAAAAACAGTCACTATGTGAGCACGGATGGCCGAGTGGTTTATGTTTAAGACTTTTACTCAAATGGTTCGTGTCATATTGAGATTTCTTTTATTTTTATTTTTTATTTCGTCTTTTTTTTAATGGAAGAATTTAATTCCAATGTAAAGTTGAAGCATTTAAAGACAAACTTCAAAACATTCCAAAATCTGTGAAAGGCCCCTTTAAACCGAACGATTGAAGAGAAAATTTGACATTTAAACCTTTCATGCCAACATTTGTAAATGTCATGCCTTTATTTCACACTAAATATATTCACATAATTTGACATTTGACTTTCTGATATTAAATAAACATTACTGATAAAAAGCAACCTGTCAAATTATTGTCGTTTAGGAGTTTATCATTTTAAATGTCAGCTTGAACCTTTCTAATATATATCTAGACAAATACCATGTCTTATTTCTTTACGAATGGTCCGGTTTAAATTGAATTTAATCTTGCCATATTGACAGGCGATTGGCGGGCCGTGTAAGCTAGCCTATGACACGGGGTTGTATATAACTATCAATGCTTATTCGAGCATGATTGATTTATTTGCTAATGTTAGTTCTGGTTCACTTAATTAGATCTCAAACGGTTTGTTCCTCAGGTTGTGCGTGTTATATTAAAGGGATCTTTTCACGCTTTGGTAAATTGACAAAATTGAAAAAAGTTGTTTCAGATTCGCAAATTTTCGTTTTAGTTATGATATTTGTGAGGAAACAGTAATACTGAACATTTACCATGGTCTAATATAGCCATTATATGCATCTTTTGACGATTTTAAAACCTAAAAATTATAAAGCGTTGCAACGCGAAACGATTGAATAATTTGGAGAGTTCTGTTTTTGTCGTTAAAATTTGTGAAACTACGAAGATTGCTTATATAAAGTATAAAATACGTTTATCAAGTGTACTCGGCGGAATAGCTCAGTAGGCTAAAGCGTTTTTACTTCAGGATTCTGGCAGGACTCCAGGGGTCACTGGTTCGAAACCTGGTCCGGGCAATGTTCTTTTCCTTTTTTTAATTTTATTCTTGATTTTTTACTGGAGCTTTTACGATCCAATGTTTACATTTATCGATATGAAGCATTTAATGAATAAGTTAAAAAATGCCAAAATCTGTGAAAAGGCACCTTTAATAGTGTGAAATACAAACTTTAAATTGCTGTATTCTTTATAAATATTGACCGAATGCATCTGAGCTGAATTCTTCGGTGACAACTGGACTCAATGCATGTGCGTGAAGTGTCGTCCCAGATAAGCCGTAGCAGTTCGCTCAGGGACGACAGTTTCCGCTTTTATAGAAAATTTCGTTTGAAGGAAGTCTCTTCTTAGCGATAATCAAATTTAGGTGGAAAAAGTCGTTCCAGATTAGCCTAGGCAGACTGAAGGGGCTAATTTAGGACGACACTTTACGCACATACATTAGGCCCTGTTTTCCAAGGCTAATCTGGGACGACACTTTCTGTGTTGTATTGTACGGACTGCATTAAGGCCGATTTTCCCAGAGTGCGGCACATTGACGTCATTTTAAAAATGGCGATCCTCTGTTTTGCATCAAGTTCTCCATAATCAGCGTTTCTTTATTAACAATACTCTATTATTTCAAGTTATATCACAATACTTTAGAATTTTCGAAATATTTCTTTCACATTTGATATTGTACCAAATAACAAACAAGTATGGTAACGTATTGAGATCAACTCTGAGGTACTACTATATCAAGCTACATTTGCGTGATAAATTCCCATCATCGTGGCCTTTATCTTGTGTCCAGTATATTCGATGGATCGCATTTGATTGTTTACTCAGAGGAGCGTTAAATCGATTCGTTGACTCAAATCTGAACTCAGTTCGTTATCAGGACACTACCTGATAAATCGACGATGGCTAATCGATAATGATTTATCTTAAACGGCGCATATCGATTACTTCACATGATATATTTATGCTCATTGCTTTGTACGGGGTTCTCTACATGGTTAAGCCGTGTGCACATTAAGATATATTGGGTCCGTTTGATAAACTTTCGTAAGGCATGTATTTATTTCATTTAAATGTTCGACGAATTTCTTCGCCTCAATTCGATATTTGTTTACGTAATTCAAACGACTTTGAATGACCTTATTGATCACAAACCTGAACACTGACAAATCCTTTTTTTAAAAAAAACGCTAACTATCTTTGACCACAAATCAATTTACAAAGTAAGCGGCGCTGATAAAACAAGTCGCATACATAGTTGCTGAAATAGGCTGTCCGGCTAGCGCAGTGGTTGGTACACTCGCATCTCACTTAGGCGACCCAGGGTAAATTCCCGTTCCCGGATACATGTGAGTTTGGTTGGTGGTCACTGTACCGAACAGGTGGGGTTTCCTCCGGGTACTCCGGCTCCCCCCCCCCCCCACGCACAAATCAAGACAACACCAAAATTTAAAAATCGTTCAGTAACAACAAAATAGTAGAAAACTGCAGCAATAGTTAAAAATTCGTCCGAACTTTTGTGAGTCTAGTTAGTTAATTAGGTAGGAGTGTTGGGGCACACTTCGGGGCCGCACATAATGTAGCCTCTGGCTCGGACAGGACCTCATAAATCTCGAAATACACACACATGCTGCTAAAATATCATCACACTCAATATACAATCGCCTAAACGGCGCAAATGGACTCAACGTTTCATTAATCAAACATATATATCCCCGGGGCATTATGCTAATCTCTCCTAGATGCAATTCATCATGTTTGTAAAATTGTCTGCATACATTATCTATTCAATTTAGGCTATTATCAAAACCCAGTATTTGCTTTCACACTTATTATTATAAAGTGTAAATCGCCGTATTGTAATCAGTTAATGGAGGATAACGGGAGATTTTGGCGACTGATAAAATTTGTGATAGCGATTTTACAATATGATATTCCCACGAACTTAATTTACCCTCCGTTTGGATAAATAAATAATTTAATTTAACTGCATAATTCTTTCCATTTTATTGTATAATAGTGTTGGGTTTGAAAGTTATGACGCGAGATTTCAAAGTTTAATTACATTCTTAGGGGTATTTGAGAATAGTTTGTGAATTATTTATTGAATACTCACATTGACTCACAATGCGGCCTTCTCGTGCACTTATTCCTAAATGCTATTTATGGAGCATTAAAACTTCGCTGGTAACTCAAGCGATGTTCCACAATACATTTTTCTGGGTTTTGAAACCATAACCCAGTTTTTTTCATCAGTAGATCTGTATCGTAAACCATGTTACATGCTACACTGTGCGGTTACACGACACCATTTCTTTTCAAAACGTTGAGTGTACATTATCCACATTTACTACAAAACTCGATATTTTGTTGTGTCTTCGTTATTTGCTGTTTGGTGGAATATGTTTGATATATCAAGCAGCTGGAACGCAAAATTCGTTAAATGAAACGTATAATAAGTGTTGATATGCTGTGAATATATTAGAATGCAGAATATGTTATACAGCTGGTGAGTACATTTTACTCCGTTTAGTTGAAAAAATCGTATAGATATTTAAAAATATATACATGAATTTATAAAAATGTATGCGATTTATTTTCGTTATTTCTAAATATAATAAAACATGGTAATGTCTATTAAAATATATGAATTAGTAAGTTTTATTAACCATTAATTTATAAGACGATCGTTTTTTAATTCGTCTTTAAAATATTACATTAAATAGTCATACAAAACTTGTATGTATAAAGTTTACTTATAACCGAATTATAATTATTATAAAATCAATTCATATTAGGTTTGTTAACTACCGAGTCATGTAGTTTACAGCTTGCTTGCTAACAAAAATTGCCTGTCGGCCAATTCGCAATTTATCACAGAAAATGTATTTTTATTGCCCCTTTTATGGCCAACGAGTGCCTAAATGGCAGATCAAGCATTCCGGGCGTAAATCAAGCAGACAATACTTGTATTCTATTCCACTCAACTCTATTTTTATGAGCACTTATAAAGGAGATTAGGAAAAATCGAAACTTTGGATTTTTTTTAACAGTGATATCGTCATCATCATCATCATCATCACCACAACCATCATCATCATCATCATCATCATCATCATCATCATCATCATCATCATCATCATCATCATCATCATCATCATCATCATCATCATCATCATCATCATCATCATCATCATCATCATCGTCATCGTCATCATCATCATCATCATCATCATCATCATCATCATCATCATCATCATCATCATCATCATCATCATCATCATCATCATCACCACAACCATCATCATCATCATCATCATCATCATCATCATCATCATCATCATCATCATCATCATCATCATCATCATCATCATCATCATCATCATCACCATCACCATCACCATCATCATCATCATTATCATCATCATCATAATCATCATCATCATCATCATCATCACCATCACCATCATCATCATCATCATCATCATCATCATCATCCCCCTCCTCCTCCTCCTCATCATCATCATCATCACCATTATCATCATCGTCATCGTCGTCGTCGTCATCATCGTCATCAGCATCAGCAGCAGTAGCAGCATCAACATCAATATTAACATCATTATCAATATGTATGGATTTGTCGCCGTCATTTTACTCAATATAATCATCATCTTCTTTTTTTTAATTATCACCAGCAGCAGCTGCTGCAGCAGCATCTTTCCCACCAACAGCATCGTCATCTTTAATTGCATGACCATTTATCGCATTATTGTTGTCGTTAATATTAGTATTATTATCATCAACAGCAATAATCACAACAGCAACACAAACATAAAAGACGACATCATTCAATATGAATTCTTGGTTTTTAAGAGAGCTTTTTAGACACTTTATTCCAATGTAATTTATTCAAAAACGTTTGTCAAAGATGAAAGCAGGCCTATGATTATACTGCCATGCTCCTGATTCTTGTCTTATTAAAGTCAGTATGTTTTTTATCACGCTTTTCTATCGATCAGTAAGGGAATGTTTATGCCCAGGCAACACTCCTATGCATGTTGGTTATTAACATTGTATTTGTTTTGTAACCTCAAACATTTCATAATCTGTTTGATGACATATATTTATGTGTTGTTTCGCAAATTACACAGTTTATAACGGCGTCTATAAAGGACAAATTAACTTTTTTTCGTGAAAAACACATGACATATCATTGATTAGAAAATAAATGTGATTATATTGCCTTTTAAAAGCAGAGATAGAGCATGCCATTCTTATTTCAATTGGTATACTGTTCCAGATATTCATGCTATGGTATGAAAAAGCTCGTTTCTTATAACCTGTATTTGCTTTGGTATTAACAATATCGTTATGGGTGGCAGATCTTAAGTTATAGTTTTGAATTTGAGAAAAAGTTATAATATTATTTAAATATTCTGGAGTCTGATTGTTGACACATTTATATATTAAGATTACCGTGTGGTATTTACATCTATTATTAAACAAGAGCCAATTAAGCTGTAAAAACAAATCTTTGGATGGTGTTCTATTTGGCTTTTGTAGAATGACTTTCGCTGCGCGTTTTGGTAAAACATTCACTTTTGTTAAATTGGTTTTATTAGCGTTGCCCCAGATCGTACAACAATAATCGAAATTGGTTAGAATATATGAATTATGAAATAATTTCTTCATATCAAAAGTGAGATAATTTGAGATATCTTTTTGATAATAATAATAATAATAATAATAATAATAATAATAATAATAATAATAATAATAATAATAAAATAATAATAATAATAATAATAATAATAATAATAATAAAGATGATAAAAAAGCATCTTCATCATCGCCATCAGCATCAATATCATCGTCATCGTGATAGTCTCCATCATTATCTCCATCATCGTTATCGTAGTCTATCATCATCAAAATAAATCAAATTATATTTTTACACTGATACTTACATATACAACTCAAATAATAACTTTTTAAATATTAGCGATATCTCTTACAAACAAGTATAGCAAATTGTTATAGTAAACGAAGAAATTGAATTCAAAACAGGTTTTACCGAATTTTTCCTTATTTAAGCATTGACATACAGGGAAACATTATACATACGAAAGAGTGCAAGCAAATCAATCATTCACAGTGATTCTGATAAATTACATTTTTTACATATTACGTTGTGATATCAGTCACAGATCGGCGTAATATGGCAAATCAGCCGTTATCATAAGGGTATCATGTGTATACTCTATTAGCAAATTGGCGCTTATCTTACGTGACTTTGTATAGAATTTGAAAGCAGTTATTGCGTGGTTAGTTCGCTGTGAACTGTGATAGGTTTGTTTTCTATTTGACTTCTCAACCTTTACGCATATCCGATTACGTCTTGAAAAAGTATGTCCCCCATTAAGAAAAATGTCGTATTCTTCAGTCGAACAATCAAAATTGGTCACAACTATTACATTATTTGTAAGTTTACCATCATGGTAAATTCATATTTATAACAAAGTTGTCGTTAAAAACTGACATTGCAAAATACACGTTGGATATTTAAAATAGTGAAAATCTCTGTAAGACTTAGTCATTAGCAATTGGTTGAAACATTTGTGTTAAAACATTAGTACATAGTTTAAATCAGTATTGTTTCTCTAATTAGGAAGTGTTATTTACGAGGTCAAGCCTGCAAGTGAGTATAAAAACTGAACTTTTGTTTTGTTTCGTTTTTAAAACGGTGACAAGAATTTGTTGTTTGTCTGAAGTTATATATAAACGCTATAAATCTAATTGTTATTAATCTTTAACCCTTTCCCAATAAAAAGCACAGTTAAAATGGCTATGTGCAAATAGCATAAAACCAGAACAGCCTGTGAGTAACTCGCAGTCTGTTCCGGTTTTATGATGTTTGTCCAATCAAACCACAAACATATATGGCGTATTTTAAAGGGGCCTTTTCACAGATTTTGGCATTTTTTTAACTTATTCATTAAATGCTTTATATTGATAAATGTAAACATTGGATCATAAAAGCTCCAGTAAAAAATCAAGAAAAAAATTAAAAAAAGGAAAAGAACATTGCCCGGAGCAGGTTTCGAACCAGTGACCCCTGGGGTCCTGCCAGAGTCCTGAAGTAAAAACGCTTTAGCCTACTGAGCTATTCCGCCGAGTACACATTTTGACGTATTTTATACCTTATATAAGCAATCTTCGTAGTTTCACAAAATTTAACGACAAAAACAGAACTCTCCAAATTATTCAATCGTTTCGCGTTGCAACGCTTTATAATTTTTAGGTTTTAAAATCGTCAAAAGATGCATATAATGGCTATATTAGAGCATGGTTAATGTTCAGTATTACTGTTTCCTCACAAATATCATAACTAAAACGAAAACTTACGAATCTGAAACAACTTTTTTCAATTTTGTCAATTTACCAAAGCGTGAAAAGATCCCTTTAAGTGACGGTATTTAAAACGATAAAACCCGCTGACTCTACGTTCTATAAATGATAAATGTAAAACAACACAACGCTGTTTAAACGAATAATTTCATAGCAGTAAATAATATAATGTAAGTATAAATGAAATAATTGATAAGTTTACCCTGTCGCAGTGGATATGGTGTCCGCCTTTCGACCGGTCACGGATTCGATCACTACTGTGGGAGCGTTCTTTAGAGATCTAATTTAAGGAGCACAAAAGTGGTCTTATAATCAAATCCCACTACTACTAATAAATCATAAATATTAGTAATTAGTGAACACGTATTATTACCTATGAACTAGTCGTGGCACAAAAGAACCGTCTAAAATTACTACCGACATTTCACGTATGATAGTAAAACCGATATTCATGGAACTTATGGTGTTGTTGTTTATGTTGTACTTGTAGTTATACGAGTAATTCATATGCGTGAAATAAAACATAACATTAAACAAATATTTTACTGCACACTTATATGACTCATGCAATTTTACATGTTTTTATTGCATTTGCTAACGACACATGTCATGCCTCAAATAATTTGCGTCTCTATGTAATGTTTATTGCTTATTTAATTACAAGTTACAAATTGATTTAATTAACTTTAATGTCAGCCGATATATAATGCTCTTTAAAGGGTCCTTTTCACATTTTGGTAAATTGACAAAAAATAAATAGATTGTTTCATATTTGCATTTTTTGTTGAAGTTGTGACTAACGTGAAACGATTGAATGATTTGAAGTTATGTTGATATCATTATATTTTGTGACATTACGAGGTTTGCATATATATAGTATTAAAAAACAGTCACTATGTGAGCACGGATGGCCGAGTGGTTTATGTTTAAGACTTTTACTCAAATGGTTCGTGTCATATTGAGATTTCTTTTATTTTTATTTTTTATTTCGTCTTTTTTTTAATGGAAGAATTTAATTCCAATGTAAAGTTGAAGCATTTAAAGACAAACTTCAAAACATTCCAAAATCTGTGAAAGGCCCCTTTAAACCGAACGATTGAAGAGAAAATTTGACATTTAAACCTTTCATGCCAACATTTGTAAATGTCATGCCTTTATTTCACACTAAATATATTCACATAATTTGACATTTGACTTTCTGATATTAAATAAACATTACTGATAAAAAGCAACCTGTCAAATTATTGTCGTTTAGGAGTTTATCATTTTAAATGTCAGCTTGAACCTTTCTAATATATATCTAGACAAATACCATGTCTTATTTCTTTACGAATGGTCCGGTTTAAATTGAATTTAATCTTGCCATATTGACAGGCGATTGGCGGGCCGTGTAAGCTAGCCTATGACACGGGGTTGTATATAACTATCAATGCTTATTCGAGCATGATTGATTTATTTGCTAATGTTAGTTCTGGTTCACTTAATTAGATCTCAAACGGTTTGTTCCTCAGGTTGTGCGTGTTATATTAAAGGGATCTTTTCACGCTTTGGTAAATTGACAAAATTGAAAAAAGTTGTTTCAGATTCGCAAATTTTCGTTTTAGTTATGATATTTGTGAGGAAACAGTAATACTGAACATTTACCATGGTCTAATATAGCCATTATATGCATCTTTTGACGATTTTAAAACCTAAAAATTATAAAGCGTTGCAACGCGAAACGATTGAATAATTTGGAGAGTTCTGTTTTTGTCGTTAAAATTTGTGAAACTACGAAGATTGCTTATATAAAGTATAAAATACGTTTATCAAGTGTACTCGGCGGAATAGCTCAGTAGGCTAAAGCGTTTTTACTTCAGGATTCTGGCAGGACTCCAGGGGTCACTGGTTCGAAACCTGGTCCGGGCAATGTTCTTTTCCTTTTTTTAATTTTATTCTTGATTTTTTACTGGAGCTTTTACGATCCAATGTTTACATTTATCGATATGAAGCATTTAATGAATAAGTTAAAAAATGCCAAAATCTGTGAAAAGGCACCTTTAATAGTGTGAAATACAAACTTTAAATTGCTGTATTCTTTATAAATATTGACCGAATGCATCTGAGCTGAATTCTTCGGTGACAACTGGACTCAATGCATGTGCGTGAAGTGTCGTCCCAGATAAGCCGTAGCAGTTCGCTCAGGGACGACAGTTTCCGCTTTTATAGAAAATTTCGTTTGAAGGAAGTCTCTTCTTAGCGATAATCAAATTTAGGTGGAAAAAGTCGTTCCAGATTAGCCTAGGCAGACTGAAGGGGCTAATTTAGGACGACACTTTACGCACATACATTAGGCCCTGTTTTCCAAGGCTAATCTGGGACGACACTTTCTGTGTTGTATTGTACGGACTGCATTAAGGCCGATTTTCCCAGAGTGCGGCACATTGACGTCATTTTAAAAATGGCGATCCTCTGTTTTGCATCAAGTTCTCCATAATCAGCGTTTCTTTATTAACAATACTCTATTATTTCAAGTTATATCACAATACTTTAGAATTTTCGAAATATTTCTTTCACATTTGATATTGTACCAAATAACAAACAAGTATGGTAACGTATTGAGATCAACTCTGAGGTACTACTATATCAAGCTACATTTGCGTGATAAATTCCCATCATCGTGGCCTTTATCTTGTGTCCAGTATATTCGATGGATCGCATTTGATTGTTTACTCAGAGGAGCGTTAAATCGATTCGTTGACTCAAATCTGAACTCAGTTCGTTATCAGGACACTACCTGATAAATCGACGATGGCTAATCGATAATGATTTATCTTAAACGGCGCATATCGATTACTTCACATGATATATTTATGCTCATTGCTTTGTACGGGGTTCTCTACATGGTTAAGCCGTGTGCACATTAAGATATATTGGGTCCGTTTGATAAACTTTCGTAAGGCATGTATTTATTTCATTTAAATGTTCGACGAATTTCTTCGCCTCAATTCGATATTTGTTTACGTAATTCAAACGACTTTGAATGACCTTATTGATCACAAACCTGAACACTGACAAATCCTTTTTTTAAAAAAAACGCTAACTATCTTTGACCACAAATCAATTTACAAAGTAAGCGGCGCTGATAAAACAAGTCGCATACATAGTTGCTGAAATAGGCTGTCCGGCTAGCGCAGTGGTTGGTACACTCGCATCTCACTTAGGCGACCCAGGGTAAATTCCCGTTCCCGGATACATGTGAGTTTGGTTGGTGGTCACTGTACCGAACAGGTGGGGTTTCCTCCGGGTACTCCGGCTCCCCCCCCCCCCCCCACGCACAAATCAAGACAACACCAAAATTTAAAAATCGTTCAGTAACAACAAAATAGTAGAAAACTGCAGCAATAGTTAAAAATTCGTCCGAACTTTTGTGAGTCTAGTTAGTTAATTAGGTAGGAGTGTTGGGGCACACTTCGGGGCCGCACATAATGTAGCCTCTGGCTCGGACAGGACCTCATAAATCTCGAAATACACACACATGCTGCTAAAATATCATCACACTCAATATACAATCGCCTAAACGGCGCAAATGGACTCAACGTTTCATTAATCAAACATATATATCCCCGGGGCATTATGCTAATCTCTCCTAGATGCAATTCATCATGTTTGTAAAATTGTCTGCATACATTATCTATTCAATTTAGGCTATTATCAAAACCCAGTATTTGCTTTCACACTTATTATTATAAAGTGTAAATCGCCGTATTGTAATCAGTTAATGGAGGATAACGGGAGATTTTGGCGACTGATAAAATTTGTGATAGCGATTTTACAATATGATATTCCCACGAACTTAATTTACCCTCCGTTTGGATAAATAAATAATTTAATTTAACTGCATAATTCTTTCCATTTTATTGTATAATAGTGTTGGGTTTGAAAGTTATGACGCGAGATTTCAAAGTTTAATTACATTCTTAGGGGTATTTGAGAATAGTTTGTGAATTATTTATTGAATACTCACATTGACTCACAATGCGGCCTTCTCGTGCACTTATTCCTAAATGCTATTTATGGAGCATTAAAACTTCGCTGGTAACTCAAGCGATGTTCCACAATACATTTTTCTGGGTTTTGAAACCATAACCCAGTTTTTTTCATCAGTAGATCTGTATCGTAAACCATGTTACATGCTACACTGTGCGGTTACACGACACCATTTCTTTTCAAAACGTTGAGTGTACATTATCCACATTTACTACAAAACTCGATATTTTGTTGTGTCTTCGTTATTTGCTGTTTGGTGGAATATGTTTGATATATCAAGCAGCTGGAACGCAAAATTCGTTAAATGAAACGTATAATAAGTGTTGATATGCTGTGAATATATTAGAATGCAGAATATGTTATACAGCTGGTGAGTACATTTTACTCCGTTTAGTTGAAAAAATCGTATAGATATTTAAAAATATATACATGAATTTATAAAAATGTATGCGATTTATTTTCGTTATTTCTAAATATAATAAAACATGGTAATGTCTATTAAAATATATGAATTAGTAAGTTTTATTAACCATTAATTTATAAGACGATCGTTTTTTAATTCGTCTTTAAAATATTACATTAAATAGTCATACAAAACTTGTATGTATAAAGTTTACTTATAACCGAATTATAATTATTATAAAATCAATTCATATTAGGTTTGTTAACTACCGAGTCATGTAGTTTACAGCTTGCTTGCTAACAAAAATTGCCTGTCGGCCAATTCGCAATTTATCACAGAAAATGTATTTTTATTGCCCCTTTTATGGCCAACGAGTGCCTAAATGGCAGATCAAGCATTCCGGGCGTAAATCAAGCAGACAATACTTGTATTCTATTCCACTCAACTCTATTTTTATGAGCACTTATAAAGGAGATTAGGAAAAATCGAAACTTTGGATTTTTTTAACAGTGATATCGTCATCATCATCATCATCATCACCACAACCATCATCATCATCATCATCATCATCATCATCATCATCATCATCATCATCATCATCATCATCATCATCATCATCATCATCATCATCATCATCATCATCATCATCATCATCATCGTCATCGTCATCATCATCATCATCATCATCATCATCATCATCATCATCATCATCATCATCATCATCATCATCATCATCATCACCACAACCATCATCATCATCATCATCATCATCATCATCATCATCATCATCATCATCATCATCATCATCATCATCATCATCACCATCACCATCACCATCATCATCATCATTATCATCATCATCATAATCATCATCATCATCATCATCATCACCATCACCATCATCATCATCATCATCATCATCATCATCCCCCTCCTCCTCCTCCTCATCATCATCATCATCACCATTATCATCATCGTCATCGTCGTCGTCGTCATCATCGTCATCAGCATCAGCAGCAGTAGCAGCATCAACATCAATATTAACATCATTATCAATATGTATGGATTTGTCGCCGTCATTTTACTCAATATAATCATCATCTTCTTTTTTTTTAATTATCACCAGCAGCAGCTGCTGCAGCAGCATCTTTCCCACCAACAGCATCGTCATCTTTAATTGCATGACCATTTATCGCATTATTGTTGTCGTTAATATTAGTATTATTATCATCAACAGCAATAATCACAACAGCAACACAAACATAAAAGACGACATCATTCAATATGAATTCTTGGTTTTTAAGAGAGCTTTTTAGACACTTTATTCCAATGTAATTTATTCAAAAACGTTTGTCAAAGATGAAAGCAGGCCTATGATTATACTGCCATGCTCCTGATTCTTGTCTTATTAAAGTCAGTATGTTTTTTATCACGCTTTTCTATCGATCAGTAAGGGAATGTTTATGCCCAGGCAACACTCCTATGCATGTTGGTTATTAACATTGTATTTGTTTTGTAACCTCAAACATTTCATAATCTGTTTGATGACATATATTTATGTGTTGTTTCGCAAATTACACAGTTTATAACGGCGTCTATAAAGGACAAATTAACTTTTTTTCGTGAAAAACACATGCCTTTTAAGTAAAGAGATCTTTAGTGGAATTTGAAGATTAAAATTATCGGAATTATATTTTTATGCAAGTGCGTCATTTTAGATAAAAAACATTATAATTTTCTAACGTATTATAAATCCTTGTTGTGTAAATATTATACTAGGGTGTTTGTAATGGACAGCAATATTCTTGCAGTAATAACTCATATCTGAAAAAGTTCTTCTCACAAAAGAATTGCACTCCACACGTAAAGCCTGTCTCTGTTAGGCACAAGGCTTCACTCATCACTGTATCCGTTATAATATAGTATTTTTTTCTATTTTGAAAGATGTTCATTTTGTTAACCAATATAATTTCGAAAAGGACACATTTGGGCAATTCTGTTACATATTGTGCATGCATATTATCAATGAATGAGCCGAAAGAAAAGAGAGAACAGCTTATCAAATATTAATATGCTTACATTATTTCTAAACTCTGCTTTAAAGAGAATATTTGACAATATTTAAAATGCTGTCCGTGAGTTAACCATTACATGTACAAATAAATGTGATGGCATTTAAAGAAGAACCCCAATTACCATCAATATATTTATATAAAAAAATCATAACAGCACAGGAAATTAACCTTGATCTCTTCTTTGATCGATTGGGCCAGTTAGTGAATAGTTCACAAATGTCAACGTATTCTTCGGGGGCTTAATATTTCATACATTTTATAAGCGAGCCGACCATGTCAACATTCGTACATTCCAATGCGCTGAGTTGGTGTAAAGTGAGGGGTTTAAATATTTCATGGTCGTGATTTCGCTGTGGTGTTGTTTTTAGTTCGTTCATGTGCTCGTCAAGACGAGCTGGTTAAAAGGCTGTTAAGTATGATTTAAAACAAAGCCATTTACGCATGGATTAAATATTAAAAAAATTATTATTTTTGTGTCAATTTTGCTCTACAGTTGTGGAAATTTTATGATAAAAATGTGTTAACGGGCTATGCAAATTTCGTGAGATTTTAGGTACTCATGCGCTAATCTAATTATAATATTCATTATCTCGCATGGACTGATAATAATTATAATCTTGAAGCATACAGTAGCAACGAAAAAAGCTTCGTTTGTCGGTTGCATTTTCTCACGATGAACATGTGTTTCGAATTCATGTGGAACATTAGGACTGTCAAGTGAATATAAATTATTATTTTCTTTGATAGCAGACGTTAATTATATGTCATGAATGTGAGATGAAACGATAACTTTAACAGAATATGCGGTGGGTTTCATGCGTTGGATAACAAAGAAGGAACAGTAGAACGATCACAATTTGAGAAGTGTTTTAGAAAAAAAATACTGAAAAACCTCTACAAATATTGCCGCAACTTGAAAATAATTTTTCGATAAGTGCGAATATTAGTCTTTTGGAAGACATTGTGGTTTAAGAACGTTTTTTTATTGAATTTTAAGAATTATGAACGAAAGGTGGCTGCATATTGGCGTTAAACGTCATTGGATTAGGGAGTGTTTGGACAAATAAGCATGACGAGATATGGGTAAGCAATGTTCATGACAGTTTGTGCAATGTTTTTTTTAAATTATTTTATCCTCGCTCTGGGAAAACCGGACAGGCTAATCAGGGACATCCTGATTTTGATTTTAACCCATTTATGCCTAGCGTCTAGAAAAAGGCATTGGCAAACAGCGTAGACCCAGATGAGACGCCGCATGATGCAGCGTCTCATCAGGGTCTGCGCTGTTTTCTGTAAGAAATATTCTAAATATAGAAATAAATATACTAGACATCCCTTATTTTGGACATTAATTGATCCAATTTAGAAGGATGGGAGAGTCCACTAGGCATACATGGGTTAAAAAGGTTCATATGTAGATAAACTGAACATAACGTTCAAATGCATGTTTGTAGATGAGAATTGCCGAAAAAGATGCAATATGTAAGGTCGCAAAACATATCACAATTAACCTTTCCAATGACAGTACCATCATGTGAGATGTCATGGTTAGCTTTGTGGTTTTCTAGAAAAAATGATAATGGTCGTGAGCGTAATTATTATGTCAAGTAATCAGCCTGCTTTTCATACTATTGCGAACCGCTGGCGTCATATGAACACTTTTTTGCATAATCGACGATTCATGATAACGTACACATATGTTCGCTTGGTTAGATAACGTTTGGTTCGAAATAAATATACTATCGACGCTTGGTAAATTGTCCCATACATATGTTTGTCATTTCATCTATATAGTATGGTTTAATTTCTTAATATCGTGAACACGTTATTTATCTAAAAGCAGTAGATGACTTTGACGAAATGCGCTCTTCCTTACGAATCGCGCTCTTCCTTACGAATCGCGCTCTTCCTTACGAATCGCGCTCTTCCTTACGAATCGCGCTCTTCCTTACGAATCGCGCTCTTCCTTACGAATCGCGCTCTTCCTTACGAATCGCGCTCTGAGAAAACGAGGCTCATCAGAGACAATACGTTTTGCTTTTATTGGATTTTTCGTTTAAAGGAAGTCTCTGCTTACCAATCTTAGCGAAAATCGAATTGAAACTGAAAGTGTCGTCCCTGATTAACTCGTTCGGACTGCATCGGCTCATCTAGGACGACACTATACGCACATGCATTAAGCCCCGTTTTCCCTGACAGAGGCTCGTATGCTTGCTACCAAGCCAATCATATTTTACGCATTGTAAGGAATTTCAAGGATTATAGGGATTGTAGGAACGTTGGAATTTAAGCCATGAAAAGACGTGATAAAGGTGTGAAATTTGTAGAACAGATAATCGTAGATAACAAAGTCTTCCGAGAGTTCTATTTTTTTAAATTTCAGATAAAGTAATATTGAAATCATGTAATACACCCGCGTTTGTGCATTTAGAAACATTCCGACGAATAAAAGTAATTATATTTTGCTTTAGGATGTTCAAAATATAATATTTGAGAAATATAAACATGTACATAAAGCGTTGTTTTCATTATTAAGTATGGCTTGCTTTGCTGTTGTTTATATTGTTTTAAGCGTTTAGCAATGTGTTATGCATGCCGTTAAGAGATCAATTACATCACAATAACAATAACGTTATATAACATGTGCTTGCTAAGTTGTCGAGTGGTAGGGTAATGTTTTGTGATTATAAAGCCGTTGGACACTTTGTTGTTTTTGTTGTTCCAAGTGTTAATGCAAAGTATATTGTTACATTAAGTCATTATTTTGGGAACGCGTAAACATTATTGTGTACTTTAATAGTATGCGCCTAGGGACAGGATTAATATTAGGTGGATGAACTGACCCACATTATGGAGTTATTGTTGGGTATTTCCTCGAAAACAAAATCCTTTATTGATCCATGTCACCATACATTTTAAGTGGTAAAACATATACATTCAAGCGATGTGATATCATTTAACGATTTCTGAAGGCAGCGACGTACTGATCTGTGGGCATGTCTTCCTAGGATGTTTTTGTAAAGCTCTCAATGTGTTCAGACATCGTACACATCCCAGGAAGTTACTCCCTCGTAGGGACCGCATGGTTTTAACTTGGAGTAAAGCAGTGGGTAAGTTCATTGTGTTAACCCATTAACGCCTAGTGGACTCTCCCATCCTTCTAAATTAGATCAATTTATTTCCAAAATTAGGGATGTCAAGTATATTTATTTCTATTTTTAGAATATTTCTTACATAAATTCCTTTAAGCAAACAGCGCAGACCCTGATGAGACGCCGCATCGATTCGTGCGGCGTCTCATATGGGTCTACGCTGTTTGCCAATGCCTTTTTTCTGGACGCTAGGCATAAATGGGTTAACGGGAAATCATATGAATAATTTATCAGTGACGCACAATTATAGTAAACAATGGTTGTGTTGTAGAGTTTGATTAACGATCGAGCTCTTCAATGCAATACTTTTCGTTAATTTGTTTCAAATGACAACGTGACGAAATTGTCATATTAATTGAATGAAGTACTCCTTTGTTATCACATTCTGTCCGTCGTTCGTCGTTAACATTTACATTGATTACACTCTCGATTCCCCGTTTAGTGTGCAATCTTCATGAAGTTAGAAAAATTGAAACTTGGTCATGTGGGGTCGAACACTAGGTCAGTAGGTTAAATTAAAGGAAAGCCTATAACCAACCAGTTAGAAGTAATATTTATAGTGTTATATTTGTGAAACCTGGTCAGATCATGTGTTCTAATGACCGAGTTCGAAAATGGTTCATGTTCCTTGAAAAACATGGTCGCCACGGGGAAGTGCGATTTTCCTTCTATGGCTATACTAAATCTTGTTTACATTCTAGATGTCACATTTGTAGTCCAATCGTCATGAGACTTGCTCTGAAAAATTGAACCGCGTTCTGAGAAAACTTTGGCTTAATGCATGTGCGTAAAGTGTCGTCCCAGATAAGCCTGTGAAGTCCGCACAGGCTAATCAGGGACGACACTTTCCGCTTGTATGGTATTTTTAGTTTGAAGGAAGTCCCTCCTTAGCGAAACTCAAGTTTAGGCGGAAAGTTTCGTCCCTGATTAGCCTGTGTGGACTGCATAGGCTAATCTGGGATGACACTTTACGCACGTGCATTAAGACCAGTTTTCTCAGTACAGGGCTCATTTGTTTTAACCATTTTTAATGAAGTCTCTACTGGGTTTCACACGGTTCCAGTCCGTTTAAGAACATTGCATGGGACAACGATGTTTTCCTCATACGGCCGTAGTGAATCTAACAATCTAGAAGTTGCAAGTTTTTGCCCAATCTTCATGAAACTAATTGAGAACATTTATTCTAATGGTATCTGGAATGAGTTTGAAAATCATTCCGGTTCATTGAAATCAAACCTTTGAAGTGTTTCAGACCGAGTTCATTTACATTTGTGATGGTATTGCTTGCTCGCTTTAAGTTATCAAACACTTTTGAAAATACAATATATAAGCTTTTGTTGATTTAAAGGATAGTTAGCACGTTAATAGTTACACACTTGATTGATTTTTTTAACATATCGAAAACTCGTGTATTTACGCTCGGATAAACGACAAAACACAGTTTGTGTAAGATAAACGAGGAGTGTTCAACTTTTGATTTGTAACAATTAATTGAAATTCAAGATGAAGTATAAATTGTTCACACTTATTTTCTTTCAAGTCTTACACTCTATTCTTTATTTTCTGCCTCAACGCAACGCTGTTTTATTTTCCTTAAGTTTTCAAACTTACAGCATGAATATATTCTATATACAAGTAGATTATTTTTACGCAACGATGTATGAAATGGATTGGAATATTTAATAACGTTATTACATAATTCAACTATGTTACTCATGTTACAAGTGGTGTATACGTTCTCATATTATAACTTTCCCGTTTATATTATCCTCTCGTTAAAGATGATAATTACATTCATTTTCTTAATTGCATGCACTTAGTTATATTGTTTACCTGATTTTTTCTTAAGATAAATAGCACATTGTTCACAACTGCTCTAGTTATTGAATTCATAATCATCAAAACTAAATCGTTGGTTATTGAACGATAGACAAAAAAAAGGATGTGAACATTTTTTTAAATAAAATGAGCTTCGCTTTTGAAAAACTGGGCCTCATGCATGTGCGTAAAGTGTCGTCCCAGACTAGCCTGTGCAGACCGCACAGGCTAATCCAAGAGGACACTTTCCGCATACACTGGATTTTCGTCTAGAAAAGACTTTTTTTAAACGAACGATTCAGTAAAACCGGAAAGTTTCGTCCCTGGTTTTCCTTTACGAACTTCACAGGCTAATCTGGGACGACACTTATAGCACATGAGTTAAACCCAGTTTTCCCAGAACGAGGCTCACATTATGAAGAGTTATCTATCATGTGTCCATACATCAGCATGGGAAAATCTATACTTATGCTCCACTCGACCAGTATAGAAGATATCAAGATTAGCTCATATATCTCTATATCAGTTTATTTGATTAGGAGCTAAAGATAAGTACAACAAATCCTGTACCTTGCTGACATCATATCAACGGTGCTTGAAAACGAAACTATACTACCTTTTATTGGAAAACAATGTTGATTTGAGAAGTATAGCTTTTGTGAACGTTCATTAATGCACGGAATATTATTATTAGCACTTGGAAAGTGTTTGGACTTCAATAATTAATACGATAAATTATAATGATTTCAATAATGATATGAGTTATAATGATATACTTACTTAGTGAAGTATTTTCCATATGTGCTTTTTACACACGATATCTAAAATAATGGAACTATTTTAACATTTTTGCAAATAACGTTAACGACCGAAAACATATAATTTAATGCGTCGACGATTGTCGTATATATTTGAGATTAAAACAGTACAACTGTTCAAATTTACCAAAAAAAGATGTGGCTAGGTCCACCGTAAGGTCTGCCTCAGGCATTTTTGCTTGGTTGAGTCAAATGTTCATATGAGTCGCGTTCTGAGAAAACTGGGCATAATGCATGTGCGTCAAGTGTCGTCCCAGATTAGCCTGTGCAGTTCGCACAAGCTACCGCAATCAGGGACGACACTTTCCGCTTTTATGACATTTTTCGTTTAAATGAAGTCTCTTATTAGCAAAAATCCAATTGAGGCGGAAAGTGTCATCCATGATAAGCCTGTGCGGAATGCTCAGGTTAATCTGGAACGACACTTAACGCATATGCATTATGTCCAGTTTTCTCAGAACGCGACTCATGGTTAACTTAACTGCTCGTGATGATTAAAAAAACACATTGTTAATAACGTTATTCTTCAGTTTTTAAGACTAAAAAAATCAAACAATATCGAAAACGTTTGTTACTAATTCAGAAAGGACAACGTTCTTGACGTTATACGTATGTTGCTTGTTAAAAATACTGTTCCCGTTCCCTCCCGCGTGTGAATTTTTACAACAGAAAATAGTTATAGTGTACCGGTAGTTGACTACTATTACCGGAAAAATTGTAATTATTTCATTGCGACAATTTGTCTTGCGAACCGTGTTCAATACAGTGACATCCATGGTGAAATGGCGTTTTAGATGGATATTCGTGACGATCTGGTACATCTTATTCTTGTTGTTATTTTTGTGTTTACTTAAAATTTCCAAGTTGCTGCTGAAGTTTTTTCATGTTTTGGTAATGAATTTCTTGTATGTTTATTTGTACCTAACCAAATGTGTACTTATTTTATCTCACATTTACCTTTATATACTATGAATTCATTTGTATTTATTACAGATTTTCCCGTTTCTAGTATTTGGCATATCCGTAATACAATACACATTAATACAAAATAAAAAAAAAATTGTTACATGCAGAATCCCATAGATATATATTATGTGAATAAATTATTACATGCAGAATCCCATAGATATATATTATGTGAACACGCTAGCATGCGAATATACAAAACATGGGTAAAAGCCTAAGTAATCAGTGTATATAAAACATATATTTGCATTCATGGCACGCATTGCACGGGAAATTGTTAGTGATAATAGTTCTCTTTTTATTTAAGTATCTATTTTTATTTCCAGCGCGGTTAATACATTTCGTTAATTGCACGTTGGGTTTATTTGTTTTTTGTGTTCTAAACAGGTTTGACAGTTTTACAATTTTGCAATATCCTAACCGTGGGTAATGAAAAAAGGAAACAATTAGCTCATTCAATAAGTCATTTTAAAGTGCGATGAAATATAGATTTTCTTCTTGAAAACTGTTCATTTGATCATTCTCGTTTTGTTCAAAAATGTTTTGCACGAAACTCGATTCTGTTTCGGTGTATTTGACATAATCGTACAAAGCCGTGCATTCGAATTAAATGACAATTTACGACTGCTCGATAAATACTTGAAGGCGCAATCAATGGACGTACTTTAGCATGCATGCTATACGAAACGTATCATTATTTATCCTTGTTCGATCGTTTAAGGTTTGAATTTCTCATCGCACCTTGTAAATGTCGGGTAGTTTAATAAAAAGGTGCTTGAACAATTCAATAATGCGACCATAGAATGTCACTTTTATTTGCGGATGAGCTGTTTTAGCACCCTTTTAAACTTGCGAGTGATTTTTTATGAGAAAATCATTGTTATCGATTAAACGCATACAATCAACACATATTTTCAGAAATGTATTTGTTTAATTGCCAG